>NC_073734.1:5478783-5779894 GCF_023634155.1 Falco peregrinus
AGGTCTGGGGACAGTAAATAAAAAGGCAGAATGAGGGAGAGGCAGTCCTGTAAAATTTGGAGGAGAGCCATGAGCCCAAAAGGCCCGGAGGGCTGATCCTGGGGCTGCTGCTCACTTCTGCCAGGCCACCAACTCCTGAAGTCCCTGGGAGTGGAGGTGCCGGGCGATGCTGCAAGGGTTGAGCCTGGCATCTGGCCTCCAGGAGGCCGAAGCTCTCTCATGGGTCCTCCATGAAATCACCTTGTAGTTCTGGCTAAACATGACCTGCTGTCCCCAGGAAGGGTGGCTAGACTTTACCTTGCTCTGTCCTGACATCTGTTCAGGAGGGCTGGTTGTGCGGCCCTATCCTGCGGGGATGCTGGGTGCTGCCCTGAACTGACGCCTGCTCCCTGGGCTAGGCAGTGCCTGGTGAGAGGGGCTGCTGTCTCCTCTGGGGCTGAGCCTTGGGCCAAAACCAGCTGGGGCATCTGGCTCCCATGGATCCTAATGGGTGTCTGGTCAGGGATGACTTGTCTGGTGTCACTTGCTCAGGTGACAGCACAACCAGGAGCTTTATTTCCTGTCTCTCTGCTTCCGATGTGACTTATCCTGCAGCAAAAAAGGGAGTAAGCAGCACACCAAGTCAGCCTGTTTCTATGAGCAGAGCTTTGATAGAGCTGGGGGAAGAACTTGCAGTAGTTCAGATGAAATTGCCTGATTTTTTTTCATTCTAAAAGAAGCAGGGGGTTATTTTAACATACAGATGTTGGCACATTTGCAGAGCTGCCAAAACTTGTCTCTGCAGGTGGTGCCACTGCTGGCTGTGTGCGTGGCAAACCAGGGCACAGCACAATCCATTGTACCCCAGTTGTGCTGGGATGGTGCTGGGGGAGCTAATGGGACTTGGACCTCTTGCTCCATCCAGGATGTGTGACCGCAACGGCGGGCGGCGGCTCCGGCAGTGGCTGATTGAGCAGATTGACAGTGAGCTGTACCCTGGGCTCATCTGGGAGAATGAGGAGAAAACAATGTTCCGCATCCCATGGAAACATGCTGGGAAGCAGGATTACAACCAGGAGGTGGATGCTTCTATTTTCAAGGTAGGGACAGATACTAATGTCTTTTCTTGATGGTTCCTGGGCTCTGTGATGCTGTGTTTTACCATGCTGACAGTCCTGCTGGCGGGAGATGTCTGTGCTGTCTGTGGGCTTTGCATCTCCAACTCTGCACACTGAAGCATCTCCTGCAAATCGGCCTCTCGGGCTCTTCTGAGGGTATTTGTTCCTTTATGCCAAATGTTGGTACCGGTTTTAGGTTAGTTTTCAGCGTATTTGAATCCTGGTCTGACATGAGAAGGAGCTGGATGTGTTCCTTTTGAGCTGCTCTCAACTTCTTATCAGACTGTTCTTGATAAGAGGCTGGATTTAGCAAAGAACCAAAAAGACTTTGCAGGAGGGAAGGAAGTTTTGGATTTCACTGAAGGGGGTGGGGGATTTCCAGTTTTGGGGAAAAAGTGGAAAATTCCATCCTGAACCAGAAAGGTCAGGCTCTTCCCCAGGAATTCCCTTCCCTCTGCCCCCACTTCCAAATATTTGTCCTGGTGAGTGAGTTTGCTTTCAGGGCAGTGACAACTGGTTAGCAGCTGGCTCAGGAGCACTGATATGTGAGGATGGCACTAAATTCAGCCATCTGAAAATATATGAATATCTATAAAATAGTGTCTCCATTCAGTGGTAAAATGTATTCTCCCACCAAAAGCACAAATGAGGTTCTGATCTTAAAAAGAAACCAGCTTTCCTTTATTAGTCAGGAGCTGAAAAATAGGTTTATTTTCATTTTTTTGAGTCGTTGCCAGGTCATTGGTAACACCGTTGCTTCAGTAGTGATTCCTCCCATCCCCAGCAGCTCTTAACCTGTTGGTGCAGGACTGAAGCCATGTATTATAATCTTGACTTCTGCTTTTTAAAACCTAGGTGCTGCAGCCCTTCCTGCACCTGGGTGCATCGCCGGGGCAGGTGCTGCTGCTACACCCAAATCCCTGTCCCTGTGTGCGGTGGCTGTGCATGTGTCTGCAGTCTAGGAGCAAAACAGCACATACACAGGGGATGGTTGACAGGGTGCAGAGGGCAGAGAGGTGGGGGGAGCAAGATGCCAAATGTTCTCTGCAGCCCCAGCTCCTTTGCCCCTGGGGCTGAGAGGGTTTGCAGAGCTCATGTGGAGGTGATTTTTTTTAAATTTTGTTCTAGGCCTGGGCTGTTTTCAAAGGCAAGTTCAAAGAGGGTGACAAAGCGGAGCCGGCCACGTGGAAGACACGGCTGCGCTGTGCTTTGAACAAGAGTCCTGATTTTGAGGAGGTGACAGACAGGTCCCAGCTGGACATCTCTGAGCCCTACAAGGTCTACAGGATTGTGCCAGAGGAGGAACAGAAATGTAAGTGCCCTGATAGTAGGCTGACCCCTGGTGTGGGTCAGTCCCTTGGGTAACCATAGACTTGCGCTGCTGACCTACATCTGAGCGGAGCTTCCTGGCCAGTCTTGTGCTGTGAGGCTTTGCTTGTCCAGCTTTGCAAATGATGTCCCCAGTGTCCCTGTGCTGGCAGGGAGGGGAGGAGGAAGGACAGGCTTTTTTTCTGCCCTCTTAACAGTTGCTTAGTAAATAGGGGATAACTCTGGCATTGTGTAAGCATCCATCCTGTAAGGATGTTGTAGGGGCAGATCCAAAATTCTTCCCCCCCTTGTGGGTGTGTGTGTTTGCTTGAGCCCCAGCCCCTTGTCTTCCTAATGCCTGCCCTGGGTGTGTGGCAGGGAGCTGCAATAAATCCCTTCTTTCTTGCCAGTAGTGATTAGAGTGGCAGCAATTTCACAGAGAGCAGTTGCTGCTGTGATGTCCGGTGTGGTGCAGGTTGTGCTAAGTATATCTCTATTTGTGGTTAGGAGTATGTGTGCTTTTTCCTTTTTAAAAAAGTAAAAAACTTGTGAAAAAAATAATCTTACTGTCAGGAAATCTGCCTTTAGCATCTTGGTCTCCTCCAGCCACATTCACACGGAGGGGCTTGCTGCTATGCAAATGGCACTGCAGGTTCCCACCGACAGCATGACTGTGCTTGGGGTGGCTGGTGGAAAAAAGAGAAGCAGCAGCAGCCCTGGTCTCTGGGGTGCTCAGAAAAAACCCCAACTCTATCCTCTGCTCTAGCTCTGTCTCTGCTACCAGCCAGATATTTGATCAGCCTTGTTGCTGGTCACCATGCACTGGGCCAATGGGTTGTAAACTGGTTTTGGTCCCAAAAAGCAGCTCTGGGTGGAGCTGGAGGGGGCTGTGAGCCTCCCGGAGGTGCTGTTATGTGGCTCTGCTGTGCTGGGGTTCTCAGTTTCATAACTGTCATGGGGTGAAGGCTTTCCTAAACCCAGTGGTGAGGTGAGCTGTGGCTGGGGTGTGTGTGTTCCTCACTGCATCCCAACCTCTCTTTCCAGGCAAAGCCGGCGTTGCCAATGGGAACAGCCTGAATGAAGTCACGGAGATGGACTGCAGTTCCTCTGCCATAGATGACCTCATTAAAGAGGTAAGCCCTCACTGTGGCTGCAGGTCACCTTGGCCGGAGGTGGACTGATGGCATCAAGTTGCCTGATAAAGTTTTGCCTTCCTAAAATTCAATCTGCAAAGCTCTGGGGATCAGCCTGGTGAGCAGTGCTGAGTTTTGCCGCTCATTTATGTGAGCCAGTGCTGGGAGGTGGCTGGGATGAATGGCTAATGCACTCAATTTGCATCTGGGTGGGTGAGACTTTTGCTGGGAGACAGAAGCTGTTTCACAGCCCTGTTCCCGTTCTCGGCTATGTTCCATCGGGCTGCTTCTGCTTAGTTATTTGGTATTATTTGAGTGTATGGCCTGGGGAATGCCAAATTTGATCTTTCTAACAATAGAAAAAAACCCACCTGTCATCCTGCTGGCAATCTGTTTGGACCCTCTGGGTGCTGCAGGTGTCTTGGTGCAGGACAGCGGCTGCCCAAGGCATCAAACCTGTTCTGATCTCAGTGTCTGGTCTCGCACAGCCTCCCTGTGTAGATGAATACCTGGGCATCATCAAGAGAAGCCCCTCGCCCCCCCAGGAGACTTGCAGAAACCCCCCAATACCTGACTGGTGGGTGCAGCAGCCCAGCCCAGGTAAGTAGCTGACTGTGGTGTTTGATGGGACTAAGACTTCTGTCTGAGGCAGAAAAACTTCTTGTGCCATGATGATGGTTGGACTTGATCTTAAAGGTCTTTTCCAACCTAAATGATTCTATGATGCATAATGGAAAACAGTTGTGTTCTGTCTTCCTAATTAAGGGTGCTTAAAGTATTAATTATGAACACTGAGCTTGGTACTAGGCACCCAACGGTGTACCTTGCACAAGATTAGATCCCAGCCTGATGTGCCTGGGACAGAGAACCAGGGGGTAGTGAAGTGGGGGGTGGGGATTGGGATTTGGGAGCTGGGCACATAGGCTCAGCTCTGCTTTCTTTCCACTCACAGCGTTGCCCCTGATGAACGGATACTCCAGCTATGAGCAGCATCGTTCGGGTAAGGCAGCTTCCCTGCTTGGCTGTGGGCTGGGGCCATCAAATGCCTCTCTGGGGTGTGACCTTGTGTGTGCAGTGGCAGAAGGTGGCTGTGATGCTGCTCCCTGCCTTGGTAGGAGGCTTTGTTCTGCATTTGGGTGGTGCTGCATCCCCCTGAGTATCCACAGGGTTTGCATGCTGAGCAGGGATGCATCCTGCCTGGAGTCCTGTGGCCATGGCCCTGGCATGGGGGGCTGCCCTGGGATGCTGGAGTCAGCTGTGCCTTTGGTGTAGGGAGATCTGCTCCACCTCTGTGGAGCAAAGGTGGGAGGAAGGGGTTCAGTATTGGGAGCTCTCGCTTGCTGATCAGCGCTGCTACCAGGCTGAGTGCTGGAGGAGATGTCCTCTAGCAAGCAGGGCTCCTTCGTCAAGTGAAACTTGCTCCCAGGAAATTTTGCTGCTCTCATGGGGTTTGGGCACTGCAGTGAAGAGCAGGCAGGATTTGTCCCCTCCTGATGGGTGATGTATATGCCCATCATCTCCCAGGTTACTCCCAGATGGTGATCAGCTTCTACTATGGCGGGAGGCTGGTGGGCCACATCACCACCTCGTGCACCGAGGGCTGCCGCATCTCGCTCAGCCAGCCCTCCAGCCACGGAGAGAAGCTCTATGCCCCAGATGCCTTGGAGCATGTACGGTTCCCCTCAGCTGATGCCATTCAGAATGACCGCCAGAAGCAGATCACCAAGAAGCTTTTTGGGCACCTGGAGAGGGGTGTCCTGCTGCACAGCAGCAAGGAGGGCATCTTCATCAAGAGGCTGTGCCAGGGCAGGGTCTTCTGGAGTGGGAACACCATGATCTACAAGGACAGGCCCAACAAACTGGACCGGGATGAGGTGGTGAAGATATTTGACACAGACTTATTCTTCAAAGGTTTGTAGAAGCATTCCTGTCTTTCTCCTCATCCACTTGGTGAGACTGAAAGGGTAGAGCCCTCTTTGGAGTCATCACTGCCCATCCCTGCTGGGTTACTCAAGTGCTCTGGATGAGTAGCTGATCCTACCAGATGTAGGAAGGAGTAACCTGATGTTATGTGTCACTTAGCAAATGCCTCCCAGTTGGAGGCTCTGCACAGCAAAGCTGGCTTCTCCTGAGCCCAGAGCTTTCTTCCATGGCAGGGTGCTTCATCCCAAAGCTGTGTAGCAAAGGCTGGCAGCTGGTGGCATGCACCTTCCAACTGTTCCCCTCTCCTTGTAGAGCTGCAGCAGTATTACAACAACCAGGGCCGCTTCCCAGACAGCAGAGTCATACTGTGCTTCGGAGAGGAGTTCCCGGATGCAGTGCCGCTGCGGTGTAAGCTCATCCTTGTCCAGGTACGGAGGGCTGCCCTTTGGAGCTCTGCTGCTGAATTTCCCACCTTCTCTGGACCATATTGCCTTCCCTGCCCCCCCCCCAACCTTTACAAGTAGACCTCTAGCTTCAAGCCCCAGAGCTGCAGGTCATTTGGGGGCCTGACCTGGTGGGGTGGCAGGTGTGGCATGAGTACTGGCTTATCTGCAGCCTCCAAGGGGTGCTTGGGCTATCGCTCGTCAGACTCCTTGATCTGGGTGGATCGTGCTTGTGAACAAAGCTCCCAAATGGCAAAAGTTTTTCTAAATTGGTGGGAAATCTGTTCTCTTCCCGTTCTGCCTCTTGGCACTGGGACCTCTGCCCTCCCCTGGGAGAAATGGGGGAATAAATCCCTGAGATAGTTAAGGGACAGCCTCAAGCTGAACAGCCAACAAATGTGGTGAAAAACCGTGGTGGACAGCAGTGGGGTTGGGGAAACCTTCAGGACTGTGAAGGAGGGCATGGGATGAGAGGGGCAGTCCCCATGGCTCTGGCCAGAAACTTTTCCCTGGAGAAGCCAAAGGAATTCTGGAGTCTCAGAGCCTTGGGGGAGTGCATAAGGTGTTCCTGGAGCCTGCACCTCGTGGACCTCCGTGGGCCAGCAAGGCAGCAGGGGCATGGCATGGAGAGCACAGGGAGTGTGTTGCATCCACCCTTGTGCAAGCAGAGACCCACCAAGTCTGTGAGGTCCTGGAGGGGATTTTACAAGTTCTGTGCCTCCCTGCACAACTCTGACCTGGTCACCTCTTCTTGCCTTGGCGATCACTCTGTGTGTGCTGGGATGTCCCCCAGCCTGACCTCACCTCCCTGTAGCTCTGCTGGGAGGAGAAAAGAAGCAGTCACAAGAGCTCCTAGAGTTGCTTGTGGCAAGGTGGCATGTGGATTTGGACCTGTTGGGCTGGCTGGACCTGGCCACCTGGGTCTGGACCCAGCTGCTCTGCTATGTCTCCCACCCCATGCCCTGATGCCTGGGCTGGTGGGTGTGGATGGCAGCAGTGGGAGATTCCCAAGGAGGTTCCTGTTCATTCAGTGTCTTCATGACTTCTCTTTTCATGTAGGTGGAGCAGCTGTGTGTCAGGCAGGTGGTGGAGGAGGCTGGCAAGACCTGCAGCAGCAGCCCCATGCTCCCCATAGCTGATGAGACACAGCATGACCAGGTGTACAGGATCTTCCAGGAGATCTGTGCAACGCATCAGCGGCCGCTCTTCAGAGAAAACCAACAGATTGCTGTCTGAGCCTCCCTCTGTGCAGACATAGTGTGGTGGTTTGGGTTGATCTAGACCCAGTTTGGTCCCGTTAGTGCCTAAATGCCCCTTTTGGAAAGATGGGTTTTGTTCTTTGCTGTTTGTGGTCCGGAGTATGTGTAAATACAGCAGTAAAAATTGTGAATAGAAAGTAGGTTGGATGCTCAGCATCCACAGTGCAAACACTTCACTGATAAAAATGACATTTTGTACCAAGCAGGGTGGTCCCAGTACTGTTGTCTGTTGCTAATGGCAGGGGGAGGAGGGAGCATCTGAGCTGTGTGGGAAGGTCAGGGCTGGCTTTGCTTTGTGTTGCCTGTGTTAATGGCCAGTCAAGCAGAATCAAAAATAAATAGCTGTAATGACCTGCCTCAGCAGCCTGCAACTTGGACCTTGCTGAGAATAGCAATTTGGTAGGAGGTGACTCTTGGAAAAGCCTTAAAATGTTCAAATGTAGGAAATTCTTTCCAAAAATTGACTTTCCTGCCAGAGTCCTGCTGCTGGAAGATAAAGTTCTCCTTGGAAGGCACACTCTCTCAAATTCCTCTTTATTTTTGCTAGGAGGTTTATGTGTTTATCTGTAATAAAGTATTTTGAGATTTGGAAACCAATGCAGAGATGATATGTATAAATATTGACTATAAGGATGTAGGAATCTTAATTTTTCCTAACCAGAGACAGAGTTTATATAAATATATCTTTAAAATTAAAGATTGTAGCACAGTGAATAGTTTGGCTTCACCCTTCTAAACGCATGTGTTGATCTTGCCCAAGCGTGACCAGGCAGTGGCATCCATGTGTAAATCCTCATTAATATGCTTTGTGTGTGCATGCAGCACTGGGGTGCTGCTTGGGCATGGGGTTTATGCCTTGCAGCTGATGCAAACCAGGACCACAAATCTGTGTGCTACTAAGCTGCCTATTTATTTTATGCCTGAGGTTTATTAATTTTTTTGGTAATTTTTTATCTTCCTGCAATTAAAATGCTATATTTTGTATTTCTCTTGCAATGTGGGTTTTGGTTGCAGTGAGCTGGGGAGAGCCAGGCATCTCTGAATTGCTCCTGCCCTGATCTTCCTTGTGGTGGGTGGTTCTGTGTTAAGCCTCTGCTGTCACCTCTCTCCTGCTCTGTTAACTGCCTGGCTTCATCTCTGAGGCAGGGCAGGAGTGAGCCAAAATGCTGTAATGCAATGGAGGGAGGAAAAGGGCATCACTTGTAGAGCCTTCATTCCAGGGAGCCCTGCTCATCTGCCGCAGCGCTGACCTGGGTGCCTTTAGCTCTCTGACCTGGGCTGTGATGCTCCAAGGTCATGGGATGGGGGGCAGTTATTTAAGGCCCTGCTCAAAGGCATACTCTTGTCCTTCTCCCATTATTGCCTGGTGGAGCATTTCCCCACTGGCTTTGCTATCCAGCTTTCTCGTGGGGGTGGGTGGTGTTGGGGAGAACCAGGACGAAAAAAGGAGCATCTGTCTTGGTCAAATGAGGTCAATATTGCAGCAGGGGAGGCTGAGCATCTGCACCCTCACCTGCCTTCACTTTGAGTTTGTGTTTGGGACAGCACCTCAGAGGCTGTGGAAGTGTGTGAGGGCCGTGATTGATTTGTTCACCTTGCCCCCTGTGAAGGGTGAACATTAACTCCCATCTTCTTCCCTGCAGCAGGCTGTGCTCTGGCTCAGCCTTGCCAAGGGGTGCAGGCAGGGAGGCACCAGTCTTCACGGGGTGTCTGTGGTACCCAAAGTACCAGAGGATGTAGGTACTTACGAAGGGGATGCCTGGAGATCCAGGCAGCTGAAGGCTGAGTCTCCCTAGGAGGTGGATGCAAAGCTGTCCTCCCTGCAGGGCTATCAAAGCAGATCAACTTTTTTTTTTTTTTTTTTGTGGCTCTGCCTTTTTCTGGTAATGATGAGACCTTCCCAAGCATGAGTGCAGTCAGGGCACAGTTAAGATGTGAGGCCCTGAGCTGGGGTGAGTTGACGGCAGCTCCCTTCTGCCAGGAGGTTGTTCTGTCTGCAGGATTACTAGCTGTTTTGGTGTGAGCAACTCTGCCTTTCCAAGGAAGCTTCCCTAAAGAAATTAAGTGTCCAGCTCTTGTGGGACTTGGAGCTGCCCCCCGTGTCCCTCCAGGGTAAGCAGTTACAGCCTTTGTCCCAAAGAGCAGTAGGTGCACAGCAAACATGCAACTTCCAGCACCCAAAAGGTGCTCTGAGGTGGGAGACCCAGCTGAAACTTTGTGGTTATATGTTGGGATTAAGGGAGGCCCTGCATTCCGAGCTGTTTAAGCTGTGAGCGTCCACTCTATGGCTGTGCTCTGTGCCCCAACCGTGTTGGCGGGATGCTTGTCCTGCCTGCGCCCTTCTGCATGTCCTTTGCAGGCATCAAAGCACGTGGCTGTGGTTTGAGCAGAGGTGGCTGTAGACTGAGGTTTTTGAGGTTGCATCAGGATCCTAAGTGCAATGAAGTCCCCAACTCCTGTAAGCTCTTCAGGGATGCTTGGTCACATGGAGGTAGGGATGGCGCCTTGTGGGTGCATCACCAGCGTTCACCCCCAGCCTTTGCCTGCTTCTGCTGAGGACCATCATGGTGTCCCCCATAGGGTTTAATCCTGTTCCAGTCATTGGTGCTCCCTTGGAGCATGAGGAAGACTCACTCCCTGTGGGTGAGGTGCCTGGTGGGGGGGAGGTGGGTGTAAGGCACCCACTGCGGTCTGTGCTGGAATAACACGTGCCCACTTGTGAAACATAAGATGGGCTGTAGGCTGGGACACCGTAAACACCACTTGCGGTTTCCCCAGATGTGCTGGTGCAAGTCCTTCCTCAGAAACCATCATCTTGTGCTCGCCTGGAGCCACCTGTTACGTATTCAGGGCTCTTTCAATTTCCACCTCAAGACCGCGGAAGAGCGGTGGGGAGCAGTGGTACCTTTTGTTGGACCCAGCTGCACTGTACACTTCTAGTGCTACCATTGTGTCTTGGAGCCCAGAGCTTGGTTTGGGACTGTACTATGCCTTGCTCCGCAAGTCCAGCAGCATGGCTCCCATCCCAAACAGCTTCTAAGCCATGTCCAAGAAGAGACAATTGGTGGGTGGGCGTGGAGGGACTGGGAAGGAAACTGGGTGGCAGCATCATGTAGCAGAGGTGGGATGCAAGAAGGATAACGTGCTGGGGTGCATGACTGCGGGCAGGGGTCCCCTGCTTTTGCTCCAGGCTCAGGTAGGACTTGCAGTAGTGTTGGGCTTGTGCTCGATGCCTGGCCCAAGCCAATTTCCCCATCGCAAAATCCAACACGAGGGAAGCCTCTGAGGCTGATGCTCGCTCACAAAGGGCTAGATGCTCTGGCAGACCAGAGCAGGTTTTGAGGTAACTGTGCCAGATTGCACAAAGGGATGCTCTGGCCAAGACTCATGGTGGCCTTTGTAAAAGTCGGGAGGAATTTCTGCACAGCTTGTACTTCTCTTGCAAGCCTCTCGGCCAGGCAGGCATGGCACTGCTGCCCCCATCATCCTGGCTGGGGAGCTGGTGCCGGTGGTGTCCCAGAGCATCCTGGCGCAGAGGCAGTGCCTGTATCCCGGGACACCCATCCCTGCACCTTGCCTGACCCCGGCAGCTCTGGTGAGCTCCTTGGTGCAGCTGTGCCGAGTCTTAGTGGTTTGGGGCAACCAGGGACTCAAATACTTTCATTGGTTTCTGTTCACTTGGGTTCTTCTCTATCGCCTCACTGAAGTGAAACCTCAGTGCCTGGTGTTGGCTCTTCTTCATCAATGGCTTCTCTGTTGGCAAGTCCGAACAGTGACTTGTGTCTTCAGCTGAGGGTCCCACCCCCAAATCCTGGGGGCACGGTACCCACTGCATACAGCGTCTGTGGCACAAGCTGCATCCTCTCCACTGAACGATCCTCACTAGTGTAGCAGGATTGTGGGTAGCATGGATGAGGAGCTCAAAGGCTGTCCTCCCCAAAATGCTTGCTGCTTGTCCAAATGTGGTTTCCTACACTTTGGGCATGTGTTTGAGTTGGAGCAGCGACACCATCAAACTCCTGCCTGACGTGGAGATACTGCCTTGCTTCCTGGGAAGGCCAACCCAGGTCCAGGTCCTGCTGCTCCCTCTGGAGAGGGCTGCAATCCCTGTGGACACAGGAAGGTACTTTCTGGGAGATGCCCATGCTAAACTGCCTTCAGGAGCAGAAGGGCAGAGCAAAAGTTTCACAAGGGAAGGAGAGAGGAGCTTGATTTCCACAGGGAAAACTGACCGTTACTTGCAGGAGATACACAGTTCTCCTCAAGCATGTTTGGGAAGGGGAAATGTGCTCATCCAGTCCTCCTATCAGCCAGCAGAGAAGGGTGGACCAGGGCAGGCAATGTTGGGTAATTTTCTATCAACCCCTTCTCTAAGGTCTTCCAACACAAAGACCTCTACTTCATGGTGTACACTTTGATTTCTGGGTGCTGCAGAGGACTTGATATAGACTGCAGCCTGCACCTGGTGTTCTGCTCACTGACTTGGGGTGTTATTTGGGTTCAAAGCCAACCTTACTTCTGAGATTTGTCATGGCTGGAAGGCAGCTGTGCTGCTGGGAAGCATTTGCTTTGGGAGAAAATGACCCTGGTTATATCCTGTGGCGTTATCAGTCTTGTTCATAATGTGTTTCAGTAGTTTCCCATGACATGCCCTTCAACAAATGCAAAAAGGAGCACTGCATGAGGCTTCAGGAGCAGAATTCAGTGTCTATGTGGACAACCATCCCTTCTACATGCTTAAAATACAGTGTGAGGAGTTACCTGGTGACAAATCTCCTGCATGGAGAACAGGCTTGCTGGACTGGGGAGAAGGTGAGGTCTGCTCCAGCTAAAACTCCTGAGATTTAGCCCATCTCAACCTGGAGGAAGAGCATAAGCTCTGCAGGCATCTCCATCCAGCTCTGGAGGCCAAGTGCTCTGCGCAGAGACAACCACAATTCAATTGCAGGTCTCAGCTCACAGTTGAACTGCTCAGGAATACAACATAAACCAGCTACAGCTGCTTCCTCCAACCTGCTGCTGCTTGGCCTGGGCCCCCGCCAGCCCCTATAGGCGTTAGAAAACAAACAGTCACTTTTTATTTCTAGACACCAGGATTTCCAACTGGTTTGATTGCTCAATGCCCCATTTCAGCACAGCAGCCTGTCCACGACGAGCATCTCTGGGCTCTTCCCGCGAGCATGTTGTAATATGGGAAGCACCCTCCTTTGCATGGTCACCAGCAGCTGGACATCTCCTCCCTGCCCTCAGAAAGGCCACTCATACCTCCCTCTCCAAGGGGTTTGTACCTCCTTGGATGGTCTTATCACCAAGGACACCTCAGTGATGCCTTGTGAAGGAAGACAGGCAGGACACCCCAACATCAAACAACAAACCACCACCTTTTGTGTTTCTGTTGTCTTTGGAGAACCTCAAAGGACTTGCACTGCTGTGGGACTGCTCAGTGCCCTAACTGGCATTATGTGGCACTTCATGTTGCTTTGGATGGTCACCCAGCGTGGCTGGTGGGACTTGACTCATGTCAAACCACAGCTCTCATGAAGTCAGACCTGTGCAGGTGATGGGAGGGGAGAGATGGTCTGAAGGCACCTCATCAGCTCCAGGCATCTCAGCTCTGTCAGGGCTGGCCAAGGAGATGGGAGAAGAGGCAGTGGGAAGAGCTGAGGGTGTGCAGACTGAAGTTGCAGGATCTGAGCCTGGAGAGGCAGTCAGCCTGCCGATTTCCTCCGGCTAGACTTGGCTGCAGAAAGGTCTCACGCAGAGGAAAAGAGATCCCAAACTCGAGCAAGCATGACAGCCACTTATTCTTCTGAATGCATTTTTGACAGATGACCTCTTCCTCCTGCAAGCCTTTGTCGTAACACCCAGATACAAGGTCAGGAAAACAGGCTCCACCCAAGTCACAGCTGCAAAAATACACAGGGACGAGAAGAAATGCAGTGATACTTATTTTCTCAGACATTTGGGTTTATTATGAGCCGAAATCTGTGAAGCTGAGGTCCAGGCTGAAATCCCCTCCCTTCCCCCGGAGTTTGCATGTGCCTAGATGTTGTGTCCTGCTCTGAGCCTATTTTCAGTGCATGCGATTTGCTTGAAATAACGCAAACACCCTGATGCACTGAAGTGGCTGGAACCACGAGATGCAGTCAGATTGCTTTTTGTGCAGGTCACAACCCGCCCAGACACCAGGTAACCTGGGCCTCTGCTGTTCTTTGGAAGAGTAAGGTGGAAGAACTTTGATGCCACCATAAAATGCTCATGAAAATGAGAAGAAGCAAAAGGGCATCTCAGGCTGTTGCACAAAGAGGTGTTTGTAATGTGGCAATTGAAAAAATACTCCAAGCTGGAGAAACATTCCTTTTACTTCTTCCCCGCTCCCCCCCCCCCCCCCCCCCCCCCCCCCTTCCAAATGTGTGACAGGATCTGGGTGTTCAGGAGAGTTGCTCCAGCTCTCCCTGCGAGTATAATTCACATGGCTTATGTAAAGCTTCCTTACTTGTGCTGGATATTTAACAGAACCACAATGATAACATCATTTTGAATTTTGGAGCAAGCAGGCTGCAGATTTCAATAATATTAGTCCCCAGCGTGCTGCGGTTCCTGGTTCTTCTTCTGATGAGATTCAAAGGGAGTTTTGCCCCAATTCATCTCCTGTATCTCCACTGCGGTAAGCCAAGAAAAGAAGTTCTGGAGATGGTGCATGGGTGTGGGAGCTGCTGCCGTGAATCCTGCACTGCTTTCCCAGATCCACTGTGTTCTGCTGCAAGAGTGGGTGTTGCTGAGCCAAACCGTGAGCTCAGCTGCCTTAAATAAAATGCCGTAGCCTGTATCTTGTAAGTCGAGGCTGAAGGAGAGCAGATGGCAGTGACCGTCTCCATCACACTGGAGAGCAAAGCATGTGGATGGGACCTTTCCTGTTTGCACTCACCTGCAAGCTGAGCGCTGTGACAGGCAGCTGTGCCCTGCAGACACCTGCAGGGCTGCTGTGTTTGGACAGGGAGAGGTGTGCCGAGCACACCTGGAGGGTTGGGTCAGCCATGTCCCATAAACAGCAGTCACCAGGAAGCCTCCAGCTGATCTGAACGTGGTGCTTGGAGCTGGCTGTGATCAAGGGTTGCATCTACCTCTTAGCTTGGTGCTGAGCTTCAGCTCAGAAACTGGAGTTGTAATTGAGTAACAACCTGTTTGCCCACCGAGGCCATAAAGGAAACACACATTTCCTTCACATCATATGCCTTGGTGCACCAGCGCTAGGTCCTCATCCACGCCACACTGCAGAGGTCATGTCCAGAGGCCACCAAACATCACCTTGGTCTCTCCATGCCAGCACCTCCACTGGTTAATCCAAGGATGCCTTCCTCCAGCCCTGGTCTCCTCCCACATCCAGCAGCCCCATTCCCTGCCTAGCCTTGTAGCTTAGGAAAACACCATGCAAATCCACCCTGGAACCCGAAACTTCTTGAGGCTCCCAGCAAGGTTCCTATCAAAATCAGCGTTTCCCCATTTTTTGCACAGTGATGGCAGAGCAGCTCCCCATCAGCTGGGTGCTGCAGCCCCCAGGGGGAGGTGGGGGGGGAGGGGGGGGGGGAGCTGAGGTATGTGGAAGCAGCACGGTGGTTCGAAACAAGTGATTCCCTTGTCTGGATCTTTCTGTTCTGTATTTCTCTTGAGAAGTAACCACTTCTCCCCAGAGATAAATCTGGCTCATGGACACATCCGCAGGGCACAAAAGGCAAAAGGCATCTGCAGGTTGGTCTTTCCAGTGAACACAGCTAGAAAATAGCAAGAGGGATCAACCTGGGGAATATTTTTACACCTCTGCCCCAGAAAAGCTACTCTGGTTTTATTTTGGAGGAGTTTCTGGACACCTTTTTTGTAAAAATCCCAAATATTTAGTATTTGCCAGTTTGCTTTGCTGCTTCTACCCAAGTTCTTGGTCTGGGATTTTCTCTGTTTGCTCCTATTCAGGAGCTCACCACCCCTGCAACCTCCTGTCCTTCCCTGGGGTGCCACTGAGGTCTGGAGGAGACCTGCTCCACAAAGAGATGGGCAAAGCCTTGCAGCTCTGTCTCCTAGGGCAGCGTGCTTTCAGGTGGAGAAGGGAAGGGACCGCTTGATTGTACTTAAGGCAACGCAGAAGAAAGCAGTGGGAAATGTTTCCTTGTGGTGTCACCATCATTGAGGGCAAGGAGAGCCTGGAGGAAGAAGTCTCGTGGTTGGGAAGATGGGGAAGGTGGGCTGTGGTGTTCACCACCAAGCAGGAGATTGAAAAAGTGGAGGAAAGTGAGAGATGAGGATGGATGGAGGGAAAGGTTCATTACTGATGCAGTGAAGAATCAGTTCACCAGTGAACCTGGTGGAAGAATGTCAACAGGGAAGGGTGAAAATCTGCCATACCAAGGCTTGTCAAATGTCCATCCCAAGCCCAGGTCCTACACCCAACATCAGGCAATAGATTGCTGGGAGAGGAAGGAACAAGCCTGGCAGATGAACCTTGCTTTGATGAACCTGAAAATCAGTGGCTGAGGGACAGCCTGGACAGCAGGATGAGCCTGCAACGTGGTGGGTTGTAGCTCCCACCATGGGCGCCTTTAATGCCCTCAACCTGCTCATGGCTGTGGTGGCCATCCCCTATGAAGGGATGGCCAAGAGGAGGACTGTTCAGAAAGGGGAAGGGAGAGGAGAGGGGGGTTATCCCCGTCGGGCAGGATACAGCACCCCATCACTCGTGGAAAAGGGGCAATCTCTTGGGTTCCTCCTGATGAGCCTACGAGCATCTCCATCGCACGGCACTGCCTCAGTTCCTCTTTCCTGGCCACAAGCAAACGACGGTGCTGAGTCTCCTTTCATGGGGCTGAGACTAGGCAGGAGGGCAGCGTCAGGCCAAGCATGGTGGGGAAAGCGAACCTGTTGTGCCCAGCCTGTATGGCTCTGCCCTTGGGGTGGATGTGGGAAACTCTCGGTCTTTACAAGAGACTGGAAATTCTGGTATAATTATAGCCCCGCCGTGGGTTGTGAGAAACCAAGGGGCTTTACAGGTTGCTGCGCCAGGCAGTCAAAGTCACGGTATGCAACTCCCCCAGGAGAAACACGGAGCCCCAGCTGAGCCATGGCGTGGAGCAGGGCAGGATCAGTGCGAGCCCTCTGGGACTGCTATTAGCCACCCCCTGGAAACCCCTTCCTCTGGCTCTGCAGCCCTTCTGCCTGGGAGCTGTGTGTGTTCTCTGATGAAATGTAGAGTACCGATGGCTCCGGGGAAATCGGTTTTCAAGGAGGGCAATGGTTTGGGGTGTTACAAAAAGCACTGGAACGTGTGCTCCGGGGTGGATGTGAATGGAGGAGACCATCTTCTTAATTTTTCCTCTATCAGCCTTTCTGGGTGAAGCTTCTTCTTACCCCAAGGATGAGCCACAGAGCTGAGAGATGTCATTGCAGGAGGGTTTTGAGCAGCAGGCAGGCAAGCAGGTGTCTGTCCGGGCTGGTTTGCTAGCACCCGTCTTAGCTTGGAGCTTTTATTGCTGTGAGTCTAAAACTGCCTTCCAATGCAGAGGTCTAAGGCGGCAGGTTTGCAGCCCTTGGTGTGAAAGCAGGAGCGTGAAAGCAAAACCTTGCCTCAGTTTTGCCACATTCAGAAATTCTTTTGTATTTCTAGTAAAGTGACAACATCAGTTAGAGCTGCTGGAGGAAAAGGGGGTGCTGTACTTGTCGCTGCATGGGCTGCTGTGTCTTTTCTGGTCCTCCCTCCCAGCTCTGGCTCTCGAGTAGTTTAAACACGTAAGCACGATGTGGGAAAACTGAGGATTTCACCCTAACTTTTATGAAACTAATATAGTTCGTAGCAGCCTCTTTGTAAAGTAAGAAATGACAGAAATGCTAGAAATGATGACTGAAGCCTATGGAGCATTTTTTTGCACAACAGCTTCAACCCCTAGTGCAAGGCCAACAAAGACCTTGCCTGTGCATGAAGGTTTATTTGCTGAAGGCTGAATTATCTGGGGCTGCTCACATCTGTTACTGCCTTGCACCACGATGATTTCACTCATCTCTGAACAACCAGGAGTTATTCAGCGGGGCCTGATGCGTCACAACCCGGTCCGTGAGATATCACATGCCTCACCATCCCCAGATGACGATCAGTGCAGGTAAGGTTGGATATGAGCCCAGAGAATTTTAATAATTCACTTTCACTTTGTGTGGCCATCACTGATGAACGCTGAGGGCTTACCAGAGTGGTGACCTGATGTTCAGGGCAGGACCAGATCTTAAAATAGGAAGACGGGAATGAATCGTAATGTTTGTTTTCCCTTTTATTGCCATATTGTAAATGTTCACATCCAGCCTGAGCCATCAGCTAGGTGTGACATGGTAATCCTGGCTTTCCGGGAATCGTGCCCTTGGTGACCCACAGACCCATCGCTCTACCCATGACCCCAGTCTGAGCTGACTTTAGCACACCTCTGTTTTGTCTTGAGATGAGAAATATTTTTGAGTCCATCATACCCCTCCTATTCCTTATGTTTCTGCAATTTTAGCCATTTTATTGGGTTTTCGGCCAGAAGAGGAGGCTGGCAGAGTCAGAGCTATTTTCAGCTGGCCCTGCTGCCTTGCACACTCAATCAGTTTTTCTCCAGGTGGATTTGGGACAGACCCAATTCTCCCCAAAACCAGCATCTTTCCATCACCCACTTCAGCTTCTGAGGCTGTAGGTGCCACTATTTCAGCTGGCTCTGAAATAGTCCAGCTGCCTTCAAAAGATGAGTGCTTAAGCTTTGAAAATCCACAAACCTGAAAAAAAAAAAAATCCCCAGCCCCTTCCCCCTGATGCTAAGAGCTACTCTCAGTTTTATATGCAGGCAAAACCTGGAGTTTCACTGAAACAAGCTGTGAGAAAACCTCCCTGTCCTGCAACCCTTGCCCTTTTTGCAGCTATTTATTGTGTGCTTTTGTTACAGCCTCCTCCTGTATTTAGACCTGAAGAAGGATCCTGGCTTAAGACCAAACTTTGAAAAGCAAATAGATAAAAATTAAACAAATGAGCTCCGGTGCACAAAAACCCACATGCACAGAAAAGCAAAATTCACAAAATAAATATTTATTTTGCTTGTCTGAAGCTCCCTAAAGAGGCAGGGAGGACTTTTCCTGCTGGGATGAGCCACATTCCTGGGATGAGAGCCATTTGACGACAAAATGGGCCTTGGGTCTGAATGTGGACTTTGGCCTCTGCCAGGAATTAATTAATCTGCATCGTGCTGCTCTTACCGAGATTGCAGCTCTTTGGTTTCCCACTTCAGGATGCTGAGCCTGGGGGTGTCCCTGCTTCAAAAATTTCCTCCCAGAAATTCTGGCACAAAAAGTGACTCGGTGAGACCTGGTGACTGATGTGACGGGGTTGGCGCGGGGCTGGGTGACGGGGCTCATTTACATCTCGTCGAGAGAGAAGCTGGGTGTGAGCTGCTTTCCTGTCAGTGCTCTGCTCGACCCAAACCCACCCCCCCCCGTTTGCTTTGTCTTTCTCAGGGATGGCAGCGAGACCTCGGAGGTCAAAAAGCCCTGCGAGCTTGTCAAACCTCTTTTCCTCATGTGTGGATTCACTGGTGTCTAGTCTTGGGGTTGAGCATGTGCTTTGGCCTCTCCTTTGTCACTGCTATTGTTACATTTGCTATTTCAAAGAGGTTTGCAGGAATTTTTGAGGCTGCTGAAATCAGGTAGAGCTGAGGCGCAGAGGCAGAGGCACAGATGCCATCACCTGCATCCCATGCCTTAGCAAACAGAGCTGCAAACCCCCAGGGCTCGCTGTGCAGACATCTCTCCTCCTCCTTTCCCCAGGCTGTCACCCAGCCTGATGCCGTTGCTATGCTCCATGCTGATGCTATGCTTGCAACTCGTACCTGCCCTGCTGTTATTTCTGGCCCCTGAGCTCCCGTGGGCTTCGAGGGGCTCCCGTTGAGGAAGCACCTGCAAGCTCTTTGCTCAGAAAGCCAAGAGCATCCTGTGGCCTCGGTGTGTGCTGGGCTCCCGCATGTGCTGCCCCCTCCCCGAGGCTGTATGGACCCCAAAGGGACCCTCGTCTTGCTTGTTCAGCCCTGCATGCTGCCTGGAGATCTCCATTCTCCTGGGAGGCTGCCTGGCTTTGGGGCACTTCCAGCAGCAGCTCACCCTCTCCCCGGTGGTAACCTCAAAAGAATTTAGCAGCGATCAAGTATTCAATGACTATTTCCAATGGTAAGGGCACCCCCGGCACCCCCAGGGGCTCTGGGGACCTCACCATGACCAGCTGGCTAAATTGTCCCTGCTCAGTTGGGTTGGTGCAACACGTCAGCTGGGCCAAGCTGCACCTGTGGCAGTGTCCCACTGCCAGTCCCTCTGCTCCCAGGGAACTTAGAGAAGCTCAGAGAAGAGAGGTCAGCCTGGGCTTTGGAATTGCAATGCATCGGCTTGCTGCAGAACTCCTTAGCAGGTGGCTCCGGGGGTCCCCAGTTTGGAGGGAGCGCTGATGCATGCCCTGTGCCATTGCATACAGCAGAGACACCTGCAAAATAATTGCACGGCACCCCAAGCAGGCTGGGGTCTCCACCCCAAGACTGGTCACGCAGAGCTGCCCGGGCAGAGCCCTGGTGTTTGCCCTGTCTCTGCCAGCCATTATGGCATGGACATCACTCCATGCTGTATCACACAGCCTCCCACCTGCCCTGACCTCACCCCGCACACCGGAGCTGGGTTTCATACCGCGCCGCACCGCCTGCTCTTCCCCTTGCCCCCTTCTGTACACTTCCTAGCCCCACAAGAGCGTGTGCTTGTCTTCAAAGTGCAAGGCTCACGATTTATAAATAAAAGAAATAAATAAGGTCTTTTTATGTTCAAAATTAGCCCCAGGCAGACAATGTGTACGCGCAGTGAAAGACTCGGTTTCCTGTCTGTTTGTCGAGGCTCCTAACAAGCTTCCTCTGTATAACAAACCCGGCCGGAGGGCGGAAAGGGTAAGGACCGAACTGAAACGTGTGCAGTGGGATTGCACAACATCCCTGGCCACTGGCGGTCTCTGGGGTTCGTAATCCGGGGGGATCTGGGGGCCTGGGGGTGCAACATCCCTCCTGCACCCACCTACCCCAGGGTAGTGTAAGATCCCCAGCAAGCCCTCGGCTGCAAACATCGGCATGGGACCACACCGGGGAGGCGCATGCTCTGTCCTGAAATAGTTCTTCGGATCCACAAATGAGTCATTTGATGTCTTGACCAAAAATATCTTTCTTCTTGATGCACGGGTCTTCAGGGAAGAGCCGGACGCCATCTGCGCTGGGTGCTGTTCAGCAGTGCTACCCTGGGAGCTGCAGCCAGCGCCAGTGGAACCATAGCCCGGAGGATGTTTGGGAGGATAATCCCTGCCAGGAGTGTGGGAAGAGCAAAGCCAGCGCTGAGAATGATGATGCAGCGTTGTTCTTGCGGTATTTCTGGCCCAGCCAGAAGTGGGAAGTATCAGAAATCTCATGAGACACAGCTTGGCCTTGTGAGATTTCCAGCTATTTTGCAAACCCCCTGAGGCATGGATTCATCTCTGACCTGGTTTTCTCCCTCCTTTATAATGTTTATCTCTGTAAAATGCCCTTTTGCCCTAAGGGGTTACCCGGCTCTGCCTCACTACCCCGCTGCAGGTACAAGGATGAGGCAGGAGCACAAGGGTTAATGCACCATCCCACCCTGCAGCCTCCTGTACCAAAAAATAGTGAGGGGGAAAAAATGGATGAGAAGTCTAATGGTGTTAATAACAGCAGTCAAAAGGAAATACATCTCTCGTCCACTGGCGTACTCAGTATGGCAGAAAAATCCCTTCTCCCCAGCCCTGCAGCTTGTCTGGCACAGTATTTATGGAATAAGCAAAGTGTGGAATGCAAGGGGAGCTCCTTCATTAATGACTAACTCTATTAAACATGTCCCTCTGCACATGGATGGGTCCTGCTGTCCCCAAGCTTGTCTCCCGCACCTGTGCCCAGCAAGCTGGGGCTGCAGGTACATGGGACACGGCCACCTGCAGCATCCCAGGGTCAGGCTGAGGGAACCCACACTCCCAGCAGGCAGCATCACAGCTGGAATGCCAGCTCCCTTCCATCAAAGCACTTTTATCTCCTTCAGGCCCAAAGAGTTTGGGCAAACTGCCTTTTTGAGTTTTGTTGGGGACGGGCAGAGTTTGAAACTTGGAGAATTGAAGAGAAATCAAATCAAAGTTGCCTTTACTTTTCATGCTGAATTTCAAAAGGACAAAGGTACATGAACACTTTGATCATTC
This sequence comes from Falco peregrinus, assembly GCF_023634155.1. Taxonomy (NCBI): domain Eukaryota; kingdom Metazoa; phylum Chordata; class Aves; order Falconiformes; family Falconidae; genus Falco; species Falco peregrinus. The sequence continues at coordinate 5,500,228 of NC_073734.1, forward strand.
TTAGCATGCATCTGATGAGAGCGTACGTCCTGGAGCTGATACCCAGTTTCCCTTTTTAATATCTCCTCTGCCTCCCATCTCACTCATGCAAACAGGGGTGCTATGCACGCAGGCGGACGGAGGAGGCTGCAAACACTCGATTTCCTCTCCAGCTATATTTTTGCCACTAGTGAGCAATCCAGCCCTTGGTGGGAGAGAGGCAATGACAAAAATGCAGCCCTAATCCCCACAGTGTTAAGCAACCAGCTTAACATGGTTAACCAGGTTAAGCATGCACCAAGGACCTCATGGGCATCGCTGGGTCAATGATGGTGAAGGTAATGCCAGGCTGCAACCCACATCACCCAGCTGGGGCTAAAGTCCCGAGCAGCTCCATGTCCCCCTGGAGGTTTGGGTGATGATGGGGAAGCGGCGTCGCGAGGTCAGGTGGCTACTGCTCAGGTCCACACCTGGAGGCATCACTGCTGGCCTTGGCCACCACCCCTGGCGAAGTGCTTCAGGTCCCTGCCAGCATCAGAGGAGGATGAGGGCTGCCTTGCACCCACCCCACGGGCTCCCAGCCCCCACTGGCCCCCAGGGACTCTGGTAAGGCCTTCAGGGAAATCAGAGACTCCTCTGGAGATGGTTTTTTTTATTTTCCATGTACTGGTGGGTATTTCCAAGGCAAGGTAGTGTGATACAGGCAGGCAGATATTAGTCACCGCTGCAGACTTTAAAAAGTGAAAACATGAAGTTGAAAGCTACCAAACCTACTTCCCAAATCCTACCTGAAAAGTAGTAAAACTCACTTAAAAAGGCACAAAAAAAGTAAAAGTTCCAGCTTTGCTTCCTTGGGTCTGTTTTTTGTTGTTGGTGGTGGTGTTTTTGGAGAAACATCATGCTTTATTCTGAGAAAGAGGAAGCGCTGGGGCCATTGGCTCTGCGGGGCTGTGCATCTCCCATGGGTGCCCCTTGGGAGAGCAAAGATAGGGGGTGAGCCCCAGCACCCCTGGTGGCATTGGGCAATGCAACAGTGATGCTGAGGTTTCTGTGGCAGGGCCAGGACGTGCAGGAGGAGACACATGGGTGATACAGGAGAGGAGAAGCCTCCCCTTATCCTCACCCTCCGCCCTGTTAGGGCTTTGCACGGATGGGTTTGGGCACAGGGCTGATCCCCACTTCTGCACAGCCACATCCCGCCGGTGAGCTTGGTCTCAGCTGCACCCAAAAAGACACACCGGCCATAGCGGCTCTTTTCTTTATTTAACCCTCCCCGACCCCAGGATGGAGGAGCCACTTCCACATTTTCTGCCGGCCATGGCCAAAAAGCACTGGAGCCGTTTCTGCTCTCCCTGCCCAGCCGGTCTCACTTGCAGATGCTCAAACCACACGCACCTTTGCCCAGCCCGGCCCAACACAGATGGACACGGCTAAAAATACCTACAAACACCGCCTGGCCACAGGCGTCTTGCGAGGGTCTCACAGCCAGAGCAGCTGGGACCGAGAGGACAGGCTAAAAATAGGGGTGCGGTGTGCGTTTCAGAAGATCCCGAAACATAAGGTGAAACTCGGTCCGGGTTAGCGGAAGAGCTGAGTGTGTCGAAGGGCTTATTTCTGCTCAGAAGGGCTCAGCAGGAGAAACGTGGGAGCCTGGTAGATCTTGTGCATGGACTTAGTGGGCTATCACCATCACCTCCGTGCATCACCCGTGCTTGCTGTCTGGAGTCACCGCCCATGCAAGGGGCTGCCTTCTTGGGGACCAGAGGTGCTAAACCTTTGTCGTACACACAAATTTTCTTTGGGGGATGAAAAACTGGAGGTTTGGCTCCCTTGCTTCGTCCAGCTGGTGTAGGCTTGCATGCAGCCCAGAATCCCCCTGTAGCTGCACGCATGCCTGACAGAGTCTGTGCAAATCAGCTGAGCCCCATCCTGCCCCAGAGGATGCTCAAGCCCTTCACCCTTTTATAAGGACGGCAGCTGGAGCAGGGGCAAATCTTTCTCTGATGTTTCCAGCCATGGGCCACGAGTGGCATTCCTGAAGGTGTGTGGTCCTGTCCAGGTCCCCTCAACCCACCACCGAGCTCAGGGGAGACCATCGCAGCCCTGTCCCCACCAGCCTTGCACAAACCGCTGGTCCTTCTCCTTCCTTGCACTGGGTGAAATCAGAGCTGTTATTTCAAAGAGCAGCTTGTGATTTATCACTGTAATCTCAACCACAAGTTGAGCTGGAGTAGTTAGGGGAGCCACGAGGAATGAGAGAGAAGGGTTAGCTATTAATTTCTGCATCCTCTATGCTCTTGAGGTTTTTATTTCTTCTGTGCAAGAGCAAGGAAATATGGGTTTCTGCTGAGTAAAGAGGAGAAAATGAAAAGGAAAAAAAATTGCCCAGGATTTGTGCTGAAGTAGCTCATGTTGGGCCGTTTCTTTGCATAATATTAAAAAAACACCCAGCTTTCTGAACTTTGAAAGCTGAGGTCATTGCAGAAACCGGAGGCACCAGTCCTTTCTCAGCAAGGGTAACAACCTGGGAAGGGGAGCGGGGTTGTGCTGGTGGGTCCATGGGCAGAGCTGGGTGCGGTTTCTTCTCTCTTTCTGCCTTTCCCCCTTGTCCATAAGTCACTTTTACAGCTCTCAGCAGTCAGGCTGGAAAGCGCAGCTTTGCGCCGATGTTAATGAGTCTTTAAATCAAAGGGGCAGCGCAAGGGTTGTGTTGGCCAAATGAAGCCTTGCATCTCTTTGCAGAAAGGGCCAGGCTGGGGATGCACAGCTCGGGGTGTCAGAGGTACAGAAAACTCCCAAACACTGACTGGCTGTGAGGTAACAGCTTTTTCATCTTTATTTGTTTTGTTCTTATTTTGATCTTTATTTATATATTATTCTACAGTTTATTTAAGGGCGTAAATTCTATTTTCCCCTGCTTTGCTTTGCTGTGAGGGGACCTGGAAGCATATTTTTTAACTAAATATCAGTGAGATACACATGTAGTTTCAGACTCTGGAGATTTTTAACTAAATATCAGTGAGATACACATGCAATTTCAGACTCTGGAGATCTAATAAAGACCCCAAATTTACAAAATTTCCCAACACTGGAGCCTGGTAGAGCCCTTTGCATGCAGCGGTCTGAGCTCCTGATATGCTCAGAAGAAACTCATCAGTTTTTTACTTCTTTTCCTTGTCTTACAGAAGAAAAGGCTGTTTTCCAGGCTTGCTGCAGACTGCGGAGGAGTCAGACAGCATTTTAACTCGGTCTGAGGAAATGACAAAGCATTAACTCCCCTGGAAGGTACTGGAATAGTTTTCATTAAATACAATCTTTGCGAGAATCCCACAGTTATTTTCCAAAGAAAAAAAAAAAAAAAAGTTGTTCTTTCTTGGCCTTTCTGGTTTGCTAATCTACTTTGACATTTATTAGCAATTATTTATTTCCTTCCCTGTTGGCTGTTTATGGTGCAATTTTTCAACAAAATAGGCATTACTCAATAATAACCTCTGCAAAAAGGCAATTAGGAAATGTGAAGTATGTCGCAGGGATGGCTTACAGAGATTGTGGGCCTTTTCCCATGTACAAAATCTCATTTTCTGGCCCAGAGGACGCTCAAAGATGCTGCTCTGGGCAGCAGACCCTGGAGCATCACAGCCTTTACCACATCTTTTCTGCAAAGGACCCAGGGGCTTGTCCTTGCTGCTTACAGCCTGTGCAAGGAGCAGCAAGCTGAGAACCTTGTGTTTAGGAAGACCTGCTTTTACTGTCTCCTGGGTAATAATTTTCTTGCTTCCCTTTGGGTTTGGGTGATGAGGAAGATCTGTAAGAAAACAGGATTCTTGTTCCTTAATGAAAATGCTCCGCACTAAAATACTCCCATGAGTTCCCATAAAATCCACAAGGTAGTGCGAAACCAAAAAAAAACCCCAATAATAATAATAATAAAAAAATTAAAAACAGCTCAACCTTTCAGTGCAGCATCTCAGGAGCATTTCCCCATTCCCTGCCTCTGCAGGGAGAGCCTTGTGCCGGCTGCCTGCTCTGCAAAATCCCCCCAGAGCCACAGCTTTCCCAAGAAAGGGCTTCACCATGGCTTCTTGCACGCGAGATGCCACAGCGGGGGAAAGAAAGAGCTTTCCATTGAAATAATGGAGCTTGTACAGAAGTAAAGCCCTTTTCTAGCTACGCTTGCATGCAACACCTTGTACTGATCTGCTGCATCCTTCCTAGTGGACCCTGATGGGGAGCTGGGGCATGACGTGGGGTGCTGGCATGGGGTTTGGGCACAACGTTGGCCCCTCTCTCATCTCACCCAGCTGGGGATTAATTGCAAAATCCATCCCAGAAATCACCGGGGCTGGGTGATGGCAGGAAACACGCTAGAGAAGGGTGAGAGAACAGCGGGTGCTGCTCAAAGGCGGGGGACAGCCCAGTCCTGGTTCTGCTTGGCTGGAGCTATCACCTAAAATAATCAGCCTCACCGCAGTATTTTTGTTGGTTAGGAAAACTTATTTTTCATTTTCCGACCGGTTTCCCGGCCAGGACAAAGGCGAGGGCTGCTCACGGCAGTGGTGCTGGTTCAGCGGGCAGGCGGTGGGGTAATTTGGCACCACGTGCCGCTGAGCTGCGGTTCCAGGTTTGCTTTGCTGTGTCTTTTCGCCTCACCCATGGCACTGGGGAGGGCTGCATGTGGGCACAGCAGAGGGGAGATGCAGCCAGAGGAGCACGGGGAGCTGTGCTGCTCCCTGACGTGGGATGCAGGGCTGGGATAGAATGCAAATCCCATGGATGGTGTGGGGTCCCTGCCAGGGTGTCTGTTTGTCTGCACAGAGCAGCTCTCCGCACTGGTCCCAGCAAAGCCAGCCTGGGGCTGAAGCTGGACGCTCTTGTGTCATCCCTGCCCGTGGCTCTGGCAGACCCATAAAGATCAGAGATGGAACATCGCCCTGTGCGCTTGGCGATGGTCATTTGGCACCATCACAATCTGTCTGCTGGTCTTGCCATGGGACCCGCACCGTGGGGCCATATATCCAGCTATAGCACAGTATCAATTCTATAACAACCCCCCTCTAGGTTATGATAAGCTTGTTAAATCACCCGTGCTCTAATAAGCAATATACATAAACCTTCTGTAGACACCAAACACTCCTTGAGACAAGATTAAGCTCACCAATAACAAAGCCAGTGAAGTTTCATCTATTTATATGAACCATTAAGGCATATGGACAATCCAGCATGGATTTCTTTATGTTTGCCATGAACTGTGCATTCCCTAGTGCTGTGCACTTACCCAGCCAAACCGCTCCCTCTGCTTATATTCAATATTTCCTCTGTACTTCAAGGGGCTGAAAACATTTCTCTTTGTGGATTTTTTGAAATTCCACCCCCAAAACAACTCTCTGGATCATTTAAAGTGTGATTGTTTGTACCAAGAATCCTATAGGGAGTCTGGGAATTATTTTACTGCTACAAACTTTTCTCATGTATTATCAAAATTCAAATACACTAATCCCAATGTTACTAAAATACAGGGCTAGATAAGAGTGGCTTGTTCAGTGTATGGATTTCTTTTTAGCTGCTTATTCTTAGTAGCTGGCATTGAAAAAGATGCTTTTCTGTTTGCAATAAATCTAACAGCATGTCTCGCAAAAAGAAAAAGATGACTTTTAAGCAAACAAAGGCAATCTCTGAAATTAGGAGTTTCAAATCCTTCTGGAAAATGTGTATGAGGATCACAGGGGAAAATATCTCGCTAGAAATAACAACCACAGCCTGGAAAGTGAACAGTGGAAATATCCTTACGTATGAACAGGAAGAATCCACAGCCATTGAAAATCATTACAGTCAGCGTTAATTAGGGCTGATTGACTAAAAACAGAGTCTGACATGAACTTGGCTTTGCTCGCAGGGCTGCTCAGAGTCACTGTGAAAACCACATGCTAAGTTGTTAAAGAAAAAAAAAGAAAAAGAGCAGGTGGGATTTTCCGTGGCCCTGAGTGATGGAGGAGCCCAGTATTGGGCATCAGCCCCAGTTAATGGAGATGGTGCCACCTGCTCCCCAGCACCAGCCCTGTTTTGCAGCCTGGGAGAGCGATGATGGATGCTCTCCAGGATGGGAGCAAGTGAGACCTCATGTCCCTGCCAGGGTTGTGCACCTCAGGAAATGTGAAGGCAGGAACATGGATGGAGAAGCTGTGCTCCCTGTGGAGCCTGTGTCCTCAAAAGGTGGAAAACAGGGAATTTAGAAGCCCTTCTGCTTCATCCTGCTGCAGGCAGAGCTGCCGTGGCCACATCCAACCTCACCGGCGGTGCACGGTGATAGCCAGGAGCCCTGCCTCAGGGTGCTCCTCTCTCCAGAGAAAGTTTTAGGGCTCTGAAAAACCACTTCCCCAAAATCATCACTGCTCTTTCACCGTTGGAAGGGCTGAAGGGCCTGCAAAAACTAGACAGGCATACCAAGTGCCACTGGAGGGGGAACGTAGAGAAAGTGGAGCCAAAGCCTGGTGAAGGAGGGCTCTCACCAGCCGGGGATGCAGCTCTGCTCTTTCTGCAAAGGCTCAGTGCAACCCCCGCTCTGCAAGGAGTCCCGTAGGACCCATCTCCCTGACCCTTGCTCTGAACCTGGAAACCTATGATTTCATGATTTTCCGTGAGGTTTTTTGCTGTCATAAATTCATACAGCTTTAACAACCTTGCTGTTGACATAAGTGCCTGATCCTGGCTGGGGCTCACAGTGCCTGCTGCCTTCTGCAGCCACAGAAGCAGAGCTGGGGCATGCACTGGGCAAGAGCATTTTCATCACCAGCTCTTTTGGCTCAGTTTGGGAGATGGAGAAAACAAGCTCCCCCACCTCTTGCTGCAGATTTTTCTGCACGGTTCAGGGCTGGTTTGGCTCTGTCCCCACTCTCTCCGTGCTCCCTGCACACCTTGATCCCCTTCCCCATGTGTTCCAGCCATAAATGTGACGGTCAGAGTCTCGCTATTATTCACCATCCTGTTTCTTATACAACTGTGCAAGCTGTTTGCTTGTTTGACTCACTGGCTGCTCCCTCCACAGAGGGTTTGCAGCAGAGACTGTGCTGTGAATCAATACAGTTAATTCAGGAACGAGTCACTGGCACAAATAATTTAAAATACTCTCTGGAGTGGGCTGGTTTGCACCTATGTTTGTAGGACACAGACTCGGGTCAACTCTCTGGGGAAGCTGAGGGCTTCCATTGCGTCGCCAAGTGGATGCTTCCCTCTTTGGGTTTTTTCCCTTTGAAAAAATAGATTTTTGTACTAAAATCCACCCCTTGCTCCTGGGAGCTGGCAGGACAGGTGAGGGGAACAGGACCCACCACTGCCCACAGGTACTGGCAGCCTTGGAGAAAGCACCTGAGTGCGCATTGGAGCTCAGCAGCTCCGAAAAGAACAGAGCATCGTGGGGAGCTGCTGCCGCAGGCCCATCCCAACGAGCTGCCTAATTGACTGTTTAACAGCCTGCTTCACAGCGATGCCTCCAACTGTCCTGGCACTGGGTTTTAAAGCTCTCCAGTGCCAGCCTGGCTCTGGGTGTGTTCCTGGGAGCAAGGAGGAGGGGACGCGGGTGCCATCCCTGTCTGCCCCCAACTTGGTGTCCGCTGCAGCAGCTGCGTGGCCAAGAGTGGATGAATTTGGCTGGGTGGTTGTGTCCAGGCACACGATAAAGCAGGGCTGCAGCTTGCTTTCCTGGCCGAGCCCTCGAGCAAACCCAGTCTCACGTATAATTGATGGTTTATTCCATCCAAACAACAGGGAGTTTGAACTCAGCCAGGACGCAGTGCGTAAAAGCTGAAGGAAACCCAGCAGCTGGGTGGGAAAGCTTCACCTTTATACATGACCCTGCCCTTCATGCCAAACATGTTCCAGGGATGCCCCCTTGAAAGGAGATCTCTTTTCTCTGCCTGCACACAGCTGTTTGGGGTCCTGGAGCCAGTGTCGCTCCCTGGCATGGCTGCCAAGGTAGCTGGCAGAGGAACAGAGAGCACTCCATATTTAGAAAGTTAAAGGGGGACCGAGTTCCCTAAAGGGATGGACCGAGAGTGAGAAGGATGGCAACTAGGCAAAAGCACCCAGCTGCTGGAGCTAGAGGGACCTCTGTCCCCGCCATCCCCGCCATCCCCCAGCATCAGGGCGGGGGGGCACCCTGAGCTCCCGGCGCCCAGCTCTGCTGCGTCCAGGTCACACCAAGCCACATGATCTGCAGGGTCAGAGCAGCAACAACAGGAACAATCTGTGGGAGAGGAACTTAGGATGAGCCCAACTTCTCTAAAAGTATAAAAAGACCCCGGGGGCCGCAAAAGGCTTCAGCTTGCACGTCCTCTCCTCCCACCGCTGCTGCTTCGCAGCCCTGACGGTTGGAAGCGGCGTTGTCCCGGTGTTGTGCAATACCATTGCTTTGCACTTGGCATCGGCTCGCCTGCCCTCCCAGGAAAGGAAACACAACCCCACTGATGCGTGAAGGTCCTTCACAAGAGAGCAAACGGCTCTGCTCAGCCTCTGTCCTGCTTGGGGGTGATGCTTCACCCGGGTGATGCTCCCATGAAAGAAGTGAGCAAGCCTGTCGAAAAAACTCACCCCAAATTCCATTAAAGAGCATCAGGGGAGGGAACTATAAGCAGTATCTCTGCTTCTTATCAAAGGATGCTCGTGCAAGTCAAAACAGGAGCAGGGCCAATTAATTCCAAGTCACACAGAATTTCAGCATCTTGCTGGATGTTCCCTCACTAAGCACAGCTACACCAAGGTGCATGACACTTTTTGGGCTTCCCATTGATTTCTTTTTTCCCTCTGCATGTTTTGGCATTTCCACTTGTTGACCCAAGCCAGCTGTGGAGAGAATGTGTCCCTGGTGCACCACAGCTTTCGCAGCAGTTCTCTGCATGTGCCCTGAAGTGAGGAGTTTAGACAAGGACATTTTAAAGCTTGTTTTTTGGCTTGAGGAAACACTAGCTCTGTCTGAAACCTTCCAAATGGCAGAAAAAGACCCACTGAAAATGCAGGTGAAGCTTGTCAGGTGGCCCCGCTCTGGACCAGCTGATAGAAAGGCACATCTTGCACACAAGCCTATCTCCAAGCCAGACCTGGTGGCACCCTCCAGGAGGTGGGTCAGATGCTGTGACTACCACCAGGCACCTCTATAGATGCTTGTGGGGTTTTTTCATGAGCTAAGAAAAAAATATTATCCTATACAGAAAACCTTGCTTCAGCCATACCCTTTGGCCACCGTGCCTGCAAGGCTGTGATAGAAACCATGCTTGGTGTGACATTTTCTCCTAGCCTAGAGGAAAACATTGCTGATTGGAGAGAGGGGAGGAACAGAGGGGAAAATCTGATCTTGAATTCTAGGTACTTCTGGCTGCCAGAAAATTGATCTTTATTATTAAGGCAAACCGTGAGATCAGTGAGGAAGAAAACTCAAAAAATGATGAGATTTAAAACTGTGGGCCATGGCCACTTGCAAGGCAGCTGTGGCTTATGTGTTTCACCATTTTTTCTAGCGAGTCACTTAAATGAATCAGGACCTGAGATTCCAGGAATTCTGTTTTTCTTTAACTTATAGGAAAGGAGGAAGAAACAGATGGAGACGCTGCTTCTGAGCTAAAAATACTGTTTAGAGAAGGACATCTGCAGTGCGGCTTTGAATGCCAAGGTCCTCAGTGTTTGGGCTGTTCTACTTCAGATGTCACCTCCTGACGTTGGGAGAGGTAGGAAGACTGGAAATGAAAGTGAAAGATTGTAGCCATTCCCTTTTCCCTGGAAATACTTCATTCAGCTTCATGGGTTGCAACGAAATGGAAAGGAAATCTCATTTTCAACTTGTGATGCAGGGCAGGGGACACCCCCGAGCTGGCCCTCCCAGTCTGGGATCCCCGTGCGGTGGATCTGGACTGGCACCAGCTGCTGGAGGCCTTATGGGGATGTGGGAGTTGCCAAGAAGTCTGATGAGCCATTCATAAAACTTCTGGGAGAGTATTTGTGAAAGCCAAGCATTCCGCCCCCACCCAGCATCGAATAAGTGACCTTTGTCTTGTCTTTTATTTTCACTTTCGAGCTCTTGCCTTCCAGAGGTCAAGCAGTTTATAAAACTTGGCAGCATTAAAGAGGCAGGATTAATCCTCCCAGTTATTTTATCTTGCTGGCCACCATGTTATCTTGCTTTTGCCAGGGTTAGTAATTACGCAAAAAAAAAAAAAAATGTTCCAAAATGCCGCAAGTCAGACCCCAGAGAACCCAGGAAATTTGTGTTAAAAAGCACAATCTTTGCAAAAATACCCTTTTTCATCTTTGCCTCTCCATTTGGAGAGTCTTTGCAGTTCTTGTTTTTCAAAAAAAGGAACAATTCTGATGTAACGACAGGAGTCCAGGAGCTGGAGATTTATGGGGGAAAAAAATAACAAGTATTGTACAGCTCATCGTAAAGCGGTAAGAAACCACCTGTGCTTCCCTCAGGCCTTGTTAAATCAGCTCTGCAAGAAGGCACTGTCGCTTTGCTTCTTGAATATGGTTTGTTTTATAAGATTATATCCATCTGGGGCAAAGGAGTGGGCGAGCTGGGCCATAAACCTCCATCAACTATAACACGTCCCTGTTATTTAACCCCTAATTATTTAACCCCTATAGTAGGATGCGGTATCTCTTATCAGGGGTGAGTGGGAACACCACCTCCCCCGTGCACTGATAGCAGCAACACCCCCTCATCCGGAGTTAAACATTAATGAGCTGTCACAATGCTGGATTACCAGGAATCTGTTGAGCTAAGGTCATCCTTAGGGATGAATGATGAAGTTTATTTTAAATATCTGTGGGATATGGTGGGTCAGGGCTTGGAGGGAAGACTCACGCGAGTGTCAGCAGTCCCTACCACGGCTGAGGTCTCTCTTGGCTAATGTCAAGGCTTCATCAGACTTCTTGCTTTGGTCTTGTGGTCCAGCGGCTGCTTCCTTCCAGATGTTTAAAGGAAAAAAGCCAGAGAGGCAGGGGGAAGGCTTGGTTTCTGAAAGCCCTTTCAGCGCTGCCTTTATTGCTGCTAATGGTGTGGCACATGGTATTCTTGTTGTTCACGTGAACCTCTTCAGATGGTGGCTCCATCTGAAAGGGTGTGTGGCAGTGAGCTCCCCCGTCTAATTACCTCTGCCAAGCAAAAGTGCTGCCCTTTGGGGGTGGGGGTTAATTTCCCATCTATTCCTTTCACCTAATGGCTCCTTGTGCTTAGAGTACAAGCCATGAAAACAACTCTTAATCTACCTCCTGCCTCCCACCAATTATTGAATACCTGGATTTTATTCCTTCTCGTTTGTCTTTCTAACTACCCTAATTTTTCCAGTTTCTCTCATCAGCGTTTTCCCAAGCTCTTTATTGTTTTCTGATTGCTGTAATTCTGCAATATCTTTTGGCACTAAAGCACGGCTCCCCAGAGGAAGAGGCTCATGAATTTATACAGCGACATTATGCAGGCTTTTCAGATGAGTCTTGGGGCTGATTTGGATGCCCAGAAAGGCTCCTTCTGTTCCTGCCTCTCCTGTCGCTTCATCCCTTTAATGAGCGGATGCGCAGAAATTAGAAAGTAGAAATTGCTCAAGCAGTTTGCTATAAAGAGCCATGAAAGTCTGGGTCAAAAATTTTGGAGACTAAATGCTTGGTCTCCTCCATCCTTCCTCACTCTCTACACCTCTGACTCGGCAGGGCACTTCTCTCTTCATTTGTCAAGACAAGAGTTTCAGCCTGGGAGGAAATTTTCCCCGTGGTACTAATTTTTTCTTCTTCTTGCAACTGAAGCACATTTGAGAATTTGTTCCTGAAACTTCCCATGTTCTAATTTTACATGACGGGGCTGTCAGAAGCAGCGCACGAGAGAAACAAGATCTCCTCCACAGCTTTGGGGTGACTGTGCCGCCTTAGGAGGGATGAAACTCAGAGGCTTTTCCCCTGCTCATTAATGCCAAATTTCCTACCTTGGCTCCAGGGATTTTATGTGACAAAGACTCAGCCTGAGCCCAACACGACATTCGACATCGGTTAAATCCTCTTTAAGTGATACTACCTCTTTTTTCTCACCTGGCAGAGGAATCTGCCTTCTGAGCAAACACTTGAATGAAATACGTTGGGGTGCTGAGAATAAACACGTTCCCTGGGAACTTATTTATCTTACAGGGCTGCCCCAGATTAAGGATCAGGTGAGACAGGAGCCAAACATTGCTCTAGGGCTGCTTCAGGCAACCTTTTCTTTCCTCTTCCAGTAATTGTTTCTTTTCCAGTCCGAGAGTGGAATTAAAAAAAAGAGTCGCAAATTACAACAAGAGATTCCGCTTGCGAAATATTCTGCAGTTTTTGAAAGGCAAGAGCACGCAGCTGCACGGTAAGTGCTGGTGGGTGGATTGAGATGCACACACTCATGTCAGGATCTGGTGACTTGCACTGATCAGAGATCAGTGTTTAGGTCCCTGATTCTTCATGACTGTTCCTGCTAGCTCATCCCACTTGAAAAGACCTGATATTTGCAAATCCTGTCGCTGGTGAGAACAGCTAGTGCTTCCTAAAGGTCCTCCAGGCAGAACGCTCAAGGACAGAGTGGGCAAGTGGTTTCCTTTATGGCTTGTTAGTTATCTGCCTTATCTGCCTCCTCACGAGTGCAGGATAAGATGAGCAAAGACTAATGTGTAATTACTTGGCTGGGAACCAGGAGGGGCTCAGAGAAAACATCTGAAAATCCAAACATCTTCAGTTCTGGGAAGGTTTGTGTTGGCACCTGGTGGTGGGGTTTGAACTCTGTTGAATGTCAGCTAGAACCTGCAGCGTGAATTTGCAAATGAACCTCACAGCAAGGTTCAGTCGTGAATTGATGGATGTGGGCTTGGGGTGTTGCAGTCCCAAGGGCTTTGAGGCTGAGGTCTGTAAATGTCGTCTACTACCCACGAACAGAAATCAGTGTCTATCTGCTCCCACGATTATTGGTGGGAGGAGGAAGACCTCCTGGACTGAGGTCTCTCTGTTAGCATTTTTCTCTCATGCTAGTTCAACAAGAGCAACATGGCTCCAACTCAAGGCCAAGCCTTGGCAGTCTTCCCAGAACCACAACCAGGATCAGTCATGGTGCCCAATACTGTTTTCCTGGCCCCTAATTAGTTGGTTTACATTAGCACAGATGTTCGGGGTGTCTGATGGCACATCCGCCGTTGCTCTTCATGTCTCATCACTCAGAAGCCTGCTGGGGCTCCATTTTTTGGAGCCCACAAGTGTCATCCCCTTCTGCCTGATGAGTTTTTTCCTCTTTTCTGGCCCCGTGGTGTGTTGACAGAAGCAGGTCATGGGACAACCTCTCACGTGGAATGAACCGACTGCATCTTGGTGCAGTCCATTCTCACCTTTTTTTCCCTCAGAGCGGCCAGATTACGACCATAAAAGGGAAAAACGGAATATTGGGCGCAGAGCCCTGCGCCCATTGGCTGAGCACCCGTTCGCAACGGTTTCGGGGGAAATAACCAGGTCGGAGTAATTTTTGGGCCAAGAATAAAAACAATGCAACAAAGCCATGTGGTTCACCATTGAAACCAAGGCAGGACTTTCGGTGTCGGTGCCTCCTGTTGTTCTTGGTTCCACCTGCGTGAAACTGCAGCAGGGCCCTCACTTCCACATGGGCACAGTGTCTCAGCCGCACGCAGGTCCTGCTTCCCGTAAAACAGCTCTGCAGCCATGACCAGCTGATGTCACCTAGGGTAACATCTGGTGTTGAACTGGAAGGATCTGGTGGCCAGGTTGGCCGGGAACCAGAACTGCAACCACCTTCTGTCAACCCATAAACCATCTCTGCAGCCATGACCAGCTGATGCCACCTAGGGTAACGTCTCCTGGAGGTGAACTGAAAGGATCTGGTGGCCAGGCTGGCCAGGAACCAGAGCTGCACACACCTCCTGTCAACCTGGTGGCCTTCTGAGTTGGGAAAGCCCAAGCACCAGCTTCCTGTGGTTGGATACCTATATCCATGCCTGAAAACCAGCAGAACAAAGTACCTTCATGCCTGAACATGTCTTCCACCCAACCCTTGTGAGACCATTTGCATAGTTAAAAACAGGACTTTAACCTCCTGAGACACTCGCCTAAAATGTGCCACCAGCTCTGAGTTACAAGATTTAATAAATACAATAAAAAAAGTCTGAGAGGGTTTCCTGGAAACTTTGGCAGCCTTGCCTTGGGAGCAGAGCAGATGTTGGCAGCAAGCAAAGTTCTTGTAAGCTGTAAAGTAATTTTCCTATTTAATGGTTAGCTTGAGAAATCTGATGGCTGGATTAGGGTATTTGTGCTCAGGCACATGGAGAGCTGAAGTATCAGCTTCACCCCTTCTGGGAAGGCCACGCCTGTGTAAATTCTTCACTTGTTGCCTTCATCCAATAAGAACAAGATGGTTTTACGGTTAATGCTGTTCTTGGAGTTGGAATTGGGCTCCTGTCACTGAGCCGATTTCTGCCTTGCCTTGTGTGCTGAGGGTGGCAGCTGGGCCATCTGCAACAGGGAGCGTCTCTTCTGGAAGGCAAACCCAACTGCCTGCAGAATGAGCCAGCAGCCTGGCCACCATGCTGGAGGATGTTTGCATTAATCACCTCCCAGAAGAAGTGTCTGGCAGCCTTTGGTTCCTTCCTTAAACTGAAACAGGGTGTTGGTCCCCCCTCGCTGGCTGCTCCAGGCAGCATCAAGTTGATAATCTGCTCATTTGGCGAGTCTGTCCAAGTCCAGGGATGATGAGCCTTGCAGGTGGCTGCGCAGATGCCGCAGCTGGCTCTTTTCATCCCTTGCTTCAACTTTCCTCCCCATTCCTCCTTGCATGCTCCCTTCCCTCCCAGTCTCCTCCCTTTCCTCCAGGCAACTTGTTTTGGATAAGCACTGATGATGCTGTAGATGCTCCTGCACCATCACCCCACCTCTCCCTCTTCATCAGGCCCCTTCCTCTGCTCTTGCCCCAGTCCCAGGTACCTTTTGCTGTTCCGCAGTAGCAGTGCCTGGGTTCTCCTCACTCCACCACTTGCTGCAATTTCTCTGCCTGTTACCACTGCAGCTATTTCTTCAGTGGTGACCGCAGTGGTGAGCCCCAGGACCTATCGCAGCATCACAAGTCATGGTGTTGGCCCCACAAAACCAGAGGGGAAGCACAGTGCCTTACTCATTGGCATCGGAGTGATGCTACCCCACCGCCTCCTTCCCAGCGGGCAGTGGTTTGGGGAGAAGGGGAAGAGGTGGCTGTGTTCATATCAGGGCAGAGTGCCTGCTCCGTGGGGCTGGTCTCCTCCATGGCCATCCACCCAACATCTTGGGGCTCTGCGAAACCAGCCTGGGCTGCAAGAGCCACAGTCCAGATAAAGCATCTTTTGCAAGTCTGGGATGAAGGTGGTGTTTGAAGGTTTGTTATCAGCGTGGTTCAGGGTAACGCTGGTGGTAAAGCAGCTTTGAAAATTGCAGCGGGGACTTGGGTAGAACCAGCCCAACCAGAAGTTGCTGCTTGCTCCATTTTAGTACATAGACTTGAATCATCAGGTCCTTGGGTCTAAACTACGCTGTTCTGCAGTATACGTGAAAAAACTTGCTGGAAGTACCGCTTAAGCACTATGTGTATTTCAGATATACCCTTCTCCTTGGAGAATAATACCGCCCCAGAGCAGAGTTGTGCTGATGTCCCCATTGTGCAGACAGCAAACAGAGGCCAGGGGACACGGCAGGATTTACCCCAGGCTGCAAAGGAAGCCTGTGGCAGAAGCACAGTGAGTCTGCCTCCAGCTCCCAGCCTAAGCAGGCTCTAGTCTCCCAGACCACAGGTTTCCTTTCCAGCCCCTCAGCCCTAACCCCAAACCAGCCTGCAGAGAGCAAGAGGGAATTGCACAAACCCCTTGGCTGCACTTCAGAGAATGTCCCTGAGTACCACCTGGGTACCCCTGGGATAGTGGCAAGCCCAAGTCCCAGGCGCAGCCCAGATCCTGTGCAAGGGACACCTGGCCCTGCTCCAAGCAGCCAGGGAGAGTGAGCTAGAAGCTCTTAAGGATAATACAGATCCTTCAAAAGGCAGTATCCCTTATCAAAGGGCCACTTTTCCCCAGCAGGATGGGGACACTGCCACCATGCTGGGCGACACATTGCACAGCGCCTGCAGACGGGCAATAAAGCCAAGCAAGATGCAGCAGGGCTAACTACAACAGGCAAATGAGCATTGAAAAAAATAATAATAATAAAAAAAAAGCTTTAAATACATGACAGCTTGGTTGAGTCCCTGTTCCTGTATTTGCTTAGCTGAGGGCTATCTTTATAAGACCTCGCTACCAGATGTTCCTGCATTTGCATGTGGGGTGAAGGGAAGGGATGCTCAGCAGGTCCCAGGGGTGCTGGCTCAGTGCTGGAGCCAGATGGCGATTGCCACCCAGTGGCTGTGCGCGCCACGCTGCCTTTCTGCCTTGCAAAGTCCCTAAAAATAAAGCATCACTTCTGCAAGCGCAGATCTTTTTGGCAGCTGAAGCTGTTGCTTTTCTCTTCATTAGCGATGGTGAAGCCTGCAGCACAGTCGGTTTGTTCTCAGAGTGCTCCTCTTTCACGGCCAGAGTGGTTTGGCTGTGTATGGGAGATATAAAAGAGCTTTTTTTTTTTTTTAGTGCAAGCCATTGCTGCTGCTGAGCCTCGCACCGAGGGAAACTGCAGCTCTGGCAGAGCTGAGAAAACCTTTCTGACACACTTTGGCCCCTACCTTGACCGAGGCACCACCCCAGCCTGGCAGACCCCATCCACAAACCCCTCACCATCAGCATAGCAGAGACTTGGGAGAAATATGTCTCCAGGGCCCTTTTTTCCCCTGCCCCAAGCTTGGCCATCAGCTCAGGTCACGACAAACAGTAAACCTGGAGGCAATTTCTACATCTCTGGTTGCTACAAGTTTCCATCACAGAGAACATGGTGAGAGACACCCCAGCCATCAGAGGCAGCAGGGATCTGGACTTCGATACCATTCTAGCTAATCCCTCCCAGGCTGGAGCTCATTTTCAGCTCTAATTTTCTGCCTAGGATATAAACAGCAACCTCCCCACACACCCCCCATGCCCAGCAATCAAAGTCCTCTGCTTAAACTCTCCTAATAATCTTTTCCAGGTATATCTCATATTTTTGCATGAATATTACCTATAGAAGATACAGTCAATAAAGAGAAAAAACTCCCATTGCTTGCAGCAGAGCTAGCTCCATCCCCAGCACAAGCTTTCTTACCCTTATTTGCATTGCTTACATTGCAAACAAGCCTCACCTTTATATAGACACCTCCCCAACAGGCTTAGTTGATAACAGTCCCTTTAAATTCAGCAGAGTGCACCCCACTGTGGCTAGTGTGGAGCAGGGGGAAAGGAAGTGCTTTTATTATAATACTTTTTTTTAAAAAAAAAGAGATTTTTTTTTTCCCCTGATATTTCAGTGGTTAGAGCAGCAGGTCATGTACCTTGTAGGCTATGTAACCTGTCTGCTTGGGTTGTATGTGTTTGCTGAAGGGAGGTGAAGGGGCTGAGCTACTTGGTTGTTCCTTTTTTGCTTATAGCTGCTGCTGGAGCTGTTAGGCCAGCATATTTCTTGCATTTCATCTTAGATGTACATTGCATCCCTTAGAAATGCTTTGAGTAGGTTGCTGCTAAGCTATAGCTGTCTGAGCCTGGGGAGAGCTGTATCAGAGTGGATGGCCGCTAGCAGATTTTTGTAACAGCTTGCTATTAAGCATAAATTACCTGCTTCCAAAGCTGCAGGGAGATAACTATTTCTTTAGGGTTCAGTAACCTTTCTGGTGAGTTTAGGTGATGGCTGGCAGGGATGCTGCAAGTGCTGAGGGGCATCAGTTGCTCTTTGCCTTTGCAGCTGGAGAGGTGGCATTGCTGCTCCCCTTGCCTTGCTGGTTCCTCCCCATTGTGGGGGGGCATGGGTGTCCCCTCTCCTTTGCTCTGTTCCCTTCCTTGGGGGGTTTCTGCTTAGAAAAGCCCATAAGGCTGATCTACAAGGAGAGATGTGCCTGTGTTTGCTGATAAATAATGCTGTGGTGTGTTTGTGTCCTGCCAGCTGATGGAACTGGGTGTTGCAAGGGGCTCCCTTCCCTGTTCCATCACACAGGTAATGAGAACAGCTGCGTGAGGGCTGCTTGGTGACTACCTCAAGGTGCTGGTGTTCCTCAGTGACCTCCTCCTTTATCAAAGCAAACTTTGGAAAATGAGCAGGACTATTTATTTCTTAGGGGGAATTTGGGAGGATCTAGGTGCTCTGTGTGGGTTTGCACTGGGTGGCCAGAGCTGTGAGACTCGGGTCTGTTCTGTGCCCCCAGAACAAACCCTGATGGCAGTAGGAATTCTGTGGGGGGCTCTGAGCAAGCCCTTAGTTAGGAAGAAATTATTTTCTCAATTGTGCTCCCAAGGCACAGGGCTTAACCTAAAAGCTCTTCTCAGCTGCCTGCTTGCAGAAGTCACCTGGTGCTTTTGCAAGGGAAAAATCCCAGTGCTGGTTGTTCCAACACTAATTGCAAAATAATCCCAGTGCTAGTTGTTCCAGCACTAATTGCAGACTCGCTCTGAAGCTGCTTGGGCACCTGAAGGCACCACTGCAGAATCATTCCATGCACAAAGCCTTGTCTCCTGCAGCAGAGAGTTGGTGGGAACTGCTCGGCCACTGCTAAACCTTGTCTGGGTGCAAAACTTCTTCCCTGTTGCTCCTTCATGTCAGCATTTAGTTTACACTTGGTTCATCTGAAAAAAGAAAAGTAGCAGCCTTTAAACCATTTCCTCTTTCTGCAAGACCCACTGCTGAGCCAAGAGACAAACACAGCTCGTGGGGTTTGACAAAACTCTGACCATACATCCTTTGAGTTAGGTTCAGTGGGGGTGAAATCAACCTTTTTGTTATATAATAGCCTGGGGTTGCTATAAATACTGCTGTGCTGGCAGCCGGAGCATCGGTGGGGGAGGTAAGAGCCCGTGGGTGCTTGGCTTTGCTGGCTGAGCCCTGGGATCTCCTGGGAGGCTGGTGCTGTCAGGAACTTTCCTGCAACCATCCCTCGTGGGCTTGGTCATCCCAGGGACGTGACTGCCCTTTGCTGGGTCCAGAAGGAGCCTGGGGTAACTGGCGTGTGCTGCAGGGTAGGTAGGGCAAATCCCAGCTGCTGTGTACGTTGTTTGGAGAGATGAAGGTGAGGTTGTAGCAGAGGGAGGCTTAAAACCAGCTGATAGATGTCTGCTGGTGTGCCTGGCTAAACTGGGACCAAAGCAGGCAAAGACTGGTCTATGCATACACACGTAGCCATAGATAAGCCTCTGTGGAGCCCTTCATTTGAAGAAGGCTTAGATCTCACTGGGACACAACCATGGGATGCAACCCGTGTTTGATATGGAAGATCATTCCTTCACAAAACTTCTGTGCCAAAGCAAACACGCAGCAAAGCTTAAAGCAGAGAGTGATTTGTGGCCAAAGCTGGGTGAAAAGAGGCAGAAGAGTGGAGGGGGAAGGTTATGAAGGTATCAGACTAAGTTTGGGTAGGTATCTCAGGACATAGCTTCCAAAAAAGGCTGCCAAAAATTTTTTGGGCATGGTGCAGGCTGAAAATGGGGTGGACCAGGCACCTCAGATGATCTTTTCTGACTCCCATAAGCAGGATGGCAGCCTTGCATGGTGTATGCAAGAGGGTAAGGATGTGACATCCCAGCCCCATCACTAGATTTTCCTCATTGCAGGGACATCATCCCCCTCAAAATCGACTTCTAGGATCAGTGCATGCTTGATGCCAACCCCTGTGATTGGTCCTTTCCCCAGGAGCCATTCAAGCCTGGGAAGCAATCCCTGCTGCTTGGCTGGGAGCTGTGTGCAAGGCGCAAGCTATGTGTAAGCTTGCTAGGTTAGATATTGCTGCTGGTGTAGCACAGGCCTCGCAACATGGGCATCCTCAGCCCAATGGGGAAGACTGGGATATGAGAAGCAGAGGAGAAGGGGCTGGGGAGGGAGAGCCCTGAAGGCTGATCAGGCTCTCCAAGGAGGGGTCTGGGGCAGGGTCGGAGCTGGGGAGGTCCTCTCTGCCCACAGCAGGGAGGTAGCCTTGTGAGGCTAAAGCTAGCTGCCCAAAACCCCTGAGGGTCACAAGGGAAAGCTGCAGGCAGAGGAAGGGGCAATGGGTTCACATCAGAAGTCCTGGCCTGTCCTTTCTCCCTGTGGACATGGCTCACACAGACCCTGGTGCTCCAGAGGCAGGGATGCCAGCCAGTTCAAGGAGCTGATCCTGCCAAAAATAACCTTTCCAAAAAGCACAATTACTATTTTTCTGGCTGAATCAACTCCCCAGGGTGGCTCAGAGTAGACACAGGGTGGGAACATGCTGCAGAAGGGCTCAGTCTCAGCCCAAATTCAGCTGCAATGCCTTACAACTGCCAAGAAACTGCATCTGAAGAAGCTGGCTTTCCTCGTTTGCTGAGTTTTGCTCCAAAAACCTCTTCTAGGTCCATACCTTAGCGCTGGGTAGAGACCAGTCTTCTTTAGGTGGGAAGGCAAGAGGCTACACGCAGGCACAGAGCAACCCTTGCTTTGGGTGACCTGCTAGAGTTTCTCCCGGAACAAATCTCCTGCCTTTAGACCCCAAATTAAACTGGACCTTCGTTCAGAGAGATAAATCCCTTCACAGTTGGGAGACTGAATTTGAATCCCCCTCTGAATTTTTCCAAGCCGTTTATATTAAGCAGCATTTGCAATGGATGCTTAAGCGTGGTGATTTAGGTGACTATCATATTAGAATGCCTTGGGAGCCAGAAAACACAGTTTCTACGGGAGTTTCTTGTTGAGATTAAATAATTTTTTCCTATTTATCATTGCTGATTAGCAACACAGTATTTAGGATGCTAAATATCCACCAAGTGATACCTTTTGGCAACCATCAAGTTTGCAGGAAGGAGCAGCAAGGCAGAGGAGCTCTACTGTGCCATTTGCCCGGAGTTAAGCTTTGGGCAATCTCCTGTCCCGTTAGATAAATAGCTATCGTGAAATAAGGTCAGCTCCTAACGACCTCTCCCAGGGCTGTGCTAATTCAGCTGTTTTTGCATTCTTTGGGGAGAGCATGAACATGTTTTAGCACCTCAGTGTTTTTAGCAAAACGCAGCCACTGAGCACATCGGGAGCTGTTTGAAGGTGCTGGGCATTGCAAATGGGCCACCCAAATTAGCAGCCCATATGAGAGCTGTGCTGGGAGGGATTTTGCACAGATCTCAGCTGGAGGAGACACTGTCCTGGCAGCTGAGCAGCAAAAATGTCACCCTGACTGCTAACAAGAAAGCAGAAACTCAGCTTTTTCCCCTAAATCAGCCGAGAGAAGGCATTCTGGGGTTTCAAAATCTAACCTTTTCTCAAACTTCCTTAAAAATGTAACTTATTCCTTCAGTGGGCTCTCTTTCCCTAAGGCAAGAGGGGAAGTGGAACCATTTACCCATAGTGATTTTTAAAGTGTCTGGTTTTATTCCAGAGTATTTTACAAAGCTTCAGAAGAACCACAGTATTTAGATGCAAAGCTGAATGTTTAAGAAGGCGCTTTTGCATCAGGTCTTTTTAACTTTTTATGCTCTATCCCTCTGGCTGGTCTATCTGTCTGTTATAGAGTCATTAAATGGCTATATAAGATGTTGCCCAGCCTAGCAGGTATTTTTTTAGATACCTTAATAGAGCGATTATACTGTCTTTTTAAAATTGTTCCTGAAAACCTATCAAGAATGGTGGTATTTATGTTTAATTTCTAGATATAACTACACTTTCTGTATTTTGTTTATGCATGCCTTGACATAAAATTGGCACATCTATATAGTAGGTATGAATAATACTCTTCATAAATATAAGAAGCTTTTTAAACATTGTCCCAGCTAAATCCCATCCCAAATCAAACTGATTTAGAGAAGGAATAAGGCAAAAGCCTGAATCTATGCTTTTCTGCCCACGCTGCTCTCTTTAAATGGCCTGTCACACACTTCTCAGCGGCTCCCCGTTATCTTTTCCTGCAGAAAGCCCCGATGCAGCGGGCAGATGCATTTATCAGTGCTGTCCCCCCGTTCCTGCCTGCCCTGGATGGCTATCAGCAAAGGGGCTTGCAGTTTTACCGCCCGGTTGTAACGGGTGCATGGCTTTGTAACGATTTTAGGAGAGCCGCTGTTCTCTGCGCGGGCACCAGCCGCCTCGGAGCGATGCGCAGCGCGGCGCGTCCCTGTGACCCGCGCAGGACCGCGGCTCGGTGGCTTCCCTGAGCAGCGAGGAATGGAAGGGAACAGCCGTGGGGTGGCAGCGAGACGGGACTGGGCTAAACCTGGGTTCAGCTGAACCCGGGGTTCCCCGCTGCGACCCGCCCTGGGAGCTCCGGGGCCGGCTTCTGCGGGAGGCTGCCTCCCCCTAGCGAGTGCGGGGCGGCGCGGCTGGGAGGTGCGAGGGGTGCTGGGCGGCACCGGGGGCGCTGCGCGTGTTGTGGGTGCTGGGCTGCACCCGCAGTGCTGCGTGCATCTTGGGTGCTGTGCATGCTATGGGTGCTGAGCTGCACCCAAGGGTGCTGCATGCGTCTTGGGTGCTGTGTGTGTTGTAGGTGCTGTGCCTGTTACAGGTGCTGCGTGTCTTGGGTGCTGTCGTGTTACAAGTGCTGTGTGTATTACAGGTGCTGCATGTGTCTTGGGTGCTGTGTGTGTTACAGGTGCTGGGCTGCACTCATCGTGGGTGCTGTGCCTGTTATGTGTGATGCATGCATCTTGGGTGCTGTGCATGTTACAGGTGCTGGGCTGCACCCACTGCGGGTGCTACATGCATCTTGGGTGCTGTGTGTGTTGAGGGTGCTGCACTACATTTCTTGGGTGCTGTGCTGCATGCATCAAGGGTGCTGTGCATGTCTCGGGTGCTCTGCTGCATGCATTCAAGGTGCTGCGCTACACACATCAAGGGTGCCGTGTGTACGTTGGGTGCTGTGGGCGTGTTGGGTGCTGTGCTGCACACATCCCGGGTGCTGTGCATGTGTTACGGGTGCTGGATTCAGCAGAGCCCCTGTGCTGAGCCTGCGGCAGGTTCCTGCTGGCTGCTGCGGGGGAGCAGAGGCGATGCCCCAGGCAGGAGGGTCCTGCGGGACAGGCAATTCCTGACCTGGCACAGGATCTGCGGGTGCACAGATGAGTGGGCAGCTAGCTGTGAACCAGCAGCCTGAATTTATACTGAATTGGCGCTTTGGGTCAAGTGGCTGCTGTGTTTTTAATCTAATCCTAGAGCCCCCAGGCAGGATTTGTTGTGCTGCTGGATTTTTCATTTGCCAGCAAGGGTATGATTTCATCAAAGGAGCTGTATAATTTCACCGCATCCTCAAGGGCTTGCCTGCAGCTTAGCTCCTCCAGGCTGCCCTTAGCAACCAGTGCAGGCAAAACGGAGCTACACCACCAAAGGTTCTTCCTACCTGCTAAGAGCATCTCCCCAGGGTGCCAGGCAGGGCATGGGCAGCGCATGAGCACATCGAACCCCTGGTCCTCGCCCTCTGCCCTGTTACAGCAGAGCCTCTGCTCCTGGCACAGCCGCAGCTGTTGGCTCCAAAGCGTTGGATGGATCCTCAACGGGCAGCAGGCGGCAGCTCATGCTGGGGGACCTGCAGGAGAAATGCTGTGAGCTGTGGGGCTGGAGGCAAACAGGGCAGCGAGCTACAAGCACCCTCAGCCCGTCTGGGCTGACCTGCAGGCTCTTGACCCTGCTGTGCGGGTGGGTGGAGGGGGGAATATTTATTGCCCCAGCAGCAAAGATCATGGTTCATGTTTTTTTCTAGCCAGAGGAGTTAAGGCTGCTGCAGAGCTCTTGGGGAGGCATGTTGCTCGCAGAGCCGGAGGGAGAGGGGGAAAACAAGATCAGCAATTCCCTGGCTCATCCTTGCAAATAGGTTAATTCCCTTCCCACACAACCAGTGACCCCGGGGAGCCAGCGTGCTGCAAATCACGCCAGCGGCGGGGGCTCAGTCAGGAGCTGCAGCAGGGTCAATGCGAGCTGCAAATCTTCCAGCTGGGGAACATATGCAAGCATGGCAAGCAAGAACAGCAAGAGGGGTTATTTCCAAGCCTTTCTGCCTCGGCAGCTGATGGGGTTTCAAAAGAGAGATGTTGTTTTCAATGCCTGAAGTGAAAGGTGGGAGGCTGATGTTGGGGATGAGCGTGGCAGCGGCTGGCAGCTGCAAAGGGTCTCCAAGTGATAGAAGAGCAAAGGTCACCCATGGGTGAGAAATCTGGGGAATGGCAGCAGACCGCAGTGTCTGTTTTGGTCACACTTAGAGAATGAGCAGGATTTATTGCATAGAAGGCAAAAACCAAGTGAGCTGAATGTGCTAGAAAAATGGGGTCTGGAAAGAAGCACATGCCAAGCAGTAATGTTGCAGGGTATATGTGTGTCATTTGGCCAGTTAGGGAATAAATCAATCTTGTGGGCCAAGACCAGAATGCAGCTTTGCTGTTTTCTGGATTCTGAATCACGAGATGCTTTCCCCCTCCCTCCAGACGTGGGCCTGTTTCTGTTTTGCTTCTGCCATGTGTTGATAAAGGCTGAACACCGATGCTTTTGGGGCTACCAGTTAAGCAGAAGAGCTCACGGGCACTGGGGCCAAATTGATTTTCCTTGAGGAGACCTGCTTGGACGTCACCAGCGCAGGCACTTCTGGCTCTGCTGGGGCACAGGAGCCAGCCTGTCTTGATTTCTGGGTGTACCCTCCAAAAAGATGTGTTAGTAATAACCACATCCGCATCCCAGGGACAGGTTTCCCCTGCCAGCCCACCTCTCCCTCCTCATCTGCTCCCCAGGCCACCTCCCAGCCCTGAGACGGGATCAACCAGGGCTTTAATTTCAAAGCCTGCTCTCTCCCCCCTCCGCCTCTTTTTCTTCTTGTTTTACTTCGCCCTCCTGCTAAATTTCCTCCTGCCTTGAAGATACATATCTCCCCCCACTACTCTTGGGCTTTTATATAGCACCTATTAGCCTGCTACCTACGTGTCGATGAGGGGGAGCACAGATGTGCTGCAGCTTCCAGCCTTCCTCCGACCACCCCCCCTAAATCCCCCAGGACTCAAGAGGTCTGGAAAGCCAACAGCTACAGCTCCCCCAGGTGCCATATAACAGCAAGGGGGCTGTTTCCACCAAAGGGTCCCTGACACACAGCCCAGCTCATACATCAGCTGGGGGACTTTGATTCAGATAGCGATCTGCACAGGGCTTACCTTCAATTAAGGGTGAGGGATGGGTTTTATGACTCTGGTTTTCCCCAGACGATTGCTCGTCGGCATCAGAGGGAAAGGCATCGGCTGTTATCAGGACCCGCAGCAGCGGTGTGGGGGGAATGGGGTCTTCTCCCAGGGAGGGGGGAATGAGGGGTGCAGGGGAACTGGGGCAGGTTTCTCTTTCTTCTCCTCTCCAAGAAAATGACTGGTGGTAATTGAGCCTGACCCACTTTAGACCAAGAGTGGAGATTCCCTGTGACCCATTTTGTTTAAAATTATAGAGATAGTTGGGGAAATAAGAGTGGTAGAAAATGTGTACAGGCTGTGTTTGAGCACACAGTGCTCCTCCTATCCTCCCTCCCCTGTCCTCCCGGACAGACTCCAGCAGCCATGTGCCTGTGCTTTTGTCTGCAGGGCAAAATTGGGGTAGGGGATAAATAGGAAGAAATTGGCCATTTTCTGAGGAAAGTCAGTGTTATGACATGCAGCAGTGCAAATAATCTGCAGTACTATTCAGTACACCGGATATTAACGGCACCACCTAAAGAATTTGTGGGACTGGAGACAGGGAGCCTCTGTGCTGGTTTTGGGGTGTGCAGCCAAAAACGCACCCCAGCACAGAGCCTGTTTGCATCTGTTCCCCTGCTGCACACCCAGACCCCTCTGGGTGCATTAGAGATGGGCTTGGTTGCATTTTGGGTTGCTTACTTTCTTCCCGCTGGCAATAAATCTTCAGCCAAACCTGTGATCAGCTTTATAGGGGGGTGTCACCCCAACTTTCTGGGATCAGAGATACACTGGTGCAGCTCAGGGAGCAGCTCCAGGTACAGGGCTGAGCAGCTGCTCGTCCCTGCGAGCAGCACCGAGCCCTCCTCCGGCAAGTGGTAGCCAGCCGTGTTCCCAAACAGTATCTGCTGTTATTGCATTAATTACAGTAATCTAATGGGAAATGTAAACAGGAAAGCTCCGGGGGGAGATAAGGGGCAAGGGGACGAGAGGCAGGGGCCGACAAGCTCCCTCTGCCGCGAGGAATGGAGTTCAGAGGAAAGTTCATTTTTCAGCGAGCGGCTGGCTGCCGCTCAAAGGTGTTAATTGGGGTGGCCAGATAGCAACTGGGACACTGTCCCCAGCCGTTTCCCCTTTCGGTGACAATCGCATTCCTGGGGCTTGAAGTTCAGCCTGCGGGGCATGGCGGGGTCGGGGCACTGTGTTGCTGTGCGAGAGATTATTGCTTTTTTTAATCATCCAGGTTTTAATCGTACCCAAGCTGAGCAGCATTGCTCTGCTGCCAGGCAGCTGAGGAAAGGTGGAGGTGGATGGAAATGGCTCTTCCTTGGGACTTTCTCAGCACAAGGCATCACAGATGGATGCACTGGATGGGCAGGAGCAGCGAACTCACTGTTGGGGCTCTAAACCCCTCACCCTGCTTCATCCAGAGCAGAAATCAGCCCGCAGCGCTGCAATTTCCCTTGCTGCATCGATGTGCTGGCAGTGCCTGGGTGAAGCAGGCTTTTCCCATGTCCTGGCCCAGGGCTGCCAGCCCTTCAGCCCCTGCCCCACTCCTGTCCACCCCACCAACGCCTACGGGCGTCTTCTGGTTCTGCCTCTTGTGTTTGGATCCAGGGAAAGAGGATACAGGCTTGGGCAGGGAAGGAAACAGGACAGCAGTGAAGAAACTCCTTCTCCTTTTACTCCACCTTCCCCTTTTATTTTATTCCTCTTTAATTCTCATTTTCGTGTCCACAGAGTGGTTTCTTTGGCACTTCCCCCCTTCAAAGCTCCAGCCTCTTCTCCCTGGCTGTGCTTAAAAATGCTGTGCCCGAGGGAGAGGTGTTCTGTGGGGGTCTTATTTTTATTTTTGGAACAACCATATCCACAATCGTCGATCATCTGAAAAAGCCCTTTCTTAGCAGTTATTTTCCCAGTTATTTTCTCTGATCCTGCCTGGAAAGCAAACACTGTGAGCAGTGAAACTGGAGCTGGAAGACCCCAGGAGCCGCTTCTCCATGGGGAAAGTGTGAAGGCAGGCACCCAGCTCACGGTCGGGAGCTCCTGATGCTGCAGCATCCCCTATGCATTGCTGGGGATGTTTTGCCCCTATAGCCATGTGTGTGTATGAGGGTACGGTCCCCAGGCCCTGCATCTCCCCGGGTAACTCATCTCTCAGCACAGACCTAGCTTGGCCTTTTCAAGACTGGGAGGAGGCAGATGCCAGTTTCCACCCCTGAGACCTTTCTGTTCTCCTGAATTTTTTCCTCCTGGCCAAATCAGAAGAAAACCTAGGTTTTTTGATCTGAGCTCATTTCTCAGCAATGAGATTTTTTTTCTTCCCTGGCTGCTTTCAGTCTTTGGGGGGGGGGGGCAGTGAGGGGATGGAGGGGGGGAAGGAGGCAGATGAAATTACGGTTTATGTCACCTCCTTTGGCATTAAAGTGGCAAGTGGGGAATGACGTTTGAGCTGCCAAAACCATTTATTTTTATTAAATCCAGTTTCCACAATAAGAAACACTCTCCATCACGTTCCTCACTCCTGCTGCCGGATGCTCCCAGCTCATTGCATGCAGCTCCCAGGAGGATCTGGCCCTTAAGGAGCAGGAATCCAGGACAAAAGTCTTTCCAAAATACCTGTGGCTGGAAGATGATGACCAGAAGCACATCAAAACCTTGTGCAGATCCAGAGAAAGCTTTCGCTTACCTTTGCATTCAGCTTGCACAAAATCCATGTTCAGTGGATTTGCATCGTGAGCTTGTGATGGGAGCAAGGAGCTGCTGGGGATGGAAACCTGGGATGTCACGTCGGTCCCCGTGTGCTCACCCCAAGGCTCCTGCTTGGGTCTGCGTGAGTGGGTCTGTCTGCCCTGTGGCTCTGCTTCCCTGTTCTTGCTCCAGGAATGACGACCTAAAAAAGAAACAAGGCAAATTGCAGTGTCGCTCAGGGCTTCAGCCAGAAAACGGAGCCAGCCTGAGAGGGCTGTTGGCACGCACCGGGCGTGCTGTGATCCCAATTAGCTGAACGAAGAGAAACCCAGTGAGCAGATGACCCCCCCCCCCCCCCCCCCCCAGAAGATAGTACCAGCCTCGTCTGGTCCATATTTTCTGTGATGAGCTCAAGGGGAGACATTCTCAACACAGGCTGATGGGTGGGAGGAGGAAGATGTGGGACAGTGCTGGTGGTGGTGGTGTTCTGCTTACTGCAGAGTTGTCATTGCTAAGCTGCTGCCTCAACCCCAAAACTGGTGTGTGGGGACACAAAAGATGCTGCAAAAGCAAGAGAAGGTGCAGTACCACCACCCCATTTCCTCAACTCATTCGACTTGGGTGAAAATCCTCTCTCCTTGCAAACCTGGCATATTTTTTGTGCAGCCACTCCAGCAGAAGCATCCAGGAGGTGGGCTGCAATACATACAGGTGCGTAGGTGGAGCTGGAAGCCCTCCACGGGTGAAGCGGCCCCACTACCTGTGTGTGTGGGAGTGACTTGAGCGAGGTGTCATTTTGCAGAGGTTGCATGCCAAGCCAGCTCTGGAGAGCCTGCCAAGATAAATGGCCACGCTTCCTACAAAGAAAAAAATTTCTTCTGAGTGGCCAAGCAGAAGGTAGACTTGCTTCAGGGCAGGTTTCACTTTCACAGGAGTGTTTTGAGTGTTTTGGGGAGGAGAAAGAGAAAATGACAGAGTGGGCTTTGTGAGATGCTGCAGTGCTGCAGACACCCACTCCAAAAATGTGCGGGCTGGGAACGGCATCCTGGATCTGCTCCAAAATGCAGCTTTGCTATTGAAAGGAAATCCATGTACATGCACACATATAGGCATATACATTACATGTGCCCGTGTGTATAACAAAGAGGTGTGGTTATATTCCATTTCTCCATAATTTGGCAAAACAGGCCAGAATGGAGAACGAGACTCCAAGAATGCCTGTTTGCAAATGAGCTTTTATTTTGCCTTAGGGAGCAGAGGTTTGCTGGGGCACCGCGAAGATGTGTGAGCCGAGGCTGAAGGGCTGTGGGCTTGTGCAGTGCCATGCACGGGGTCCCAGCTGGCTGCAGCAACCTCCTGCCTCCTTCCCAGGCTTCACCTGGTGGGGCAGCCCCCCATGTCATGTTCCATGTGGTGGTGGTGGTCCCACCGGTTCAGCATCACCACCCCATCCCACCCCGATAATCGGTATCATCAAAGCAAACAAATGAAAGTGGAGTTGGTGGCATAGGTGTAATCAGACCAGCTCAGAGAGTTCTGCTCCAGGGTGAAGAGCAGAATTGATGATTAAAATTAGTGGGACCGTAACCAAAACATGCATAGTCCTGGCTCTGGCTTTCCTACCCGCCCAGAAGACAGATTATTTATTTGAATAGGAGCTCTTGCAACTGGAGATTTCTTGTAACTGATATTTAGGATTTTTTGAGGGAGAAGAGTTAAATATGGAGAAGAAATGGTTGGAAATGGGCTGTGCATGCTCTGCGTGAAATGAGTCATACTCAGAGGCAAAAGCCCCTTCCCTGGGGTCTGCCAATGCCCCTGGCATCTCTGGGAGGACCTTGTTACATCCTCCCTGGGTTTGAAAACCAAGTGTCACGATTGGAGTGGATTGTAATTTAGTGACTTTGTCAGAGGAAATTATTTTGCTCAAACCAAAACAAATTTAGATTTTTATTTGCAGACATTTTTCTTTGCAGGCAGGTTTTGTTTCTCTTTCTGAGTGTGTCCTTGTGTTTTCATTTGGAAAGGAAGAAAAAAACCCTCTGGTACTCTTGGCAAACAATTTTCCCCTTGCTGCTCCCACCATGAGCCTGAGCAGAGTGCAGAAATCCTGCACATCTCTTGTCAAAGTCTAAATTAAATTAAATCTATGGATTTGAAAGATGTTGGGAGTGGTAGGAATCTCCTCCTCTCCCTGTCTTTTGTGGAAGTCCGCAGTGTCGCTCCTGCCAAGCCTGTTGCTTTGACTTCATCTGGATTTACATCTATGTCATTGAGAGCGTAACGTGGCTCTGAACCTCTTTGAACTCTGTTGTCTAGAGGACAAGGAAAGCGTGTAAACCCAGCTATTAAAAAGCCTCTCTTCTAGTGCTGGTCAATTTAAAATACATCTGGAACAATAAAAGGAGGGACTGTGCCAACACTGTGCTTGCTGAGCCGTCACCCCATCATCCTGCTGGCTGCAGAGCTCGCCACTGCCCCTGCCCTGTTTTCCTTGCTTTCAAGTTGTCTTCTTTATAACCAGAGAAAAGTGACGCGTCTGCCAGTCTGCTCTGAAATGCAAGTATCCCAGAAGGTGAATTTGTGAATGGTTGGTTGGTCATTATGTGCCTCGGGGCCATCATTTTATTATTTTTTTTTCCACGCCAGTTGAGGGAGGAAGTTTGCAGGATGTTATCAGCATCCTGTTGCTGTGACCTGCTGAGCAATAGCATGTAAATATGTCTCCCCTTCACCACACCCCAGTGTCAACCTTTTGGCTCCTGTCTGCTGGCCATGTTCTGCAAGATTAATGTGTTTTTCAACCGTGGACGGGACCATATAGCTGAAAGGGATGCATTTTTATTTTTTCTTGGGTGTCTTTTACCAATTTCCTGGTATGCAGTGCTATAAAGCATTTCTGGCAGCATTTCTGGAGTGTGTTAACGAGACCATTTCTGGCATGGCGCAGGCATCTTGCCATGGGACAGCCAGCAAACATGGTCAAGGTGTCTCATGTCTGTGATTTGGGAGAAAGGGATTTTGGCTTTCTGGTTAGATAGTCACTGGTTGCAGAGCACCACCAAAAAAAACCAACAACGCCCACAAAAATAGCCCAAACCCAACCAAAAACCGAACCAACAAAACAATAGAATAAACCCAGGAATTATTCTCTTTGTCTTGAGTGAGGACAAATGTTTGCTTTTTAGCAGTTTGAGGGGTTTCCTCCAGAGCAGGCAGTACTGCACAGCTTGGATGGACCATGTACCATGTTCTCACGATATTGGCCATTATCCACCTAATTCCATGTTCCCTGTCACTACAGCTACAGGCAGAGCAGCTTTCCATTGGAAATAGCTTTACTGCAATCAAATCCTTTGCAGGAAATACCTTCATTTCACTTAAAAATGTTAAGAGAATATGAGAGACCCGTTTGAGCCTTCCCATTTCATATTGATGTTCATGTAATTCTATAATCACATGGTACCTCTAATATTAGCATAATATTTCAATTGCCCTGGAACAAAACATTCCAATGGTTCCAAATATATATATTTAGGCATTCTTGTTCCAAGGGGAAAAAGAGAAGAAAGTGAAGTGCCAACTCTTCAGACTGCCTCAGGGTGAAAACTAAACTCAGAAACTCCTCTCAGAAGATGTTTTTTTGCTCTTTCTGCGTTTCATAGCCCAGCCCATCTGTCCACATTGCTGGCTTTGGAGCATCATCATAGAAAGGTTGAACACACAAGCTTGGCTCTTTTCCACGAGCATCCCTTGGGGATGTGCAGCACCCAGGTTCGGACAGCCTGGGCTTGGCAAGAGGAGAGAAATTCATTGCCCTGGTGCAACTAGTGTCTAGGCTTGACTCAGCCCTCCCACCCTGCCTCACCGCTGCCAGATCTGGTACCCAATTTGAGTGGGGTTTAATGGAAGGATGGAGATTTTGGAGACCTGAGGTGCTTGTGCATTTTTGAATGGGTGAGTGGGTACAGAAGAGGATCATCTTCACCTCCTGCACAGGGAGCCAGGCTGAGCACAACCCCCGCGAGATGCCAGAGACCCTGCAGGCAAAGGAGAAGCACGAACAGCCCAGTGTGGAAAAGGCTTTGCCCAGAATAGGGATCATGTTAGCCACCAGAGAAGCCAACCACGAGACTGAAAGTCATGGGTAGCCAGGTTTTGTTGGCTTCCCAGCTCACTGAGCTACTTTTGTGTTTGCCGTGTGGTTTCTGAACTGCTGGGTTACACCATCTCAAGTGGGGTGAGAAAACTGAAGGCTTAGGACAGTATTGGGGCAGGTGTCATGTGATTTTCCTATTCTCTGTTTTGCTGGAGACAATATTGGTCTATGTAGAGGAATTGTAAAGGAATGAAGGCAGGTTAATTAACATTGATAATATACAGCTGTGGGCTGGCTTCAGGGGCGGTGGGTTGGCTGACGTGGATGATGTGCAGCTGTGGCTGGTTCCTGCTAAGCAGTTAAATAGCTCTGAGGGGGATGGAAGGGGAGTCCTGGATGAAAAGAGACCTAGAAGAAGCAGAGGGAGGAGGGAGAGCACCCAGGGTGTAGGAGAGGCCCTGGGAGAAGCAGGGAGGCTGGGTGAGGAGAGGCTGGCTGGGAGTAGGAGCCTGGAGATGGAAGGGTCTGGATGCAGCAGAGGCAGAAGCTGGGTGGCCTGGCCTGAAGAGAATGAAGAAACAGCACAGACAGTAGATGAACCTTTGAAACCTTGTGGGGGGGTTGGTGGCTGTGCCAGGGCAAGGTGTGGGAACTACTCACTGAAGTTAACCTGGTGTGGGATGGTAAAAGCCTTGTAGCAGCCGGCTAGCTTTGGTAGTGCTGTGACAGGTCTATATAGTCTTGTCCATCCAGGTTCTGCCCTGATTTAGGATTTTACTTGCTGGACCCTGCTGGCCCATAAAAGCCAGGTGGCTCTGGCAGAGAGGCAGCACTTCTAGCAACTGGGTAGATGCCACCACTGAAAATTCATCTTCTCAGTAGTGCCTTGTCTCATGATGCTCCTGTGGCTTCTTCCTGCGGCTTTTCCATGTCCATGGGTCTTGAAGCAGCCACCCTGCCCAGGCTTCCCAGAGAGATCCCTGCGTCCTTTCCCCAATCTCAAGCTTCTGGCTCTGCTCCTCTCTCCCAGCAGCTGTCTGCTCATTGAGAAATTACTCCCCAAGGCTGCTTGGGAATACAAACGAGCATGCAACAGAAACAATAAATTACACCAACTGTCACGGGTCCTGCCAGGAGATGCAATAGCTGAGGCTGGTTCAAACAGCATTAATTCAAAACGCTGATAGAGAAGCTGCTGGAGTTATTGTTATCACGGTGCCTTGACAGGGCTGTCACCTCCATGCCAGCTGTTGGGGTGACATGGTGCATTTAAGGATACTTCCTTAGGAGGGGTTTGTTGTTGTCCCTCCTTACCTGCAGATTTGCTTTGCAAATGCAAAACTGCTGGGGATGTGGGTTTGGCTTGTGGAGCTGCCCTGAAAATCAGGTCCTGCTATCCTGACTCCAAGCTGATGGGATCCTCGTGGGACCAGCCAAGACCTCCAAGGAGCGATGGTCATCAAGTATGGTGTATCAGCCAGGCTCCTCTGTGCTGGCTTGGGTTTCAGGCTTTTCACCCTCTGTATGTGCTCAGTGTGAGCTCTGACAGAGCTGAGGTCTGAGGGGTGGGTGCATCAAGGGCTGGAGGCTCTGACGTGGTTGTGGCCAAGGAGGAAAAACTGGAGCCGCTCTCGGCTCCTGGAGAAGCCACCATCAGCTTTTGTCATCCCAAGGATGCTCAGTGATGCACCAGCTGGATGCCCCAGGGTTGTGATGTTGTTTGTCCAGGGCCCTTCCTACTCACAACAGACCAAGCCGATGTTTGTTTTAGGGACAAAAAAGCAGCCTCCAGAAAGAATGATTCCGATTTAAGGTCCTGTGCAAGCTGCTCGTTTCTTAGGGCTCTTCAGGGAACTTTCTTTCAACCCTGTTTCTATCCAGTGGCCTATTTTTCATCTGGTTGATGGTAAAGACACCCTGGCTGGTCCTCGTTGCCAGTGAGAGGGTCGGTCATGGCTACGCAGCCTTTCGTAGGATCTGTCAAGTAACGTCAGCCGTGCCTTTGCGCCCTGCACCTGGGGGACAGTAAATCTGTAGGCAAACATTAGGCCTTCCTGAAAAGCTTGACATTGCAGGGAGAAAATAAAAAGCTGGAGGGTTTTATTATCTTTCGCCTTATTGTCTTTTTTTATTACCTTTTGGAGTCACCCTGGAGAGCAATCTCCATCCCACATCATGGCCCTGCCAGACTTCCTCTGTTGTTGCTGTGACCTAAGAAATACAGGCCAATGCCTTCCTCTGCTCAGAGCGTTAATGAACCCAGCCCCTCATTAGAGCCTTTTTTCTGTGTGGTCTGGAGCTTCAGTGGGTCTTCCAGGGCTTGCCCCCCGCCTGCCCCCCCCCCCCCCCCCCCAGATCATCATCCCTTCTCCTTGAAAATAGGGATGAGAAGCTGCACTTCCATTTGGGGGATGGAGAGGTTGCAGGTTCCTCGTTTGCATGGCTGGTGCTGTGGTGGGAAGTTTCTGAACCCCCCCAATAATTCAGGGCTGGCTCCGAGGGCGGTCTGCACTGAGGAGAGGCTCGGCATCTGGCAGGAGCCTGGAGAGATGCTTCTTGCAGGGAAACTATGTGCTTTGCTAATTCATGAAGCACTTATCTTCTGCTCCTGCTTTTAAGGAAGACAGAGTTGGAGCGGAGGAGGTACAGGGCAGACCAGATGGCCAGTTGCAACAGGCGTATATCCTTTAACGAGAAGGTATAAATGAAACACCATTGCTGAGGTCAGCATGAGATTATAGGGACTCCTTTTTGCCCTTATCTCTCTGAAATATGCAGCCTGGCCTCTGCTTTCCTGTGAAATCAGGAGTCGACTAACAAACTGTATGTTGAAATGCTGAGGTGAATGCGCTGATGCTGATGTTCTCTCGCAGCAAGGTGCCCAGCTGCATCCTTAGCTGCAGACTGGCTTCACCCCTTTAACACCAAGCCCTGGAGGTACTCGGTGCCTTATTCCAACATCGCTGTAGTCCGTGGAGTTTTCCAGCAAGAAGTCATGCTCCATCCTGTGGTTAGGGAACTGCTGGACATCAGGTGTGACGGTGATAGCTGCTAGGGTACATTCATGATGTAATTTCTCGGTGTTGATCAAGGTTTAATTTGGATGTACTGTTTGGATTTTTCCCCTAGCAGGCAAAGAAACCTTTTAAGGAGGAAAAGTCATGGCAATTTCCTTCCAATTTTTGCTTGCACCTGGCCACCCATTCTTACTACCCCTTCCAAGAAAGCAGGGGATTTTTCAGTCTAAAAGGAAGGGTGGGCAACGTGCAGTCAGCAGGTCGTGGCCCGGTGAAGGTTTGCAACCTGGAGGGGATGTGTACCCAGCCAGCCCACATTTCAGTGACGGGGCTCTGTGCGGGTGGCCGGCTTCGCCAACCCTGCCTGCAGGGTCTGGCCTTCCTCTCCCGACAGTGACTAAGGTCCAGCTTCTCTTCCTATGTGTCTTCTCCCTTTGGCAACAACTCTAATATAATTCATTAATAATGTGATTACGCACCTGCTTCTGTGGGTGGAGTTGGTCAAAAATGAGCTTTGTTTTGCCAGGACACTTTTGTGAGAAATATTTTCTGGCCAAAACATGATTGACTGTTTTTTTTGCCTCTATTTGCTTCAAAGCATGAGGCATTGACTTAGCTTCCTCAAAACCTTGAAAAATTCTGCTTAAAATGGGAATACTCTCCTAAAACATTCAGTCAACCTGCTGCTTATCCATCCCTGTGGATAGTGGGTTTGATGGGCTGCTTTCATGCAGGTTGCAGCCACCGAGGAACTATTTTCCAGCCTTCTGCTGGAAAACAGCAGCCCTCTCATACCGGAGGCACCAATGCTGCATTTGCAGCACGCTCAGACCTTTGTGCTCATCAGTTCCTGGCTCATCACACTGATCCGTGCTGCAGCTGGGCTGTTCTGCGCTGCTCTTACGTCCAACGACATTCCCATCGTACTTCCAAGGTCACCATTTTGGCTGACTTACTCAGGACCAAACTGGGGATTTCCAGAAGCAAAAGCTGCAACATGAATATTTCTTTTTTGCCTTTTTTTTTTTTTAATGGGTATTTTTTTTTCTCCCCCTGTGTGTGTGAACCCTTTGAAACCCAGCCGGCCTGATTCTACACTGCCTGGCAGCGTTCAGCTGAGATATTCCAGCTTCCTTCTGATCCTTCTGGGAAAGGTTAGAGGAGGTCCAGGTTCCTCACGGACGCGTATGGTGTCTTCTTGTACCTCGGGTAAGGGAAATGGAGGAGACTGAATAGGTGTGCAGTTAAATGGAGCTTAAAAAAAAAAGTCTGACAACATATTTTCTGATATTTTCAGATGACCCTTGACCTTGGGGATGCAAGGGAAATGGCAAGTGAAATATCTACAGGAGTATCTCTGTGCTGTGAGCAGAGATGGGTCTGAGCTCAGCAGGGCAGGACCCCGGCATAAATAGGAAGGATTCCTGTTAACCCTGGTCTATGCCGACTGTGGCTGTTCCTCTTGCAAGCGTCTGAGGCAGGGTCTCATGAGCGTATCGTGCTGTCAGCAGTGGTTATGGTCATACCCCAATTTCATTTGCCTTTGCACATTTCCCACAAACGGTAGAGAAGCTCTTTGAGTTTGGGGGGAAAAAAAAAAATAAATCCAGATTTTTTTCTCCAAGCTTGAACCTGGGCGTTGCAATACCTGCCTTGCAATTTCCAAAGTGCAAATCACTCTCTGCCTGCACGGAGCCTTTTCTATCACCCAGATGCCCCCTGAAGAGTCTTGAAGCGGAGTCGCACTTTGGAAACTCCCCAGGAGGGGGATTATTCCCTGGGCTATTGCCTGGACTGACCGATGCCCCTTCATTTCTGGAGGGAGCTGACAGAGCATTAAAAGGGGACAGGAAAAAAACATTCAGTGTGGCATTTGCTGGTTGCGTGCAGCCGCAGGCAGGAACTGCTTCCTCTGTTTGCAGGCTTTTAGGGAAAGGAGAGCTCAACGGAGTTGCTAAATTAGAAAGAAGTTAAAAAATATTGCTGTGAACAACAGAATGTTTAGCCTTTTTTTTTTTTTTTTTTTTTCTGAAACAAAAACACAAAACCTTGGAGTGATTTACATGGGAAAGGGGAGCCGGAAACAATTTTAGAGGCTGTTTTCCAAAATTGATGAATAACAGAAGATACAATGGTTAAAGCAAATGGCCCAAATTTCCTGCTCTTTTAAGCAGCTGAATAGATACTAAAAACAAGGGTACCCTGTTTTTCTCCTTACATAGCTGGCAGAGAGGTGTGTTGGTTTTTTTTATCTTTCTGGGTTATTTTGGTTTTGGAGGGTCAGTGCTGTAGAGGAGGCAGAAGCAAGGTGGGTGCCAGTGGTCCCTGCTGCCCCGGCTACTCCATCAGGCAGGATGCACGGGAATTCCAGAGGTGGGGAAGAGCGGCACAGGCCAGAAGAGTTGTTTGAATCATTTCTGGTGAATAATGCTGCAGGCATGAGTCATGACGAGGGATCTGAAACTTCCTTTTGGATTTTTTTTTTTTATTATTATTTATGCTGGTAACCATTTGATTTCTCCTCTGTCTGAGGCTTGCTTTGCCTCCAGTGCTAAGTGCATTTCCCTTCTAACCCTTGCCCCTCACCAGCCCCAGTGTATGAGGACACAGGTTTGGCTCCAACTAAACACAAGTTGGGAACTTTTACTTCTCCTTGGAAAAGTCTATGATGCACCCAGAAAACATTCTTGTTTTGCTTTGAGAAAAAAAATCTTGGATGAGATCCCTGCAAAGCTGTGGTCTTTCTCAGCTTAGGCAAGGTCCAGCAGCTACAGCGCTTGTCTGAGGCACCATGAAGGATGTCCATCTCTAATCTCTTACCAGTGATGCAACAACTCAGGGAAGCCTCCAAACAAGTCTCTGCTCTGTCCTCTTGCAGCCATTCTGCTCCACCTGCACAAAATCATGAAGCAGTGAAGTGATTTTGGATGGTGAAATGGACAAACTACGACTTTTTTTGTTGTTGTTGTTGTTTGGTTGGTTTGTTTGTTTGTTTTGGTAGCTTTGCAAGCAAGCTGTTTGTGTTTAGCTGGGGTGTGAAAGACTGAGGTTCAAGGGCATGGTGAAAAGTAGGAGCTACCTGGTGAGCTCCTGCTTTGCTGGGTAGGAGGAGCTGTCTCCAGCCTGTCAAAACTGGTGCATGGACATCACTGGAAAATCTCCCCTGGGTTTTGGACCTGGCTAAGAGGTTTCCACCAACTCTTGTAATGAATTATTTCCTCTGGGTGCATAGTTTCTGCTTTCAAAGCCATTTTATGCAGGAAACCTGAGGGGCACCTTGGATACATCCATCCTCTGTTAGGTGCACCTTCTCATGAGCATGTCCACTGGCCTCCTGCACTGCCCAGTGCAACAGGGCTTCTCCAGGTTACTTCTGGCTTTGAACATGCTGGAGATAATGAATCACTTTCCTTGTTCCCTTCTCCCATCTCTCCAACATCTCCTCCTCCCCGAAATCTGGGAACTTCACCAGGCAGTTGCACCCACTTAATCAAATAAAAGTAACTGCAGACGGCAAGTTAAGTTGCTAATTGCACTCAGAAAGTTATCTTGCTTTTCACTGCGGGGATGAACGATCACCTCTCCCCAAACACCTCCTCTTCCTCAGGCTTATGAATTGGACAGAACATCTATTAAATGCGTAATGCAAAACCGCAATTACAAAATCCCTTTCTTGGGTAGTTTCCCATGTTAACCAAAGCCTGATAAATCATGTCATGTATTTATGGACTCCGTGAACAACTTGTCATTCAAAGCGCCACTTGTAGCTTTCAAGCCCACATGAATTACAGCGTATGTGATACACACCTCTTCCTTAGCAACACATTCAGATGTCAGGATGCTGA
Organism: Falco peregrinus; assembly: GCF_023634155.1. Taxonomy (NCBI): domain Eukaryota; kingdom Metazoa; phylum Chordata; class Aves; order Falconiformes; family Falconidae; genus Falco; species Falco peregrinus. Next base: position 5,539,100 of record NC_073734.1, read on the forward strand.
GAAGCACTTTCCTCTCAAAGGCTCATTCAGGCCTCGGAGGAAAAATGATTCAAACCACTTTCATATTTTTAACCAATTCTTTCCCAGTGGTGGGGGCAGGCTTAGATGTCCTGCTGAGACATCATCCCTGTAGGTCTGCTAGTCTGTATCTCGACATGAAATGATGAAAGGTCTTGGACTGAGCCCCTGCAAAGACCAGAAGAAGTTACTTGATTGTATAAAGTCAATGAGAACTTCTGGGAACCATGTGGTCTCATCTATGCTTGCATTCCCTAGCCCAAAGAGGGATCAAGCCTCAGTCATCTCATGGGTTTTCCACAGGACATCCATGTGACCATTAGCAGCAGAGCTGATGCTGAGATGAAGGTGATGCAAGGCGTGAACAAGAGATCAGTGGCTGGGGAGAAGGAGGAGGAGTCCTGAGGTGGAAATGAATCCTCCCCAGGAAATGCATCCTGGATGAGTGTGGAGAAGAGCAGTGAAGGTGCAGAGAAGGTCTGTGGAGAGGCAGTCACTGCATTTTTGTGGTCTCTTTACGACAGATTGGGTCTTGATGCTTGCAGCCAAGCTCCACGAGATCTTGCAATTCGCATTATTACACACCAGCACTACTCATTGCTGCAAGTGGGCTTGGGTCCTGGCCATGAAGATGCTTTTGGCCTTTGGAGAGGCTGACATGACTCGCATTGACAGCCAGTTCTTGAAGAGGTCTTTTGCTCTGAAACAAAACTGTCTGTCCCAAGAAAACATGGCCTGCATTTTACCCCGAGCTGCTCAGAGCTCAAGATTCACTCTGCTTAGCAGAAACCTGGTGTCTGGGATGGACGCAAGGGTGCAATGGCAGAAGCCCACCATGAAGCGTAGGCTGGGCTTTGGTAGCATGACTGCAGGTACCTGATTCACCATGAGCTATTTTCGGATGTGAACTCAAGCCTGAAGGATGCAAAGAGCCACTTCAGATCTGGGTTTATGAGGAACAGTGATGTCTGGGAGGCGGGTGAGGGTGAGTGCCTTGCATTGTACAAGCCCCCGGGGAGGATGTCTATGTCATGAGGCTCAGGCTGCACTCAGCAGCGGTACACACTGTTCTGAACCATGGGGTACTAATAACTAATTATATATGTCCACTTAATGTCATTTGCAGAGCTGAGCGTGGGCGTGGAGTTGCACACCCAGACAGCCCTTTGTTCCACAGGCCACCGAGCAGATGGAGACCAGTTTTGGCCCCAAGGTCAGGATGCCCAGGAGTTTCATGCGTACCCAAGGACAAAGGCTGGCAAGCGATGAAAGGACTCCGGCACTCGTTTACTGCTCTGGCGTCCACACACGTTACGTTGGTAAGGATGGAGGCTGCTGTCATCAGATGAGATCAGATGAGATGGACACATCACTTGATGCAGTGGGGTTACTCTTCCAGTGCCGGGTGGAATGCCGGTCTTTGGAGAGAAGGGCATTACCTGGGGAGAGGTACAGCCCAGTGGGTTCTGAATGTTCATGGGACCTTGCATGAAGCTGTGCATGATGCACAACGTCTCGGTTGCCTACAGTGAGTTCCTACCAAGGGTGGCTGGTAATCAGACAAGTCAGCGTGGGAGCCTGCTGGAAGGGGGAGGGAAAGTGAGGAGCCAAAGGCAGCTTGCTGAGGAAGCCCCACCGTAAGCATTTTCCTGCCCTGGGATGACCAACGTACATCCTGAGAAAAGGGTACTTGCATTGTGCAGCCTGCTGCTCTGCCCATCCTGCCAGGAACAATGAGGCGGCTCTTAAAAAAAAAAAAAAGAAAAAGAAGGCATTTTCAGGGTTGTGGGAGAGAAAGCAGGGGGCATTGGGGAGGATGGGCGAGCAAGGAGAGAGATGACGCAGAAGGAACAGCGATGTGCTTTGGCTGCGTAAGCAGCTGGAGATGCAGCCCATGCTCTGAACATCCCAGCTTTGTCAACAGGCTTGGTCCAGGCAGCTGCTGAAGGGAAAGTGGGGAGGCATGAAATCAGGGCCATGAGTTGAAACTGCCTCCCAACCACCTCCCAGGGGTTGTTTGAAGCTTTTGCCCCAGGCCTGTAGGATGCTGCTTTGATGCTGGTGGCATCTTCTCATTGTTCCTTCCTGGGGTCCCAGAGCCCATGATGGGGGGGGGGGGGGCGGGGCAGGTAAAGAGGTGGGTGCCAGGAAGGTGATGCCAACCCCAGTGTGGAATACAGAGGTGGCATCTGTGTCAAGCATCTCTTCCTAGCTGAAGCTTCCCTCTTGCCTGTCTTTCTGCTCTGAAAAGTGTCTTTTCTTCCCATCACCACGTCTGGATTCGAATGCTTTTGAGCTGTTTCTCTGACAGCAGCTGGATTTTCCATCAGAGAAAGCTTTTTGAAGCAGGAAGCACCTCTGTGGTCTTTTGGGAGCCCAGGAGAGTCCTGTGAGGTTCACAGGCCACGCAGGTGAGCTCTGAGGCTGCTCATGGACTCTGTGGGTTTACAAGGGATTGCTTCCACCAGAGTGGTTTGGATTGCAGGCTTTCCAGCAGCCAGCTCTGCATTTACTCCAGTTACAAAAACTACATCTGACTTTGCAGACTACAGAGGTACCATCCAGGGGAAGGTGGACCCAAATGCAAAAGATTTTGATTTTTCCCCCAAAACAAGGGGGGACGGCCTCTTACCCTCCAAATTATCCTCAATATTTACAAATCAATCTTATGACCCATTTTTTCTGTCCCAGTCCAGCTGCGCCATAGGAAAGATGCCCGTGTAAGGATGGAGTCAGAGATGCTGGCAGGGAAGAAGCTGCATTCCCTTTGCCAAAGAACACCCTGCCCTCCGCATCCCATCGGCTGTGGCCTCGGCAGAGGGAGCTCGTCCTCAGCTCTTTGGTGATCCTTAAATCCCATCAGGGCTGACAGGGAGAATTTGAAAGGATATCGTCAAATTTTGCTGTCGTTGCCATTTAGTCTTTATAGCTGGTGCCGGCATTCCCAGTTTCCGGCAATTCCCCAGCAGCCTGAAGACTTAATGTCTTCCTTGGCTGACTGTGGTAGGGATTGATTAATCTGGGTTGGGGCTTTCCACGAGGGTCTGGCTGTGGCATTTCTGCCTTGGCAACAGAAATGATCATTTGTGCTCTGTGTGCTACTTTCAGCCCGCTGGCTGGAAATCCTCTGCGTACCTGCAAGCTGTTGGAAAGAGTTTTAATTTGGGGCTGGCTTTTTCTTTTAAAAATTAGAGGTGCTGCAGGCAGCGAAAAGCATTAAAGATTAATTTTCACAAGCACACATGAAATTCGAAGCAGCTGGTGTCTGAAGTGCCTCTCCATGCAAGACATTTCTGCTGTATTTTCCATGAACTCTGCGGCATGAAGCAGTGTGTGTAATACTTCCCGATCAGTGACGATGAAATGCTGGGCTCTGTCTTGCTCCGGGCTAGCAGCAGCATCTGTGGGCATGGCTGAGGATGTGGGAGACCGGGGTGATGGGCAGCCATGCCCCTAGTTTGCAATGCAGTGCTAAAGCAGCAAGGCAGCATTTTCCGTAGTGGAACTTTCAGCACTTTACAGAAGGTTAAATGTCAGCTCTGCCTTTTACATTTGGGGAAACCAGGTCACGGAGCAGGAGGGGGATGTTGCCCCAAGGTCATCTGGCATCCAAGGGACACCGTTCAGGGCCGGGTCAGTGCTCTGGCCATTAGCTGCTTCTGATACAGAAAGGGCATCCTCTGTGGCACTGCGGATGCCTCGGGGGCTATTTGGGCAGAGACAGTTCTTTCCTGGTTGTCTCAGAGACTTCTGCTGTGGCTAAGAGCTCCTGGGAGCTGCTGGTGGGTACTGGTGGCCCCCTGGGGACAGTGTGGAGGGGAGGGTACAGCAGCCTGTGCCGCTCATGCCATGCTGCTTGGCTAGCAGAGACAAATCATCCTACAGATTTGGCAGGGCTGTCAGCAAGGCAAGCCCTGCTCAAAGGATACTGCTACAGAGGTTATTTGAACTACCTGGGGATTTTTAAATTTTATTTTTGCCTTTTTTTTGGTTTTTTTTTTTCCTAAGCCCTAAACTATGTGGAACTCAGACTAAACAGAAAATACAGCTAAGAAAACATCTTGGTATAATGCTGGGAGTCAGACTGTTGCAGCATGCTTCTGAAATCCAATTGTGGTTGTAAGGTGATCCCAGAAACCGAAGGATTAAAACTGTAAGGCAGCTCACAAATACCAGACCATTAAGGAAGGCATCTTGGTTACGGAGGCCCAAATGATTTTCAGGGTCCATTTGGGGACAAGGTGGCACCAGGCGTTTAGCACCTCAGTACGCAGTGATGTGTGAGCGGTGAGCGATGTGCACTGGATCCAGCCCAGCATATTGGAAGCATAGGTACCAGGTGCTGAACTGGGAATTTCTCTCCTGTAAGACATTGTGGGCTGTCCCCCCTCAAAATGAAGACAATCTTTTCCACTCTAATGCTCTAATTGTGTGTGTATGTGTAAAATTATAGATTATTACAGATTATATATATATCTACACAGATCTATCAATAATATTATATATCTATATCTGGATATCTAATATAATCTCTAAATATTCTATATCTATCTTAAATTACAGCAACCACTCTGATAACTTACTGGTTTGCCTCCTTTAGGCTGTATCTGTTGTTCTGCTTTACCTTGCTAGCTAAATCTCATTCCTTTCTTCCCCTGGTAACCTTCAGTGAGCATCCCTTTACATGTTCAATATGTTTAACTGATAGTTCCCTCTTGGTGCTAATAATCCACTAGGCAAATTATCAGATTAAGAGGGGGAAACAGTGACACACCCTGCGCTGTGTCCCGCAGAGGACTTCCACTTCTGTCTAGAAAGAAGCTGACGGAGGCACATCTGCCAGTGCAGCACCTTTGACTTGAATGACTTCTCCATGCTAAATGCAAACGCGATTAATCAATTCTTTATCATCATTCATAAAAGACAAGTGTCACTGTTAAGTCTGGGGTTTGCGTACTTCTGCTTCTGGTACTTCTGCCTTTGGAGTTTTCTCCATTTCTGGGTTGTTGTGGGGATTCCAGCTGAAATCAGATGTGCAGAAGTAAGCAAATAAAAAATGTTAATTAAATCCTTTTCACTGCCTAGAATTGAGCATATCCTGACGTGTATGGAAGACCGGACACGATAAAGATGGGGTCATAAGCATAGGGCAAGGAATGTGATCTTCTTGAGGATATCCACCAGCCAATATGCCCCGTTGCTGGATTTACTTTACACCTCCAAATTCAGCTGCTAATTCCACCCCACAACTCCAGGACAGATGATCTTATTAAGCATTGGTTTACATTATAATATTTTTGCCCTGCAACACTGTTAGTATTGAGTGCTAGAATTCCCTGGTTTTGTAGAGCTGGGTCTTAGGACAAAAGTCCTGATTACATTGACGATAATGGCAGAACTCCCCCAGGCTCCCCAGGACACCTCCCCACAGTGTCATCTTTCTCCAAAGGGATGAGCACTCAGCGTAAAATGACCTGGAGCTGGAAGTCCTTGACATCTTCAAAAAAGAAGTTCAGGGTGTCCTGAACAAGAAACCCAATAAACTAGCACCTAAAAGTAGAGGATGCTTTTCACCCTTCAGATATTTTATATCTCTGGTTCCAGCTTGACAGACACAAGCCTGGGAAATCATGGAATCCTGCCTCTGCCTGGCTGAAAGGCGAATTCTATTTATATTTTGTAACAGGAAAATGAATCAGAGAGATGCTGACTGTTTGGCTTCTTAAACTGGTCTTCAGTTCCACAGGTCATGAAACATTATGGGATTACAGGGCAAGAAATTGTTTGATGGAGCTAAACGTATCGCACTAGCTTAGCCTGGGGATTCAGCCTGGACAGCTGATCCGTTTGTCCCCTGTCATTTTGGGTGAGGAAAGGTGGCTTTTTGCTTTGCAAAGCCTCTGTCATTCCTTTTGGTCCCTCCACCATGATGAGCAGCTGCAAACTCAGCTTCTTCATGTGGATCTCTCAAACTTGCAGAAGATGATGCTGCAGAGTCAAACTGCGAATGTGGTCCGAGTTACTATTTGACAGGGGAGGACTGCTCTCAACCTGCCTAGCACAGGCAAAAAGTTTGTGTAAGTTTTGACTCTGCTGGGAGACAGGCCCTGGTTCGCAAGATGTTTTCCAGACCCGGTTAAACTGCTTTCCAAAGGCACGGTGCGTTTCTGCAAGACAACAGCCTTCGCTGTAATAGGCTGGACCAAATTGCTGATGATTTGAAATCAGTTTGCTACGGATGGTTTTAAAGCTGGCGTTCAGTTCATTTCCAGGCAGCTGCACATTGTTGTAATTTGCTAACGGTGTCACAAATGCTACTTTTTCCTTGCCTTGTCACAGCTCCTCTGAATTACTCCTTTAATTTCTGCGCAAGTCTTCTCTCTTGCAGCCTCTGCCACCTCAAAGAGCAGCAAGAGCACCTCCCCTTTGCAATTTTCCTTTCCCTCTTAACCTTGACCTGTAATATGCTGAAAGTTGTTACTGAAAACTACCTTGATCAGGAATGACATTATAAAAACTCGCTCAGCCAGATGCAGCAAAAAATCCAGCCACGATAAAGATTCCCAGAGCCAACAATTTTGAGTTACGGACCTACCCTGTCTTGGAACATGGAGTCAACTGCTTCAAGGTAGTAGCTATTAAGTTTTGTTTGCTTTCTTTCAGAGTGACTGGGCTTTGTGAAAAGGAGGCTTGGCTGAGCATTGCTGTGCCTAAAAATACTGAGCAGAGAGATGCTTTCTGAGCTGGGCTGTGAAAGCAGCGCTGCAGGGCTAGACTCTGCCAAAGGCGCGTTTGCAGGGACGACTGCTGAGGTTTGGGGACTTAAATTCTGCTTTGCAGCCATGCACCTGAGAGGAGAAGCCTAGCCCAGAGCCCTCAGGACCTTCAGAGTTGGGGGTTTGTGGTCTGAACTCAGTTCACACCTAAATCCATCGCTGATGTGAAGCCAGATCCTAACAGCATGGCTTTGTGGAGCGAGACTGCAAAGGGAAGCTGGACGCACGGCTGAACATCAGCTCCTGCCATGCAAAGGTTGTGCACGATCTGGACACCACAATTCGGGAAAGGTCTTTAGAAGTGGGTTGGTTTTTTTTTGTGGGGGTGTTTTGTTTTGTTTTGTTGTTGTTGTTTCCCTTAAAATCTTTATTGTCTCTGGGAATGCTCTGCTTAAGACTTTTCCAGACTGGGCGGCAAATTCACAGACCCCATTAGCGGGAGATCCTTGACCCAGAAGGTTACGATGAACATCTGATGATTTGAATCATCAAACCCAGCCAAAGAGCATTTGTGTATATTGAATTTTATAAGAGTTAACTTTTGGAAGGACTGGAGCCTGGACATGGAAACAGCTTTAATGGGTTCTGCTTGAGGCTTTTATTTACTGCAAACTCGGGCGGAGAAAACAAGGTCCAGTTCCTGCTGCAGCCAATGGAAACCATCTATTTATTGCAGTGGATAGAGACTCTAACCCTTCGCTCGTGTTCAACCTGAACTCCTCCAGCCTGCATGCGTTGGCAGTGAATGAACTGCTCTCAGTTTCTGGTCTTCGAGCTCTGGAATTCTTTTCGATCCTGGAGATAAGAAAAAAGTCTTCTAAACAGATGCGTCATGCCTGCTTAATTTTCCATTAAAAACAGAGAAGATATTTAACTCTCTCCTATCGGGGTGTGTGTGTGAAAAAGCCATGCTTTCTTGGCGCCAAAATCCATCTATTAGTGGAGATACTGTGAAGACCTTGGAGTATCCATCCCTGTAAACATCATTAGTTGTGGAAAAGCCATTCATTAGTAACAGGCAATATGTTCTTCTATCCTTTCCTCTGAAGAATAGGCAGTGCTATCTAAATAAGCTGTTTCCTGAGAAGTTACTCAAAGTTACTGCTGTAGCTGTAGGCCAACTCTCCTCCCCCAGGAGCCAGACAGAAACAAAGCTCTCAGAGAGAAAAGAGCTGCCCTTTAGTCCAGCAGACTGTGCCATTCCTCTGAAGTTCTTCCTTTCTCCTCAGCCTCCTGGTTAATGTGCTCCCTGCTTGCTTTCTCAACTCCTGTCATCTGCAAAACCAGCCATTTCCATGCCTACATGCGAGCTGAAGGCACCGGTGCCCTGACACTCCTCTGTGCTCTTTTTTTTTTGTCCAAAAGCAGCTGCAAAAATCCTCCCTGACATCCCATCCGAGCCTCTTCAGATTCCCCTCGCTGGCTTCCCATGACCTTCTGCAATAATTCTGCATTCCTTGTCCTCCTCCTTCAGCATCCTCCGGAGTATCCCTGGCTTCCCCAGCCAAGAAACCACGACCAGGCATCTTCTCACAGGCTTTGTCCTGGACCACCCTGGCAGCAAGGACCTGGCACTGAGGGGCAAAACGGGGAACAGCCTCTCCAAATGCCTGTGTGACAGCAGTGCTGTGGAAAAATCCTTGCTGTTCACTTCTTGGCGAGGAAGGACATGTTTGTGGAACACTGTCTGCAGTCGGCTGGTGGATACCTGCTCTGATGGTGCTGGAGGGCGCACTTGGAGGAAGGCGTCTATGTTTCTTTCAGTTGTGCCCTCTGCTATGTGTTACCAGCACTTAATTACACCTTATACATTAGAAACGCTCCCTTGCCCTCAACAGTCCACTTCCAGAGGTGTTTTGGACAACACGTCAAAGCAGGAAAGACTCTCAGAGGAGAGGGCAGATGTAAGGACGCTGATGGGTCTTTCTGTGCTGTCTTTCAGGCCAGACTTGTAGCCAGGATATTAATTTCTTAAAGTTGTTAATTACCTCTATTAAAAAAAAAAAAAAAAAAAAAAAAAAAAAAGCCTGCTGGCCTCTGGGTGATCATATTCCAATGGGAGTGAGTTGTAACTTTCCCTAAACGCCACCTATGATCCCACCTGGCTATCACAGAATCTCCTTCCTTCCCCTCCATTTGCTGTCAGAGCTCCAGCAGCTTTCTACCGAGAGCTTTGGGCTGTCAGAGTGGCATTCGCCACTTTTGCTAGTTAAATATTTCCAATGTGGTCAGGTTTTCTAGAAATGCAGAAAAATTGTAGAAAAATGTAGAGTGCTTATTGGATTCTCACCGGATAGGAGGTGATAGGGAATAATTAGGCTTGGGTGCAACGTATATTTTCTAGCACCTATTCAGCATTTGCTATAAGGTATCAAATGGATCCAAGATACAAGTCCAAGCAGAAAAGGAGTAAAATGTATTAGGCACAGCCCTGGACCACCAGGCAAAGAGGATTTAGTGTGTATAATAAACTGCCTGTGTATCATTTATCATGGCTCCACAGTGATTGCCTGGGGGTGGTGATGGACACTGTAAGTTGCAAAAATATAATGACGTGTCGTGTAACAGACCGCAGGTGTCCGTGTGGGGAGCCGGGAGGAAATCAACCTGACAGGCTTAAGAAAGTGGCTTGTGCTGGCATCCGCAGGGACCCCCGGGTGCCCAGGCGCGTCCCCCGCCTGCTGCATCACTCTCCCAGTTTCCTGGCGGGAGGGCTCTGCTGAAAGGCTTCTTTTTCCCTTCCCCGTCCAGATGATCCCACCTCGTCAGGCAGCCTCTGTTTTCCTTTGGCAAGGGGAACAGCTGGGGCAGATCTCTCCTGCTCCAGGGGGAGTGGGCTGCGGCCGAGACCCCCTGCCCTCCCCTGCACCTTGCTCCTGGGTGGGAGAAAGCAAAAAAGCTTGCAAGAAGCTTTGCATTTCCCCCAAAAGCTCCATCACCTTGGGGGTCACGCACATCCCCAAGGGGGCAGCCCCTTCCAGGGAACTCAAGGGATGAGCATTTCAGCAGAGCCCCCATTCCATGGCTCCTCAGTCCATCCATAAGCATCTCCGTTATTGGAGAGCCCCCGACCTCCCCTGACAGGTTTCTCCATTGTCTGCCTGACCTCACCATTATAAAGCATTTCCTACTATTTAGCCCAATGTTTTTCTTTCTTAATTTTAGGCCATTAGTGCTTGTTCTTCCCAAAATTTACTACTGAAAATTACTCTGCCTCCTCCCTTCCTCTCACTTGACGGATGGCTACAGAGTGACCCTCCAGGATTTATATCTCCAGTGGTGAGGCAGGACTCTTCTCCTATCTTAATCCCTCAAGGCCATAGAAAAATAAAGTCATCGTCTTTAAATCTGAATCTGTTACAACCTCTGTTGCAAAGCAGCGACGTTCTCCACCTTGCTGAAGTTCAGCTGTATTTGCTTTCACAGCTCCATCCCAGAAAGTCCAGGAATGACTTTCAAAGATGCTTCGTTTTTCACCAGGGATTTTAGAAACTTGTTACAGTGCCTCATGGTACACTAGCTAGAGTTATATTTACCTTCTTTATTTTATTTTTCATTTTTTTGCTATGCATGTAATCCAAAGGCCATTCACTTCCCAGTCAGAGGGGAAAAGTTTCTCTTTCCCCTCTTTAATTTAGACCTATATGAATAATTCCCTTTGAGGTTTGCTGCTTGAACAAAAAAAAAGTGAAAGAAAGCAAGCAAATAGTTTGGTGATCAAACACCTATTGTGTTGGGTTTGTTAGCTTTTTGGATTATTAAGAATTTTAACTCTCTTTGACTGTTAAATTATAGGAAGACTCTCAAATAATAATGATTAAAAAAATCATTTAATGTGAGAGGTAATGGAGTAAATGTTCTTCTCTTCCGCTGGAATGAAAAATAAAACTGATGTGAATGAACACTTCCTAGACCCAAATTTCAAAATGTTGTTTGGTGGATGAAATACCCTGACAAATAGTTTCTTCTGGTGCACACGGGAGTTTCCACTTGAAGGGGTGGCACTTGGTAGCTCCTTCTATTTGTCATATGTGACCGAGGAAGACTGTGGTCCAGCAATGAAGAGGTTGTGGGAGGGAGGAACCCTCCTAGAAGCATCATTGCCACCATCACTCTTGCCAGCCAAGACTGATCTTGCTCTGCCTCATGGGACCTGCCAAGATCTCATCTCGCCAGCTCAAATGGAAGATGCTGAAGTCATTGGTAAGTGTTGTGGCTGGGGTCATGTGAGAAAACATCATCCTGGGTCCTGCTTAGGCACCAAGGTGGGAGAATTTACCTCCTGTGTTCCTCCCAGGCTTGCAGGTCTGGGATAGGGAAGGTGCAACTCCGCTCTGGCCGCGGGAGCAGTGTTAATATTGGCAGATGGGCTTAAGCGCGGGGAAAATGAACTTGAACGCGAGTTTGGGTGTTATCTTTGGAGGCCTGCCCTCAGCACTCCTCCTGTGTGGTGCGGAGCTGGCAGGGCTGCCGGACATGAAGGCACGAGTGGTGGTTTCCCCACATGAGCTCCCTCCTGCCTGGACCGTTTATTTCGGAGTCGTTTCAGCCGTTCATCTCCGAGAGGCGTTTCCTCCCCTCCTTCCCTTGCAAGCAGCATGAGGGGAGTGAAGAGAGGCAGCGGCTTCAGAGATGGGCTTCAAAAAGAGCCAGGGGCCTGCCTGGGAGGCTGGAAATCAGGACGCTGGTCGCCAAACGTAGAGTTGCTACCAATTTGCGACATTTTCCCTTAAACGTAGGCGCTGAAGATTTAATGGAAAGAGAGGTCAGGCGTTGACCTGACCACTGAGCAGGGTGACAGAGATGGCTCCTTCATGTCCTCTCAAGGGGTTTGTTAGTTTAAAGTTTAGTTCCAACGTCAGATGATGCATTTTCCAGGGAAGCTAATGGATTCGCTTGCACCGCGACGAAGTGGTTGGTGGGGGTGGGAGGGTGACTCTTTCATGAGAGACAAATTACTTCCTCTCGACAAGCAGCTCTGTTTTAACTTGGAAAATGATGGATGAGTCCCAAGTAAAGGCTTGCACAGGCAAACTAACGTGCAAACTTTGCGTTGTCAGAGATCCAAAAAGACAACAAAAATCCCAACCACCACCGACAAGCCGATTCCCCGCGATGGTGGGCAGCCGTGCGAACAGGTTTTTAGAGGCAGACGTTGGGTCAAACAGACCACGTCACCATGCGAGGGGACATGGACCGACTCCAAAGGGAGACACTTGAGCTTCAGAGGCCTTTACAGAAGCGGGGTTACGGGTTTGCCTCCAAAAGATCCCCGCTGAAGTTAAACCAAAGCCTTCCTGTGGCATGGGGAACCACAGCCTTATCCTTCCGCCCCTGCCGCCGTCCCTCCCAGGCTATTGTTTTGATTTTCCTTGGCATCCTCCAGAGTAGCAGCAAAACTTGGCCACCATGTTTCGATAAATATTTCCCTCACATTTTTCTTCTGTGCTTACCTTTTACAAAAGAAAAAAGGCTTATTATTATTATTAATATTTTATTTTTTATTTAATATGTATATATAAATGCTTGGCAAGCGCTGGGCACAGCGGCTGCATCCAAGTTCTTGTTGTTAGCTCAGGGTACTTGTGTATCTCGTTGTTGCATCTGGGACCCCAAATTCAGGCTCTGGACTCCCCTGCGCTGGGTGTGGTACAACCACAGATGGGAAAGATGGAGCGAAGAGCTGCAGTTAAAGCCCACAGGTCCCCCGTGGGAGGATGCAAAGGGGAAAGGTGCCTGAAGCCTTCTCTTTTCCCTGTCAATGTAAGATGCTAACTGGGAATGACCTTGAGAGCTGCTGGCATGCGACCTTGGGGGAAAGCATCCCAAGGAGGGGAAGATGTAGAGATGATAGCATCCCAAGGAGGGGAAGATGTATAGATGATGGGTTGGAGGAAAGGCAGGTTGTTGCCACCAGAACTGGTGACTCTCATCCTGCCGAGGCTGGAGAAACAGCACTGAAGCAAGGGGATTGCTCAGTCCTGGACAGTTTTGTTGCTTGTATAAAGCTTTAGCCAGAAAGAGCATCTATGGTGAAAGGCAAATTCTTAACCTGGGACCTTATGCAATGCCACAGAGAGTGGTGAGAGCTGGAGGAGGCTGTGCCCAAAGGGAACAAGCACTCTCTCCCGCTGTGGGCACTGAGCATCCTGCCAAAGGCAATGGCTGCACGTGGCTCCCTCAGTCCCTTCCTCGTCTTCCCCTCCACAGCCCCAGATAAAGCCCGGGATGTTTATAGACCTTAGTACAATAGTTCCCACAACGGCCAGGCAGTACACGAAGACGTAAGCAGCCTGGCTGGCTCTTCTTAGGTATTGGAAAGCTTCCATAGCTCAGGTCCCGTTGTCAGCGGCAGAGCTCCTTATCGTTCCTCTGCCAAGGATCCAGGGATCCGACCTATTTTTACTGATGGTTTTATTTATACCTGCAGTGGGGTGTGTGTGTGTGGTTAAATAAGTACTTCGCCTTCTGTGACTGAGTTGAGGCTCACTTTGTTGTTTAATGCTGGAAAGCTGCTCGTCTGCCTGCTTGGAGTGTAGCTATGCCTGCTTGTTTCCAGAACTAATTGCTGATTTATTGATTGAAAGCAGGATGGCTGAGATTGCAAGTTATTTTCTTCCACAACTGTGAAGTGTCATCCTTGCAAGGGAAAGGCAAATGGCAGTGCTGAAGCTGTAGGTTTGATTTATGGATATTAAATGTTTTATAGCAATTTTTTATCACTTTCATTCCTCTCTGTTCCTCCGTCAGATGTTGGCTGAGTTGGAATAAGAGGTGGGGAGGAATGGTCAGACAGCAGACTTCAAACCATCATAGCTCTTGGAGAAAGACAGCTCTTTGCAGGGTTGGGCAAAGCCCATTTTTGGAAAGCTTTGCCTGGGTTCCCTTTTCAAAGGGTGTCAGCAGCTTATCTCCCTCCTGCCAATCTGCTCCCAGGCGTGCATCCCAGCTCGGAGCGGGGAAGCTCTGCGCACAGATGTCTCCTGTTGGGCCTTATCTGCAGGCCAGGTATGGCAGAGGCAGCCGTATCCCCACGGCTGCCCTCCCGGCGACCTGCGAGGACCACCCTGTGACCAGGATCCGGCAACACCGACCTCACCCAGCCCAGCTCCGCTGGCTCCTGCCAGCAGCAGGCGGCCCCCCGCTCCCCAAAAAATGCCGAGCATCCCTCTGCTGAGCACCCTCCTCCCCACAGCCACCTGCGTGCTTAGCCAGACTTCTCCCAAACACATTTCTCTTTAAAAGCCCAGATTAGTCTAAAATTCTGTTTGAGATAAAACCTGGCCCTTTATCAGCAAGCGCATCCAGCCCCCACACACTCCCGGCGCTTCGCAGGCTCCGGCCGCTGCCAGCCACTGCAGCAGCGTTGCTGCTTTCCCATCAGCGCACCGAATCCATCATCGCTGGTGTTCTGTGGAACTGAGCGATAAATCCCACTGTGGCGAGGGCTAGGTGAGACCCGAATTCTTCTCCACTGCGCACTCGCCAGGGAATGCATATCCGCTGGCATGCATGCCTCCTCTTCCAGGCAGTGTTTCTCCTTCTCGAGGGATTCCTGCTCTTTCTGACCATCATTTAATTCCCCCTCCCCTTTTTTGCTTCACATACCGATGTGCCTATTATGCTTCTGTCCCCTCTCCTGCTAAGCTGGGCAAGACCCACTGCAGTTTAGTAACCCAGCTGAATCTCAAACAGATGAAGGTTTTACAGAGCAGAAATCAGACCACTGGAGCTAGAGTTTTCTTTAGCAATACTTAAAAGGAGGTGTTATTTCAAGAAGCTTTGGCTAACAGGGGAAACCAGCACAGAAAACCCTCCTGGCATAGGAGGCAGCGATGGCTCTGGCTTGGAAAAGCCAAATTCTCTTTGAGCTGGTAGAAAAAAACCCACATTTAAAACAGAGGCTGTTTTCTTAAATCCCAACCTGTCAAAATCCAGTGTATGCCAGCACCGGGACTGGGTCAAATAGGATATATATATGTTGTGGTTCAGGAAAGGGGTTTGTGGCATAGGAATACTTTGGAGACAACCCTGTGCTGTTTTAAAAGCCTCAGGTGACACAAGAGCATCGGAGGAAGAGGAGTCGACCCCCTCTGGGGACAACCTTTACACGTACCGCGGTGAGCGCAGCTGATTTGTGGGTCTCCCTGAACCGAATGCTTTGAAGGCCAAAAAAAGCAACAAAAATCTTGCACAGGGTTTAGATACAGTCTATTGCACGGGTGCTCATTTCTAGCTGCTAAGGTGACCTGTTGATTCCGCATCTTTATCAATAAACACCAGCAGGAGATATTAAACCCAGCTGAATTATGTCAGGGGGGTTATCAGAGGACAGACAGTAGTTCCTTCAGCCAGAACAGCGAAGGTCTTGGGGTTAAAAGCCAAGGGTCAGCACCGCCACTGCCTCATGTGGCATGGATTAAATCAAAAATTATCTTTGAGTGGCATTACTGCAAACTAGCCAAGAACATCCATCTAAAAGCTCAGATGCCTGGAGCATAAATCACCTCGCTTGGAGGTGGGGTTGGGCTTTAGGGGCTGACTTGCCTCCTCCAGCACCGTTCCTCAGTTACGGGTGTTGTAAATCCACTGTAGAAAATTCAAGTGAGATTCACTGAGTTAGGGGAAAACGTGATTATTTTTGCTGGATCAGGTTTTTCAGGGGCGTCGCTGGCTGCAGCTAGAAGCAAGGCTTTAAAACCCCAGAAACCTCCTGCTCAGCTCCATAAAAAGCCACTTCAGCCTCTGCCTTCCCCAGCTGTATTGCTGATTGCTCTCAGATTCACAGCTCTTCCCTTTCAATCAATACACTAATCATGGAAGAGACAATCCTGCATTTTATTCAACCTATTTCTCTGGGCTTGATATTTTTTTTTTTTTAATTACAGACAGAAGCAAATTCCTCAAGCCACTTCTGACTCTCTAAACTTCCCCTTGCTCACAATTCCTGTTTTAACTGGTGAAATTACAGCTGGGAATGGATTTTATTTAACTTCTGGCTAAGTTACTAGCACTGAAGGATCCAGCTCAATCAAAATTCATCAGATTTCATCTAATTTTGTTCTGTGCCTCCAAGAAGCAAGCTGAGTTTAAATCTGTTTTCAACTGACTGCAATGAGCAGGAATCTCACAGTACAAGCCCCTGTGTGTCCTGTGGGATGCAGGAAAACTTTTTACTGGTGTTTCCAAAAACCTCCAGCTGGTGGCAGCAGCATTTTTTATTCCAACAAAAGTAAAACAGAAAACTAAAAGAAAAAAACCAAACCACACCAACAAACCAAAACCAACCTAGAAATGATATCTACAACCAACGTTCTGGAAATCTCAGGTGTGTTGCCCAAAATTGATTTTAAAAATATTTATTACTTCCTTAAAATGGGGGAAAAAGAAATCCCTGCTGCATTTAAACCAACAGCAGAGAGGGCTGATGACAGAGTGCCCTGGGATGGATGTGTCAGTGGAGAGGAGGTGTGCTGAAAGGGCACTTGAAAGCTTCCTTGGAGCTATCAGGTGCCATTAGGGATGTAATGACCCCCAAGGGACCCTGATTTCCACAGCAGCTCACATCTTCCCTGCGCTCCCTCCCTTGTAATACTCTTAATGCTCTTCTGCAGGTAGAACAAGACCTGTTTTTTCTAGAATAACTAAGAGACATGCAAGCCCATGCTGACGGGCTGCTGAGGTGTTAGCTCCGCAGGGAGCCTTTGCCAGCAAGGATGCCCAGACGCGTGCTCCAGCATCCCAGCATAAGCCTTGCTCTGCCAAGAGCTTGGAGGCTATTGAGGGTGGCCTCTGGGCACGTGCTATGCTTCCCATGTGGATATCCTTAAAGATTTTGGAGTTTTCTCTTTGTTTTCTTTTTATGCTGGGTTGACAGTGACACCAATTTGCTAACTCCTGCTGCCAAAAGAAATCCTTGCTGCCTTTCGCACTTTTGCAGCGTGCAGCGTAGCAATTTTTAGACTGAAAATCCTCTCTGGAGAAGACAAAGCCTTTATTTTCATGAATTTTGCAAATGGTCCTGAACAAATAGTAGTGAGTTATGTAATTGAAATGCTATCGCTCTGGGAACCATGCAACCGCCTTGCGATCCTCGCCAAACGGCACAGCTCGATGCGCTCGCGGGGAGTGATTCATGTGCTGGTAGCAGGGAGCAGCCTCCTCCCAGGCTATCAGCTGCGGTTGATGGAGGCATGTGCCCCGTGAACCCATTCGGAGGCAGCAGACCTCCAAAAAGGCCAAAGGCAGGGAGTAAAATGATGTGCAAAAACCCGGAGTGGGAGCAGCGCCGTGCCCAGCGAGACCTGGCGAAGATGGAGGGAATGGGGAAAGGGGGTTTCACGGGAGAGTTGGTCCCAGCCCAAAGCAGAAGGTTGGCTATCCCTTCTGAAATCACCTCTGTTTATGAAAGCGCCTTTGGATGTACTTGATATCTGTGTAAATAGCTCGTCTCTGTTCTTGGCCACGGCCTGGTGGGGGACATTTCATGTTTCCAAAGGCATGGCACCCTTCGCCAAACTGCTGCTGCTCCTCACTGCCTGAGGAGGAGGCCCAGGGTGGCTGAGATGGGGACGGCTGATAAGATCCTCCACCACAGCCCAGAGGCGTGGCAGCATCCAGAAGTGGTGGAAGTGATGAGGGGTAACAAAACCAGGCAGGTATTTAACTCGGGTGGGGAAAACCCGCAAATGTCAGACTGGCGCTGAAAGGTTTGGAGCTGTTGTCCTCCTTCAGATAAATCAGTGCATCACCTCCACGTTGTTTTTTGAAATTGTGTAGGCAAGCTCTGAAAGAAGGGAGCAGCTCAGGCAGACTATCCAAACTGTCTTTTTCCCATTCCCTTGCCTTATTTCAGGTGTTTCTTGAAAGCTTGTGCCTTCCTCTAAACCTTCCTATTCTCCACGGCAGCATCCCCTCTGCAGCACATCTTGGCCACTGCAGTCATCTGTCAGAAGCTTTTGTGTCCATGGGTTTAGGAAGGAGAACTACACTTCTGCATCACACGTTTTCCACTGCAAGTGATAACACTGACTCAAAAGTAAAAAGAAAATAAAAGAAAAAAAAAAAAAAAGGTAAATTCTGATACTCTGATGTCATACAAATCTGACTCCTCTTAAGGCTTCAAAATTCTCCAGAAGGACCATTCCTGAACGGAAAGCAACCATGTCTGGTTCATCAAGCCTTTGGTGATCATGGTTTGTCAGTGCCAGGCTGGTGAGGAGCTCCAGTCTCAGGCAGGAGGTAACAGCTTGGTCCCTGGGAACTTGCTTCGTCCATGCTCTGTCTTCAGTTCCGGAGAGCATCTCTGAAAGACATCTGCTCCACAACTTGAGTTAAGGGAATTGCTTTGTATGCTTGGCATGCTTTCCTATTATTCTTGCTTTTCCAGTCTGGAGGGAACTGGAGGCCAGGCAGCATAGGAAGCCATGGCAGACTCCTGTGACAGCTTGAAGTTTTGTCCACCATTGGCCCCTCCGTTTGAAGACACGTATTGATAACCTGGAGAGCATGAAGACAAGTTATGAAGATGATGGAGCCAAGTTCTGCTTGGAAAGAGCAGAACTGCAAAGAACAGTGGCCACTGTTTCAGAATGAGCTTTAGAAACAAATTCTTCATCAGGAGGGTGATGCAGTGCTGGAACAGGTCCCTGAGAGGTCAAAAGAGCCCTGTCCTCAGAGATGGACATGACTTCATGCAGGTGATCATTTGGCTTTGGACTAGAGACTCCCAGAGCCTCCTTCCAAGCAACATCTCCGAGTCTTTGATTCGATTGTCTCTCTCCCTTTTTTCCTCTGTCTCACCTGTTAACATCTCAACTTCTTGGGCAGAATATCTCCATTTGCATAAAATACGGCACTACCACAGCTGAGTCTTGTTCTCAGCCTCCAGTTACACTTACACCACTAAATAATGCTGTGGTTTGTCTTCCTACACAGCCAGGATGTCTGGAAAGGACTTATTTTTGGTGGTTTTACTCTAATCTTTGCATCCCTGTGGGGATACCTCTGTTGAAAATAAACGTTGCTTTACCATTGGTACTTTTTTGCTCCTGGAGGAGATTGGAGAGAATTTTGGAGTTCTCTTAACATGCAGTCACAATCACGGCTTCTGTGATTGAGTCATTTCTCTCTAAATAAGTAAATTGACTCTAATACCCTTATTTGCTATCAACCTTATAAAACATAATAAAAGCCAGATGTCTCTTCCTTAACCTGATGTACTATAGAGGTTTGATGGATTATTTTTTCCAGACTTTATGAAAGTGATTTTGCACTTTTTTTGTTTCCTCTGGTGAATTCATTGCAGAATCTGATGAGAAGAAATTTGGAAGTGTATTGAAATGGAAAAAAAAACCTGGTATCATATGAATACAGGTCTCAGCTAGAGGAGAACCAACTTTCTTTTCTCCACGTCTCTTTCTGAGCTGGAAGTGGGTGGCTTTGAAGCAGGGAGGGTCTCTCTGGACCCAAAGAGATGGTTGATGATTGAGTGATTTTTCAAAAGGGTGCAAAAGGATTCTCCAAAGCTGCTAGATAAGAGTCCTTGTCCCCAAGAACTTCCTAAAGAGCCTGTGTCTTCCAGCTCCCCGGTTGCACTGGAGAAGTCATCTGGGACTGGAGCCACAGAAGGATTTGGTGCCTAACGCTCGATGATTGATTTCAGCAATAGTTCAGGGCTTAAATAGCTTTGTGGTTTGAAGGCTGGGGTGCTTGGCAAGACTGGAGACAAAATTATGAAAAAATAGCAGCTCTGTCATTTTCTGTAATTTCGTTTTCGTTTGGATGAGTTCAGCCGAATCGCAAGACGGGCTTTCTGTGAAGAAGGAGGGCCGAAGACCACACGAGGCTTTGTCTTTAGTCCCTTGGTGCTCAAACGCTGCCGCTGATCTCCGTTCAGCTCCCTGCAAAAGAAGCACGTGATCCCTCTGCCACACTAAGCTATTAAAAGCCTGAAACATATACCTGGCTACCTCGCTGCTCCACCATAATTAGGCAGGCAGAAAGCATGCAACAACTGTAATTACGCTTAAAAACACTGCTTGGTGTTGAGTTACCTGCACCAAGCCCGCTGCTGGCAAAAGAGGAGGGACAGCCAGCCACAGGGGATAGCAAAGCCACCTCCTTGAGGTCTGCAGAAATGGGTCAGCAGTTGCAACGCATGGATCTGGTTCCTCACCAGCAGCCCCGGGCCAGGAGGAGCCGTGGTGGCAGAGGGGTCCCCCAAGGTCATTGTCATATCTGTAGGGCTGGTGCTGGCATGAGGATGTGAGTGGTGGGTGCGATGGGGCGGTGGGCTCACGTCTGCAGAGGCAGCTCAGCAGCGCGGTGGCGGGTACGGGCGAGGGTGGAGAGGAGCTGGAACATTTCCTATTTATTTTATTGGCCTTCTTTCAAAACAACTGAGAAATGAAAGGACCCTGTTCTGCAACTGCACTCCTCCGAGCGATGGGACTTGTCCATCGAGTAATTTTGACTTCCAATTAAACTAAATACTGTTTTTACGGAAATAGCTTTTTCCCCAGCTGGGGTGATAACACAGTCGTGATGTTTGGGTGAGGTTTCTGGTGAAGCAATTTGGGGTTTCATGTCATTTACTGAGAGCCAGGCTAGTTCCTCATCCAAAATCATAATAAACAGGCAACACATACCGCATAGCTGTTCTTCTGAGCCCAAGCAACCTTCATTCAGACACTCTTCTTCAATACCTCATCCATATACTGCTTCTACTTTGGGGTCAGCCATCCTGACTGTATCTCCTGCATAATGCTCGGATTCATACGTTCATGGGCATATTGCAAAATGCCAGCCCGGGCAGACCAAAGCCACCAAGGTTCACAAGTTGGAGCTGTCATTTCTTTCTCTGATTATATACTGTGGGTGTCCCCAGAACACGGAAAATTGTTTTTTCTTGTGGCACCAACATCGCATTTTTGCAGTGTTGAGGCTGGCCGGAGGCCAGGCTGGGTCAGATTGGTGCTGAAACTCCTATTGTCCAGCAAGAATGTTTTCTTCTTAATTTTAGTCTGATAAACCCAGGTAGGGACCAGCAAGCCGACCTGGCAGTGACTTGAGTATCCGTTTCCAGCTTTGCTCAGTTGATGCTCTAAGACAATACGAGTTTCATAACCGCATCGACATAAATCCCCTCCCTCCTGCATCCTTGCGCTCTGAAAGCACAAACAAGGCTGCTGGTAGAGTTTTGTACTCCTGATTTGTACAAATCATGTAAAGCTTATGAGTGTGTCAGATGGCATTATGGTAAGCCCCTTTGCCTATCTGATTTTTCTGCATGCTGCTGATTTCCCCGTGTCCCTAATTCCAGACACGAAATGCCGATCCAGCAAGCAAACCTCCTGCCTTTTAAATTAGAAAAAGGAACAGAAAACCTCTGCATTAAAATTATAGGTATCTCTGTGGTATTACAGAAGCATTAAGGGCTTAATCCAGTGAAGAAAGGTAGAGTCCAAAAGCCTGCTGTGCAAAATTGTGCAAGATGTCAAAGCAATTTGTCCTGAAACCCCGGCACGGGTCCTGCTGGAGGATGCACAGTCCTTCCTCTAAAGGAGAATTAGTGGGAATCAGTTGTTTTAAGCTATGACCCCTTCGCTCGGCACATGCTACTGTCTTACTTGAACCATGTGAAGCTCTGTCCATGCCCGTGGCTTTTAAACACAACATTTATTATCCTTCGCCCCCCAGATTAGGGGGATCCCTCCGATGGACAGCCCAGAGCACGGCACACACATGGCATCTGGTTTTCATGTTCAATCTCATCTCTTTTACTTCGCCGTGAGGGAAGGCTCAAGTGACAACAGAACAATGCTCGCCCTGCAGACTGACTAATTAGGCTGCATCTGGAGCTAATTAAATGTGGAGTCGCCCACAAGGAGAGTACTCCCCTTATCATACCAGCAGCAGGGGTGAGACAGAAGAAAAATCGCTGATGATATGCCTCATTTTTTCTTGCAAGCAATTTAAACGAGGCAGCGGAGATCAGAGCGGATGGGCATTTTTCCCTTAGCAGAAATGGGAGCAGGATTGGTCCCAGGATGATGAAGCAGGGGTGGTATTTTTGGAGGGGGGAAAGGTGGGAGCTGGAGATAGTTCAAACATAAGAACAATTAAAGGAGATTGTGTTTGAACTGTTGCTTCTGTGCATAATGTATGGCCTTGAAGATACCTCTTCAGCATTTGTATCATTTAATATTCTAGTTTCTGATACTCAGTGGCACATGTAATTAAAGTAAACTGACCTCTACCAGACGAAATATGTCCTGATTTCTTTTCTTTTCTTTTTAATATAAAAAGGAATTTTTATTGTTAAATGTTCTAATCTTAGTTTTGTTTGGCCAAAGCTGAGAGAAATATATTTTCCATTGCTTCATCAGTCACTAATTAGTATGAGGCTGCACATTTTTTAAAAGCTGTACAGTTTTATTCTGTGACCTCGGGAAGCGAATAAATTCTTTCGAAGGTCCAGAAAGTCCAGGGTACGGAGAGGCATATGGGTTTAAACATAAAGTAGCAGGGTTTATTTTTTATGCTTATATTTTTCATCATAACACTTGAAATGGTAATAAAGGGAGAGAAATCCTTCAAACTCTAGTGATAAATTTGTCATGACTTGGTTCAGAATAGTAAATTATTTTTAGATCAATTTTAGCTCCTGTTTTCTGGCCTGGAAACATTTCATTTCTAGGATGGACAGTGGTTTAATAGCAGATTCTCATCACATAGAGATTTTTTGACTGATTTTTTTTTTTTTTGTTGTTGTCTTTTTGTCTAGGAGCCATCATCCAGAGGCCATGCAGACTAGGAAGTGCCCAAGAGCATCCGGCCCCACACATGGATCCATCCAGCGCTGGGATTCCCACAGCCCTGCTGCACCTTGGGGTCATTTGCTCTTGCCCAAGCTGCACCGTTTCAATCAATTTTGGTGAGAAGCATCTGGGTTTCTGCCAGAGCTCACTCAGGATCTAGACCTACCGATGGTTCTTTGCGCCTCTTCCAAATTCTCCTCTCCATGCTGGCAGCATCCACGTCTGAACATTGCACCTATCACGCTGATGGAAAAGTCCCATAAGCCAGAGAAATCCCTCCAGATGGGTGATTTATGAATTTTGTTTAACATATTATACATCAAACTTGTTTAATCTTTCAGGGTTTTGTCCCACCACAGGGTCATAAACAAAGAGCTCCAGAAGCCCTCTGCTTCCAGCCCACCGAGACCAAGTCTGGCCACCAAAGCTGCTGCTGGGCTCTTGGCTTGATCTCCACATGCTTCCTTCCCCTTGTCCTTCCCTCCTTCATTGTGCTCCAGGCATTTCTTTCCCTTCCCTGCATTGAGTGTTACCCCCAGCACAGCCCACCCACCCACCCAGACACTCACATCAAGCCAGGGAATTTGGCAGGAGCAGGAGGCCACGGGCAACCAGCAGAGGCAGGAGGCTCATTGCCTTGGAAGTGAAGAAAACATCTTCAGTCTATCAAAAAGCTTCCTAAAGGAATTTATTAGGTCTGTGCTGTTGGCATCTGCAAGGGGTAGGTGCAGGGGGGAAGGAAAGCTCTTTTATGACCGTAATGCCAGGCTGGGGTTGAGGGGTTAGGCTCAGCTGAGCACCCAGATGCTCCTGTTCAAGGAGAGCAGATGCTTGGTGGAGCCCCTGCCGCTCACTGCCTTTCACTGCTCAGCTCAGGAATAAAACCAGGAGGCTCATTTCCCATGAGATTTTAAACAGTTTGATGTCCAGCTCCAGCCTGCGGTGGGGAAGGGAAAAATATTCACATGAATGCTTTGTATCCATGCAAAATGATCTGATCTTTCCTGAATTTCAAGGTTTTAGGATGTGCCTTTTCTTTAAAAGCAGAGGATGGAAAAGGGGCAAGGAGCTGGGACATGCCGAGCAGTTTTTCCAGTCCTTGGCCCTCGTCTTGAAATGAAGAAGTGACATGTAGGAGCGAAGTGACGACTGGATTTGTGGTCTGTGTGGTTTAACAAGCAGCTTACGCAGGTCACTATTGCATGAGTGGGGAGCACAGGCTACAGTTCAGTCTCCGTGACTTTCTTTGCTATCCTAGACCCTGCCAGCCTCAAAATCTAAGGATTCTGGCATAATTTCTCATCCTAAACTATCGAGTTTCATGAATGCAACTCAAGGATCTGACAGTTCAATTTTTAGGCAAATGGTGTGTGTGTGGGAGTGAAGGGTCATCTTAGGCTTATCTCTAAATAAACCCAGGAAACTCAAAATCAGTTCTCTTTTTTATCCCGTGCAGGCTGGGAAATGGGCAAACCAGCGTGGACAGCTTTTTTTTTTAATACACAAATGTTCCCCACTGAAGCATGAACTCAAATATTAGCTTTCCACCTAGCAAGACTAGACAGGAGCAGGGAAAAGGCACGTCTGTTTCTTATCCTTGATGCAGGGAAACTATTTAAATCTGCTATTTTTTTTTTTTTTTTCAGTTCTGCATAGGAGTGTTTACTTTATTGGAAGGGGGGTGTGTGTGTGGATTCAGGGGGCTAATGAATGCAGGCTTTAGTGAAACCCACCTCATTGTAATTTTCACAAACTCCATCAAAACATCCCTTTCTCTCTCTGCCTTTTCAAAAAGAGCCTTTTTTATCCCTCCCTCCCCCATGTTTCTGCATGTTGTGATTTCACTGAGGCTTCCAATGGTCTTCAACAGTTCATTTATGCTGGGAGCCTTCTATAAACTGTACAGCCATGGTCTCCTCGCCCGGCCACCCACTGAACCAGCCTGTCTAAACAGCATCTGTCTACATCCCAGACACATCGAGTGAGTTAAAAATGGACCAAGTCCAGCTTCTTTCTTTTTTTTCCCCCCTTTCTGCCCTCCTGCGAAGCCAAGGTGGGAGTCGAGCAGAGGGCAGTGGGTGTGCTGTCCCGGACCCAGCGGCTGGGGTGCTCCCCTTGCACCCCTGATGCCGCCTTCCTGCGCAGATTTGTTTGGTGAGCTGTGCAAGACCTCCATCCCTCAACGCCGGCGTTAGTCCTACCAAATCTCTCCATCGCTAGCAGATGCATTATTAGTGACAGGAGCCTATTTAAACTTAATCCCAAATGCATTACCTAGTGAGTTTTACTTGGCTTTTGGACTTAAGGTATTGGAGGTTATTACCTCTGGTATGCAAGCATTGCTCTGAAGAATCTCCCTGGCGAACGGCTCCATTTGGTGAGAGGGCAGGGATGGACGGGGTTTTCCTTGCTCATGCAATTTGGACACATTTTTGAAAGATTAAGTCAGATCAGCCGCTTGAAAGTCTTGGTTACCCCTCGAGTGTGACAGCACAAAACCCATTCCCCCTCCAAATGGAGCCTTGCTTCACTTGAAGGGCTGGGGGAGAGCCTGAAAAATTTAAGAGAGGGGTTAATTTTGCTTGATGGCTTGGAGAGGTTTGTACTTGCCAAAACACTGCTTTTCCTCCTCTTTACCCTGCAACATTGTCAGAAAATACTCATCCCCAGCGAAGGAAACTGCCCGCTGTGGTCACCGGGCATTTGCATGATGTTTATTCACATCCGTGTCAGCACAGCAGATGCGGCAGAAAGCAGATTGCCAAGGGCTTGTTTAGGCTTCAGCCCTGGAAAGGTGTCATCTCTTTTAATGAGGGAAGCTGTTGTTACAGGTAGATGGTATTTTAGAGACAAAAGGTCACGTTTCTTGGCTGTCAAGGGCTGGGCTCAAAAGTAGTAATTGAACACAAGGTTCAGATTTGTTGGAGTCATCAGTGAGACTGCCCCTGGGCTCAACAGAGCAGGGGTGTTCCACTGTATTTGCTGAATATAGCCTAGAAGAGTTTTGATTTTCTTTAACATAAAATTTTTAAGAGGAAGTGTAAGCTTGTGGGATGGTGCATGCCACAGGTTTGCCCTTTGGCATCCATCAAATGCCCGCCCCCTCTGAAATAAAGCAAACCTGCGGGTTTTACATTTCTGTGTTATCTGACTGAAGAAAGCAAACCAATAAGAAAGTAAAGATTAAATGGGAGGGAATGCCTCAGAGTGAAAATACTATTCTTTAAATAAAGCAGGAAAACAGTATATAAATTAAGGTAATTCTAAGGGAAAAAAAAAAAAGAGAGAGATTGAAAAAAAGGGAAGAAACACTTAAGTGCTAATCAGATGAAAGGGGTGGGTGGATAAACTCATCATTCTAGAAGGTGGGATCTCTGGGATAGACCACTGAAGGATGTGTCCACAGCAGGACCCTGGTTTAACAACTTTCCCCCACCCCATGAGCAACATCCCTGCATGACTGGCAGCATGGGACACCAGTGACAATTCCTCCAAAGCCTTCAGACACGCTGCAAACAGCGGCCAGCACTCCCAGCATCGTGCCGGGCTGCTGCTGCCCAGTGGCTTTGCTGGTGATGGCTGGATCATCTGTGAGACCTCCTGAGACCCGCACAAGCTGCTTTACTGATCAGCTCTGCATCTTTCACGTTAATGGCATCCATAACGTGCTGCACTTCGAATTTAACCTCAATAAGTTCTGCTCAGATGAGACAGTTCAGCAGGCTCCAATGGGCTGCTTATCCCTATGCAAAATTGCAATACTGCTTGCTGACTTCCCTGAATAGCACAGAGATGATTTATTGCCAATTTCAGGTGCCTAAAGAGATGTGTGTTTTGCTGTCAAACCTATCACTTGTTTCAGCATTGAGGTGAATTGATTATAAAGTGATGCACGTCTTTAAAAATGAAAGGACGGGATGTGCTCCCCCATGCTGCTAATGGCACTTCATTGTTCTTGTGCCTCCTTTAAGCCCAATTCAGATTAGATTCACTATCATTCATGATTATGTAAAAGAAGTGATAAAACGTGGCTTTTAAAAAAATCATGTTTGTACAAGAATTTGCTGACATATTGTGGAGTGATAACATGATAGTGAAAATAGCCAGATCCTGCCTGGCCTGGCGTCTGGAATCAGTAAAAGGAGGCAGTCAGGCATATTGTAAGCTAACTTCTGTTCCCTTTCCAGCACAAAATCGGCACCTTTTATTATTTTTTTGTAAACCGACTGATACGATTTTCATTGAAAACTTGCCATATTTCCCAGATCTTGGCTCCAGACTGGACTGCATTGTAATCATTTCACACCAAAGTCGAAGTGGGAGTTGCTGAATGTATAAAAGGAGAAAACATCAGCGCTTCAGCAGAAACGGTCAGCCAGGCTTGCCAACGCAAACCGGAGCACCAACAGCTGATGTTGGAGGAATGCAGTTGGCGTGTGGAGGCGGAGAGCAGGGTGGCCCTAAGACATTAGAAAAGTGGCTGGTTTCAGATCAGGTTTTGCTCTGTGTTAGGTCCTACCATTTGCTACTAATAGTGGTGTGAGGTGCTGCCTCGCTGCCTCCTGAGTTGTCTCATCTTCTGCTGCAGGCTCAGCCCGGCTCCCAGGGCAGATGGGGTGTGCACCCTTCACTTCTGAACCCGGCAGTCCCTTCTGGCCAAGTCTGATAAACACCCAGGAGCCCCAGAGATAACCACGGTCCTACAAACTGGGGGAAAATAGGTGCCTGGTGAGAAAAATAACCCAAATGGGAAAGCTGCAGAGCCTTTGCTGGCCATGGTCCATCTCACCAGCTTGAAGCATCACCACATTCCCAAGCCCATGGTTCCTCTGCAAGAAAAATCTCCTCCTTGAAGTTACTTTATCATCCGCTGTACATCACACACAAAGAAGGAATGCCCTTAAAGACCTGGACTTTTCTGCTGTACTTCCCGGGCTCTTAGTCACAATCTGTTGTTGCATGAATATTTGTGTTGGGAGTCTTGGTGCACTAAGGAAAAAGGTGATGAAGGTGAAGAGAAACAGAGGCATGGTTTTAGTAACAGCAGCGAGGAAAGGAAGTGAATGCACAAAATGCACTGCAGGTCTATTTTTTACTTGCCGATAGTCTCCACTGTGTTTGGACTGTGTGTCCTTATCTATCTGTAACCACAAAAATACTCGCTAGCTCCTCTGCCCCTGCTGCCAATGCTGTGATTTGTGCAGTGTTGGATATCTTCAGTAATAAAGTTTTGGTCCCATCTCTTGAGTGGATGGGAGAAGCTTGGGTAGGCTTTCCCTAAGAGAGGGATTTTCTTTTGCTTAATTCCACCCCATTACTTTTCATTTAATCCCTCTGTATTGCTCTCAGCAATTAGCTTCCCTCCACAGGACACTGCTCCTCTATTGACAGAATGGCCAGCTCTGCGTTTGCTTTGTAATATCTTATTTGAGAACACAAACACAGAGATATTTGACAATTATGGTAAGAGGAGAAGAGACGGAACAGCTACCAAGGAGCGCGCGTGTGTGTGTGTTTTCTATAAAATACTATTTCTGTAGTTTTATAGCTGATGAGGCAGAATGTTTCTAAAATGGGATTCTTTTGTATAAGGTGAAAATGCCATGAAATGACTGGGATCCTCTTGCATCTGGAGGAATGTCCATGTTGCAATAGGTCTCTGTAAATATTTATACCTGATGACTTAGCAGCTGGCTATTAAGTGCCCTGATTGTTCCTGTAACGCTGCTAGCAAATGGAGATCTGGAATTTAAAGGATGCAGCACAAATTGTTCCGTTGGTCTTAACTTTTGGTCAGAGAATCTACTCGGTGCTGGTGATATCACTGGTGAAGCATCCCTCTCGCCCCTTCTCTCCATCCAGGCAGACTGAGCAGCGCTCTCCCTCATGTCAAAAGGAGAGCCAAAGTGGGATAACACCTTCCCCCTCCCACAAAAAAAGACCTAATTTGGGACTTTGAAGAAAATATGTGGCTAGTGGTGGCTTAAGGGACCTGGCTGGGGCCACCTCCTCCTGGCAGGGTTTTGGTGGTACCTTGCATGAGGTGTTGCAGCTCCCGCTGCTCCTCCTCTGGCACTGGCCACTGCACCCAAGTGACCTCCCAGCCAGGCTGGTGACTCACTTTTGCCAGATCTGCTCATGACAAAGCTTTTCCTGCTGGGCTGGGGCAGGGATGTTAACCCCTTGCAGGCTGGGCACTGCAGGCTGTGCTGGGAGGGTTCTTACAGCACAGGGGTGTCAAAGCCCTTTGCGGAGCCGGTGAGGACATGCCAGCTCCAGCAGGGATTGGGATTGGGACTACTGGGAAAGGAAATATTCACTGGGGAAACAGGTTGCTTCTCATGGATTTGGGAGCTGGTCCATTGCCCCAGGGCTGGGGTAGGGCTTGAGGGAGGACATTTGCATCCCTGTGTTGTCCATCTTCGCTGCAAATTCAGTTAGACCCCAGCCAGGCATGTCAAAATACCATTTTATCATTGCCACAGCTAATGCCAGTGTCAAGGAGACCTTTGTGGTCTCCTGTTTTACGTAAATTAATGGTTCAGCTGCACCTTTGGCTGGATTAAAATTAATTACAAGTTTACATTGAGCAGCCAGAAGCATTGCAGTGAGGGGACAGAAACCATTAAGAAACCAAACAAACCACAAAGTGCTTCATTCTGACTTTCCTCTGAAAGTAACTGCTTTCAAACTTCTCCTTTTGAAAAGATGTCTCATCGCTGGGCTAATTTTGAACTAATGAAAAATAAATCAGCCCCCTCCAGGCCTGCCAGCAGAATCCTGCATTTCATTCTACTGGAAATGAAGCAAATAAAAACAAATTAATCTTCAAAAGCTGGAATACTGGCACAGGGTCCGTGTGCTGCGGTGCCTGCAGGTGGGGTTTTGCAGATGGAAGAAGCAGGTGATTCTCATGCGGCAAAGCCATGCCTGTAGAAAAACTGCCCGGTGACGTACTTATTTGATCAGTCAGAAATGGTGCAGGTACCATTTAAAGCTGCTCCATTGCCTGTGTTTCACCAGGCTGCTCCTTCAAATTATTTGAATTAACTATTTTACATGCCTGTGGGTGATGTACTCCTGTCGTTGTACCCAGGCTGTATTAATCCCTGCATTACAGCCCTATAATAAAATGCAGTGTAGCCTCCTGACCCATCTTGAAAGTCAATGAAATAATTTTTCCCAAGAATGTATTCCAGGACTCCTTCCTTTCCTCATTCCCTGGTTATATTTAGGCTCAGTTACTGCCTGCTTTCAAGGCAATTTTTTTTCATCCCTGATTATTACTTGTCTCTGGGTGTGGACGCCACAACCAGCCAAGCTGGAAGGGGATCCCTCGGGTGGGCTGGAGTGCAGGCTGGGCTCAGCCTAAGGCTCACAATGTTAGGACAGTCGTGGGTTTATCTTTTGGACCTTTCGACTTGGAAAGGAAACAAATTTATGCAAAACATCGCAGCTTAGATTTTAAACAAAGAGGATGTGCTATGCTCTAAGTAGAATATTTACAGTTGTAAGGCAGGATGATATATACCCCTTACAAATAATAAATAAAGGTTGAGTGTTGGGAATAGGATTCATAAGGCTAAACTAATAACGTAATAGTCTTTATTGAGGAAAATGAAGCAGTCTTATGACTGGGATGAAATCCCAAAATAAATTTACTGTTTACTAAAACACTGTAGAGCAGTTTAGATGTTGTTATAAAATCATTTTTATCGTCTATGCTGAAGATGTGGGTCAGTGGGTCTGTTCCAGGTTTCCTAGAAAACTTAAACAGAGTCCTAATAGTCACAGCGAGGTCCAGACAGCTCAGTGGAGCTGCTCACATTTCCAGCAAGGCTGAGGGAAATTCACATTCCCGCAAAACACAGCGTATGGTGAAAACAGGAGTTGATGAACTGGCCTGGTATTGCTAGGTTTAAATTCATGTCTCCAGACGTGCCTTAAAATACATCCCAATTCAGGCTAAAACAGCCAACACATCTGGATCTGTTAAACGAGGGGCTGCGAGGGGCAGCGAATGCATCTCTGGCAGGCAGAGATATTCCTCAGGTTTCCCAGCATGTTCCCAGGCTTAGCAGGTCATAGCCTTAAGTCCTCACTGGCGAGCCTGAGTACATGCTGCCAATTAAAGCACGGCCCCTAACATAGCTGTTTGTATCAGCTTCAGGCACTGAAAAATACAATTACTGCTGCCTTGTGGTGTTGTCATACTTCCGTGACAATGCACAACAACGCTTTACATTCAAATTCAGTGAAGGATACTAGAAAGCAAAATGTGTTCTCTTTGTATGAGTCTTCAGAAAAGGAAGAAATACTTCAATATTGAGTTGTCTCCAAAGTTTGTGTAGGTTATTGATTATGGAATCTATGTACTAGGAAGAAATGCAGAAAAGATACTAAGAAAGCCATGTGGGAAAAGAAGATCGTACATGTGTAAGTGAATCCAAGGCTAGCATCGATCAGCCCAACACACAGCAATAAGGGATGCTGCAGTTCTGGAGGAGTTAGTGCTTTCTATTTCTAGAATGACATCGTTCTGGGAAAAAAAAGGGAAACCTCAACATTTGCCATAAGTTAATCATGGTTTAAGTAACTGCCTGCCTACACAAAAAGTGTATTTCTGGCTTTGGAACATCCCTGCTCTCTTCCCGCAGAGGACACCTGGGACAGATGTGCAGAACAACCAGTCGTGATTGCATGATAGATGTTGCCTGTATTTAGCAGGCAAGATTAATGTTTTGTAAAACTCCCAGGACAAGAGCAGAAGCTGTGGTCCAGCCCCTTATGCTGGGGTTCAGCATGGTCTCGGCAGCAGATGGAAATGCTGGAGAAGGCAACACGGGGAGCGATGTTGCAGGGAGCAGAGCAGGGGTGTGGGGTGGGGAAGGTGAATAACATCCTCAGCCCCACTTCTGACGGCTCAGTGTTTATATTTGAGGCACCCTGTAATTTTGCACACCCCCACGTTTCATCTCGGTGGCTCCTCTTGTGTGCTAGCAGAGCCCAGTCTCAATACATGTGGCTGCTCAGGAAGCAATCCGGGTGTTGGAGCATTTATTATTGGCTTGTGCCATTACAGGAGAGCACAGAAACCCCAAAACGGAGAGTGAAAGCCAGCCCCTGTCTTAGGAGAGACAAGACAAATGGATACGAAGAACAGGAGGGGCATGGACAGGGAACAGGCAATTTAAACAGTTGCTGATGTCATGCTGGTCCTGTGATGATCTTTATTTATAAAACTCCTTTCTGTCAAGCTGAAAATTTAGGTGGAGATGCATGCAGAGAGAAAAGCTGCTCTGCAGGAAGGACAAGGGGTGCATTGTCTGTCCCTAACCCACCACCGAGCCCCAGCCTCCTGGCTCAGGGGTGAGTTATCTATGGCACCTCATCAGCCACGGATGCACATAGACCACTGGTTTGATCTAGCAGAGCCCCCTTCTCCTGTTGTTGCCTGCCTCAAAATTATATCCTCTCAGCCAGACCTTCATTATGCAGGAAGAAGAAGAAAATACAGTTTCTCTATCTGCCCAGGCTTCCATGTCTGCAGAAATGCAGCTCAAGAATGGCCATTATGGTGGGGGGACACCATGCTGGTAGTTCCCACAAGTGAGTAGAGAGGGGAGGACAGGAGAGCAAAGCACCAGAGGAGAGCAACAGGTCCACGGTGGAAGGGAAGCATCTCATGGGAAAGGTTACCTTTCAGCTGAAGGATAAGGCTGCAAGCTGACAAAGCAGGGCACCAGATTTATTTTTGCTGTGGACTTCTGTGGTCTTGGAGAGGTCAGGGAACTGCTCAGCTACTTGGTTACTGTGCCAGGTTCTAACTCTAATTGTTAACCTTTTAATCTTATTAAGCTCAAAATTCATCAGTGTCCCAGTCCATGGCATTATTACGGAGTACGCAAGTGTGGTTGAAACAAAATCAAAAGTGAAGATGCAAAGAGCCTAGAGACTTGTGAAGAGAAACTTTTACGTAGATTATACCCTCTCTGGGTTTTGTGGGATAGATTTGTAGGGGTGGATATGACCACTGTCCAAGCTGTCCTACCTATGTCTCTCAAGTTGAGTCCTTTCCTGGATCTGGAGCTAGGGTCAGTTCCTCATCAAGAGTTTATTTCACTTACAGATGCATATGTAATATCTAGGAGAAATGTTTCCTTTGGCTTCGGGGTTTGGGCTGGGCACTGCAGGGCAAGAGGGCATCTCCAGGAGCAAGGCTGAATCCTACCTCCCTTGCAAAAGCCCAAGTAAACTTTCTGTAGACCTTGACACCTACTTTGAAAAGGCAGAGGGGTGATTTTTGCCCTGGCTGCGCGCTGCGAATCAGCACATGTACAAATGAGAAAGGACCATGGCAATTTTCCTTCTGCTGATGTTACATTACGCAGCCTCACCACTAAAAGCGTGGCTTAAGCTATTAGCCACCGCAAGAAATCCGATGCCTGTTTTGGAAAGTGTCCTTGTTCTCTAGGATGCCTGGAAAGACTTATGCACAGCCTGAGAGTCAACCTGGTGACTGCAGATGCTCACAGCCCAAGTTTGGAGGGAGCACGGCCTTCAGGTATGGCCAGAAACAGCATTAGCACTGCAGGCATGCTTTGCAGTCCTGCCCTCTGAATACCACCCCTGTCAGCCAACAAACCGAGGCCTGGATGCATCAAAAAGTGATCTGGACTGCCAGATCCGTGAAAAATAAAACCAGGCTTTCAGCAGGAGGACAGACAGACACAGAGCAGGTTTAGCCCTGGCATGCATGAGCCTTTGCTAGCAGCACAATGCCCCAAACCTGCAGTCCTGTGGCAAAACAATGGTGATGTTTGCTGTTGCGACATGAAGAGAGGAGTTAAAATAACCTGGCTGATGAGTTTTTTCCCCTCCCATGGTACATGTATTCTTCTCTCGCCTTTTTAACATTGTCTTATTATTTTCCCCAGTCTTTTCTTCAGGTGTCTCCCTACAAACCTTCACATTCTCTCAAAATCCTCTTTGCACAGAGGTGCTGGCAGTATTACCAACTCTTGCAATTTTCTTGTGAAATCCATCATACATGTCCGATGGTTCTCCCCATGTAGGACAGCCCAGGGGCTTGGGTCTAGCGGAGGAAGCCCTGTCCTCGACTAATCAGAGAGTCCAAAAAAGCAGAGCTAGACCTGGAACATTAATTTTTTTTTGTTTATGTTACTGGTCCTTGCTTGACACTCTTTCTTAAGGCCCTTATACCTTATGCATTTAACAGAACTGAGCATATCACAGTGCTTGAATCTCACGTTTTATGTGTTCATAACACTTGGGCAGTGTATTGGGCTTTCATGCAGTGACCTACACAGCTTTTCTTGTGCATAATGTTGTTCTCCTACAAGTTCCCACGCAACTCACTCTACCAGGACTGGCTAGTGCCCTGTGGAGCTGGGTGACCAATTAATAAATCATCTTAGCTGAAGAAATTAGGGAATTTGCTGAAATCCGTCTCCCTTGCTTGTTTGCATTGTGGTTTTTCTCATAAGCAGATTTCTTGTGCATCAAGGTTAGGAGCAGGACCCAAGGAACAAAAAGGGGTCGCAAAGACTTTCTGGGGTGACAAACAACTGATGGACCCAGTAGAAAGGGCAGAGTAGGGAGAAAAGAGGATAGCAAATATTTTTAGGGCTGCAAGGCTGAGAATACTCATAAAATCCCTGCTCCTGGTGTACTGAAGGGGTCTACCCAAGCGGTCGGGGCACAGTTCTAAGTTCCAGGCCACGGGTGTTTTAGGTAATCATTATTTATTGGTATATTTTGCAATTGAGGGGAAAAAAAAAAAAAAAAGCTGAAAGCTTTATCACTTTCTGGAACTCTGCTATTTCCTCCCTTTAAACCTTTGAGTAATAGAGATAAAAAGTGAGTGTTACTTGTGATACTGGGAGAAAGAATGCAGTATTATATCTGTTACTGTCTGGAATAGCCCCTATCATCTGGTCTGGCTTTCTCCCCTCTGAGCCCCAGGCATGGAGACACACGCACACACGCATCTACTTATGAGGTGGAGGCCACTCATTTTTAACATGCGGTCCTATTTCTTGGCTTTCTCTTTCGAGCTGGGCAGGTTTCTATTGAATTGCAAAAGCGACCAACATTTGGCACACCCGCTCCTTCCAAATCTCTGCTAAACATGGAAACCCATCTGAAAAAATATGATGGGCAGGACGATGCAGTGCTTTCCGACCGGTCTCGCTCTGCTGAATTGTTAACTTATGTTGAACATTTCCCCTCTGCCCCTTGAGTGCTAAGACTCTTCTTCCTTTGGTGGGGCAGTTAAACGGGGGAGCCTGTGAGAGAAGATAAAAGCAGATCTGTCTTTTGTGAGGCCAAAGATGCATAGCCAGCATCCCTGCTAGGATGCAAGGATTAGGGGAATACGTAGAATTTCCAAATTTAGAGCGGAGGACTAGCTTCCCATAAACAGAGGCTGCTTTTTAAAATGAGATGCTAGCAAGATAATGCCAAAAAAAAAAAAAAAAAGTTTGCCTTTGTGACTAAATTCTGTTATTTTGTAGCCAACCTTCAAATGGGCTGTTGGTGCAAGTGAACAAACGCTTCCTGTCTGTCCGTCCTCATGGGTGGTCGCGTTTTAAAATGAAATATACAGGCTGACAAATGCCTTTACAAAGGCCAGATTATAAACTGTAAACCTACTGTCAGCTGGGTAGAAAAAAAAAATCCAAATGCCTCTTATACCATTTAAAGATTTAGTTTGGCTTCAACACTAAAGCACTTCATCTTGAAGGAGAAAGGAGCTTAGAGTTTATAAATTGTTGTTTGGGCTCTAGTAAGCTCTGGATAAGGGAATCTATCTGCTAGGAAACAAATGACCTTCCCAAAATTTAGGGAGCTCTGGGTATTGTTACGAAGACAAAATGCCTTGGAAAAATGTCCCCAGAATACAAAGGGATTTGAGATTGCTCCGTTACTCTTAACATACAGTTCATACAGCTGCAAAGGGCAAATCTTACAGTTCCAGTCCTTAAAAAAAGGGTGGAAAAAAGTTAAACATATCAGAGTAATAAAATACAAGCTGTTTAGATTGTGTCCCTCTGTCTAAATTAACTCTAGACTTGCTCTTGTACACAGTTGTCGAATCCAGGCTGAATATCCACACTACCCTGGCCAAAAAGTCTCAAAATAGCCTATGTTCTCCCCGGCGGTGATCACCAAAGGGAACTTTTGTGGCAGACATGCAGGTTTACAGTAACCTGGTTGCTACATCCAGCATTTTGAATCCAAAGTGGAGGAATGGAGTAGCTGCAGGGGTGATGAAAAGCAATGAGCATTGCACACCCTTGCGTCCAGTAAGTGAAATCTTGCAGCTCCTTTGTGCATTCCTGCTCATGCAGAGCTCAAGGGGAACACCAGCGATGCTGTTTCAAATCCACCCTGAGCTCAGAAGTACACAGCAAAGCTTTGCTTTGCAAATGCCATCCACAGTCCCCCGTTCTTCAGCGGGCTGTGTTTGCAAGTGTGCTTCTGCTGTAAGGTAGAAGGAGATGAACAAAGAGATGAGTAGCTACATTAGAATGGGCCTTAGTTTTTACATATTTTTATTTTTTTTGCACATTCTGCTTTTATTTTGTGGGTTTTGACATGGACCTGAACTGGCCATAGGCAGCAGAACACATTTACTCTGCAAATCCTCGCTGTGTTCCTCTTGCCCAGCACGGCTTGCTGCTGTTTGCCAGGAATATTGCAGGTCGTGCTGCCCTTGCTGGAGGCAAGGAGAAATTTCAGTTAATTTCACCAGACCTAGGAAGGCTGAGCGGACTGTGCATGCGGGGTTGGGTGGCAAACAGAAAGGAAA
Source organism: Falco peregrinus (assembly GCF_023634155.1). Lineage (NCBI taxonomy): Eukaryota > Metazoa > Chordata > Aves > Falconiformes > Falconidae > Falco > Falco peregrinus. Next base: position 5,575,549 of record NC_073734.1, read on the forward strand.
AGCACCTTTTCCATGGGCTGTAGAGTTTCCTTCTCATGCCTGCCATCTCGTGTCAATCAGCATTAACCCAAGACATTGCTTCTCATTCCCTTCCCACCTTTATTACTGGTGTCTGTATTTATTAGCACAAGTACTTGATGCTCTCTCTTTGAGAAATGGCCACCTTCACCTCTGAGACGCCCACCATAAATCTCAGAAACCACACTTTTGTTGTGTTCATTTTTGGGGGGAGACTTTTTCATCAACAAAGCACCACAGCAATTATTTGAGATGACGTCCTCTTTCCAGGGCCCTCAGCAGGTTTGGAAGGGTGTGAGGTAGAAACATATTCAATATTCTAAGCATGCCTCATGCTCGAGGCTAAGGTATGTCGGCACCAAATTCCATGAGACCTTTGGAAACGACGACTATTTCAGTGCCCATCAGATTGTTTTAATGCTTGAATGTGGTTCGTGCTGGGACTCGGGCTATCAGCTGTCCCTCCTCTCCTACCCAGAGACCAGATGACAGTTGTGCAGCTGCATCAAATGCTTTTGTTAAAAAGGAACAAAAAGGAAATTACTGGAAAATCTTCACAGCAGATCTCCCTCCACCCACAGAGTGGTGGGAATAAACATCACAACTTCAGATCTTGGTGAATGCAGATAAATAGAGGCTTAGCTGATAAGTTAATGACATACCAAAACCAGATTGCTTGAGGACTAAAATCATAACCGGCCAATGAGCAGAATACTGGAATCCTGACAAAACCCAAAGCGCTTTGACATTGTGTGCTCCCCTCTGCAAGGAGGGAGCTGCTGCAGCCGTGCGCAGGAGGGATGCAGCTGGCAGCATCCAGATGAAATCTCTTTTTTAGGCTTCTTCACCCAAGCATGTCTGAAAGGCTCCAACTCGCCTCGTGTGACTTCTCCAGTATGTGCCCTGCCCTGTCCATCTGCACTGCTGGGTCTTTTCTTTTGACTTCCCTTACTTTGTGTTGCTGTCCTGGGAGAGCTCACACCCTTGTGTTCACTCAGAAGATTGTTTGACTGTCTCACGTCTCTTATTTGGTGTTTCTTCTTTGTGACATCTAATTCATGCTACTTCCTTTTCTCCCTCACACCTGCTCCCTTTCACGATGAAAATACGATGCCTATTTTCTGTTGGCAAACAGTCTCTGGTATCCTACACCTCTCAACCAGACTAAGCAATTACTATTCTACCATGGAGTTTTTTTCTGGCAACAACCCCATGAGGTCAGAGTTACTTTTGGGGGAATAGAAGCTTAGAGAACCCAAAGAGTGCACCAAGCCACACAAGGACCTGCACCTCCATCACTGACTCATCCTTCATGGCTGTTGTGCATGCCTCAGGCACCTAAAAGTAATGAAGAAAGTGGAAAGTTGGGGGAGAACATCTCCAAGAAAATATTTTGCAAATTATTATTCTTGCCCTGACTTTCTCTGTGGTGCTCCAGTAGATTGATGTATGTACAGAAATCCTATCTGGGCTATGCTTTTAAGGTGTTACAGTGATCAAGATATCCAAAAAAATGATCAAAAACTTCTCTTGAAGACCAGTTTTGTTCCTGCACAGACCATGGCAGAATTTGTGTTGCCTTCCTAAAAATTTAATAAAGATATCACAGCTAAATCACAGGAAAACTGACCACTGAGCTGACCTGTGAAATGCTTCTTGGTCCTCCTTGCGCTCTTGCAGGAGCTCCAGCTCTGTAGGTGAGAATCCAGCTGTGCCTGGTGAGCAAAACTGCTTCAACCACTGCTGTTAACAAAACAGAGCTGGAAGGTCCTTTTGAATGGAAAGAGGTATAAATGCAAAAGTCATGTTAAAATCTAACGCTTTCATGCAACAATTAGTCTATGTTTGGGTTGGGTGAAGTGTGCAGGGAAGGTCCCAGCAGTGGTGACCAGTGCAGTGGTTTTAAATGGAGGTGCATGGCTTCAGGGTAGCTGCGGAGCCGTGCCTGTTGGCTTTGCTGTTGTCAGGCTCAAGTGATCACATTCAGGACAGGATGGAGTAACCAAGGTGGACTACACGCCCGCTGCCGGCTGGATTTGAAGTGCAAATGGCTGGTAAATGCACGATTGCTGCTAGCTTTGGGTTCAGCCCTGCAGCTGGCGGTGTCCCAAGTCCCCCAGTCCTGCTAGGAATGGTTGGATGCTCCTGCTGTCTGTCCCAGGGCTCCACAGAGGCAGAGGCAGATCCTTTGCTATAAATCCAGCAGTGTTAAAGCCAGGCAGCCAGCGTGCACCAGCACCAGGATTCCCAGCATTTCTCCAAGCCCTCCAGAAAGAATGTGCAGAAATAAAACCAATAAAAAAACAAATGTTCATCTCCAAAACATTCTTCCAACTGCACCCATGACTTTATCTGTTTTCTTTCTGCATGGTCTATTCCCCCCCATATTTTTTTTTTTTTTTTTTTACAAGCTAGGCTTGGTAATATAAATCTGGGCTGAGACATGGAAATATTTAGCATTTCACAGCAGCTTGCTCAAAATCCTCATCTTCTGTAGCCTGCTTGGGATTGCTTATCAAGACTTACAGCACAGAAGGGCTTTGCAGCTCTGAGGAGCTGGATTGCTGCAGCACGCTGAGCACGGTGGTTTGCTCCAGCATCCCACAGGCTGGACGCAGGGGGTAATAAGCCAGAAGCTTATTTTAGTCAACTTTTCGAAGGAGTGGGACTATTGAGAGCAATCAGCTGACAGGCAAGCGTTTGTTTTTCTCTTTCTAAAGGCAGCTTGACACCCGTGGAGGGAAGATCTGAATGCCGAGAGCAGGTTGATGGGGCCGAAGAGGAGGAAGCCGTGCGCCCCTGATTTATACGCGCCTTCAGAGAGCGAAGGGTTGATACCGCCCGGCCGTGAGCGCTCGGCAGTTCACAGGATCAGGCCGCTGACTAAATGGGGAATTCATCCAGAGATATCTAGGAAATACATAGAATAAGCTGCCAACCCTATTCCTAAAGCCAACAGTTCACTAATTTTAATCAACAGCTGGATATTTTTATAGGGAGTGAAGGGATGGAAGGGTATTATGACAGAACAAGGGAGGTGGGATTAGACTAATCTAACCCAGGCCAAGTGGGCTCTTCCTGCTCAGCCATGTGTAGTGTCATGACTGTGTGATTTAGACTACTGCGCACTCACCAACACCGATAAGGAGGACAATTATGGGGAATACACAACTCCTTTGTGTAGCCCTCAGCCACGGAGCGGGCTCGGTGCTGTGGATGTCAGCTGGGGAGCGTCTCCAGCTCCAAATTAGAGCGGTCCCCATGCCGAGGACAAGGTTGTATTGGGGAGCGTGGCTCTTATGATGCTGGAGTGAGGGATCCTGGTGCTTGTCCTGCTTTTGGATGCAGGTCATTACTGCCCTGTCCCCTGCAAAAGTTCAAAAAGACCTTTCTGATGAGCCCCGTCATCCTGCTGGTAATATGTGATGAGTGGCAACACCATTATCCACCTCTCTGGAGGAGGTTCCTCTATATTATGTCTGCTGAGTCCCTCAAGGGTAGTTTCTCCAGTGTTAATTGTTGTGTTTCCCCGTAACTTCTGGTTCTCTCCATGTCCTTCCTCACCTTCCGCTTACTCATACCCAGCTGAGACTCGTGCCAGACTGTCGCTACCTAAATGTGACCCAGGGAGCAAGGCAAACCGCGCAATGCCACCTCATCTAGCCCCGGTTCAATCAGATACTCCTTCTGGTAGGAAGCATGGGAAGAAATATTTGGAGCCAGATTTTTCCCTTTGGTTTTTTTTGTTTTTTTTTTTTGAAATAACCCTCTGATTGGCGCATAATAGCTTTTGTTGTTGTTTATTTGTGTAGCTTTTCATCTTAACGAGGATGTACGGAAACAATTACCACATGGTTCATTCACAATATCAACTCAAGCTTTTCCTGTCTGTGCAATGATTGGACTTAGCCACTGAAAATTATCTAGCTTTGCAGAACTCATGCTTTTTACTTCGTTTTTTTAATACTCGTTGTACAATAGGGATGATTTTTCCCTGCTAAATAATGTTTGGGGTTTGCACCAGGTGGCTGGAAGTGTCACACAGTTTCTTCTTTTTGGCAGTTGAAAGTCCAAATGCTTTAAGAAGACGCACATTTTTCAGGAGGGCAGAGAAAGGTCAAGATGCACTGACTAATTCAAGATTTCCTCCACTGGTTTCCATAACAAATAATCATATTTTTTTTCTTTATTTAGCTGTACTCACTGGTAGGTTTTCATTTGCATCAAAGCTTTGTTCTGCTCTCATTTGGTCTGCCTCCAGAGACCAAACAACATCACAGGCTAGTCCTGGCATATCCTCCAGAGAAACTGGCCAAATTCAGAGCTGCAAGTTGGCTCCCACATGTAAACCCTTGCAATACAGATCCTGGGGCACTGCTTGGGGTGAATCTGAGAGACAATTGTGGACAGTCAATGGAGATTTCCATGGAGAAATCCATGGAGATTTAAACCTAAAACCAGTTGTGTTTGGTATAATCTATGTGGATGGGGCAGCTATGCTATTAGTAAGTTGACAACAAGCCCTGCTCTAAGACCTTTCACCTCTTTCTTCAGAAGCTGGTTGGAAGTTTACCTCCTTTGATGACATCCTTCTATACATGTGTCTCTTACCCCAGCCTGATTTAATATTCTTATTATTCTTTGGGGAATTTCAATCCTAATAACTCAGGAAATGGGTCTTCAAACTCACGTCTGAAAACTGTGGCTAGCTTTTCTGCATAAAATCCTGGCACTGCTGCGTTGTGGAAGTGATCGGGGATTTGGCAGGCGCTGGCTTTCCTATCGGCTCTTTGCCCTTTTCCTGTCCCTGCCAAGAGCTGCCCCAGCAGAACAAGGTGATAAGCAGCTGAAAAACTGTTTTGCATGGGAGATCTGCTAGGGTTTGACAGCTAACTTCCCTGGAGATACTGGCTGGTCCTGGGTGGGTTCCAGCCACGGTCGCAGGAGCTCAGATGGGACTTTCCAAGAGACCAAGGACACGGATATGAGACCCAAGAGACAGGCCAGCATCTCTTGGTCCTTGCCTGGACCCAAGTACCATGGTAAAGGAGATGGCCTGGTTGGTGTGTGAAAGGTGTAAGAAAAGGAGGAGTTGCATTAGAAGAAGATACAGGGGAGAGAGGAAAAAAGTAGACAAAAAAAAAAAGAAAAAATGTGGGTTTAAAATTGGTTGCAGGCTGAAGAGGAGACGATATATTGGGTGAGAGCAACCAATATTAAAAAAAAAGAAGTTAGGAATCCAGAATTGGAATGAAGTTTCTGCTCCAAGGGCCCAAAGTCTTTTGCTGGAGAACTTTTCAATGTAAAATTCATCAACGAACACGACACTGGGGACGGAGCCGCATCCTCTCCCGCTCCAGTGCCATAGCCACCAGCTACTCGCTGCTTGGTGTGTCTCTCATGTAAAACCCTTCCGGGTCCCTGCTGATCAGTCCCAGCCCCTCTCTCATTTTGAGGGGTCCAGCTGTGCATGTAGACATTTCTCAAGTCTGCTGTCGAATGGCAACTGGGCTGGTACCCGGATTCTATTGCTCAAACTGGTGCTGTTGGGTGGCTCCTGAGTGTGTACTGGGAGGTGAGAAATCACATTTCCAACTTAGTCATCTCTATCCTGTCTTCATCTTAGCAAAAACGTGGCTATGGAATCGCTCGCTTCCCCATCCTTGGTGCTGCCCAGACTGTGGGCTTGCAGTGATTAGCAATGCATGCTGCATTTGTATTTATCTGATGCAGAGAGACATCTGTTTATCATATGTTGCACGTCTGCTAAGCAACTTTTTTCTTCGTCCCAAGGCCCGATTAAAGATTCCGATTAATGTAACTTGCTGGAAGGTCCTGTAACGCAGCTTTTAAATCAATGTCATGTAAACTTTGCTGGGTTAATCCTGCACATCTGAATTCAGCTGAAAACCAACACTGCAAGGTCAGGCTGTACAAATTGATGGATTTTTATTCCTTTAACCTTAGAAGTGTTGCAGAGAGGGTAATAGCAGCAAGGCTTGCTTCTTCCAATTGCTTCTTTTTCCTACACAAGAAAAGAGCCAGCAGATATTTCCCCTTTTCCTGATATGTGCATATATATAATACATACACATATATACATATGATATATCTTTTTAAAATGAGAGGTATTTAAATCAGCTAAACACTACAAAAAGTTGTTGCTTCTTTTCATGTGTATCTTATTTTTCATTTTTCTTGTGCATTGATTCGATAAGGGAGGAAAGGGTTCTGGTATTACAAATTGGTAAGATAATGAAGACTATGCCTCCTGCCTTTTGAATTTATTTTGGTAGCGTATGAAATAGTTTTAACAAAAAATTATCTCTTTAAAGACATCTCAGAGCATGTTGTAGCTGAAGAAGGCATGACTGTTGCAGCAGCTAATTAGCATGAACTTGCAGAAAAAGTACTGTGCAATTCATGGGCTTTTCTTGTCTTACTTCTAGGGGAAGATTTTTGTAGTGTCTCTGCAACTCAGAAGTAACAATCTCTTATCAAAGGTCTTTAGTGCCTTTACACTATCATCAATACATATAAACAAAGGATAAGAAAGCTAATTCTTTGTGTGGATAACTTTCTGCAGGAAAATGCAGCCTGTAAAACAGCTTGGGGCAGAAGATCATCTTTATCAGCTTTAAACGAAGGAGTGTTATTTTATTTATGGAATTCAGCACTGCAGGCGTTCTTGTTTCTTTGTTTGACAATATTTTGTGTTTCCCATATCCTATTACTTAGCTTTGTTCAAGCATAAATGTTGGCTAATTGCAAAGACCTGCTGGAGGCATTTTGGTTTTTGGCTTGGAGTCCTGCGGGTTTATTTTCTCTCCTTAAACCTGAGAACTTCTCTGTAATAATAATTGTGAGCTTATACTAACTGGATCGTTTCCCCTGAACTTCATCCTTCTTTTTCTTTTTTTTTTTTTTTCTCTTCTTTTTAATCTTTCTTTTATTGTTTAATATCAAATGCTAAAGCCAGCAGAGATGTTTCAGAGAACTCCTCCTCCCACTGAAAAGAGAGCGATGCTGCCTTCATGCCACTTTGCAACACATCTTCAAAGCCAATGGAAAGCAGGAGCTTGGGTCTTGGTCCTTGCTTGAGTGCAGGATGCCACCACTCAGCTGCCCAGCAGGACCTACCTTGAACGACAGCAGCCTGCTGAAATCCTACCAGCAAGTTTAGCCTCTACTTTGGAAAAGGAAAACACAGCCCAGAAGGTTCCTGCAGGCAAGGACGTGCCAACCGGATCATCTGTGCTCCCCCTACCGTGCCTGCATCACTTTCTCACTGGTCCTGCTTCTGCCTGTAGCTTCGTACTGCCTTCGTCTGCTGAACTTGGCTGTTTCACCTTTTTCCTTTGTCCTTTCATGAGGTTTATGTACTTTGTCAGTACCAGATGAGCTGTGCCAGGATTTTAACTGAGAGCTCCTTCTGCTGGCAGGGTGACCCCTTTGCACAGAAAAATTCCCCTGCAAAGCCAGACAAGATCTCTCTTTTCTTCCTGCCCCCCCCCCCCCTTCTCCTTACATGTACTTGCTCCCAAAGAAGGGATGACATTAATAAAAATGTATATGCTAAATAGTAAGATTGCCGTGTGTCTGTCACCCATAGTTTGTTATCACAGTGAGATGGTTTTGAGCTCCACGGCTCACTTTAAAGCTGGCTGAATCTTACGGGGATCTTTTATCAGCTTCAGTGGGTTTGGTGTTGAGCCCGACGTGCATGTGGAAGTGATGGAGTCCAGAACTGTGAGAAGCCTACTTTGAGTTTCTTGCCCATTATTTCAGATTCAACTTTATCTCTCTGCCTGTGTTTTGTTGGATGATCATCCCTTCTCCTACCAGATACTTTTGTCAATGACTCCAGCCTGGGCAAGACTTGGAAAGACACAGATTCCTGGCAGCCTGATTTCTTAATATATCTGCCTAGTTATGCTTAGGGATCTAGACATTCCTGAATGTCTTAGGCACCAACAACGTCTGAGAGAAGACCAGTTCACGTCAGACACCATCCAGCTGCCAGAAATGCTATAAACTTGTGATTAGGTTGGTAATTTTCTGTATTAACTAGCCAAACCCCAGTGCCTTAGCTGGGGAAGCCCCACAGCATCCCCTCCCTCCCAAATCACCAATCCCGGTGTAATTGCCTTTGGCTGCGGCTGTCCTGTGGCAGTTTAATTTGTGATGAGCCACTGTGGGATGCTGCTGTGCTGCTGAATTCATAAAAAAGTTCTTAAGTTGTGGGAGACTTAATATGTCAAATCTCCTAATAACCCTAACCTCTACAATGAACTTTTCTGAACCCAAATGGGTGTCGGATCCTAACTGATGCATGTGAGCAGCATTTATGCAGAAAAGAGGTGTTCTGCAATCAATTATTTTTGCTTTAAAGATCTGGGAATATTCCTATAAAGTGTTCAGTGGCTTACAAACTTGTGGAGGAATATTTTTCTTCTTTATGCACAGAATTCTATTTCACTTTCCTTTTTCCTCCCATCTCCTGATTTGCTCTTCCTCATAATAATACTGTTAATAAAATAAATAGTTTCTTATCCTGATGCACTTAGTAAAATCCAAAATCCAAGCATGAGAAGAAAAATTATTTTGTAGCTTAAAAATCCAAACTCCTCAAAGCCTTGGATATTTTAGAGTGAAATTAAAGAGTAAAGTGAGGCTAAAACACAGAGCAGTCTCCCAATGTGCAAGGAATGTTCTTATGAGGCCACAGTTCCAGTGAGATTTTATCTTCGTGACCAAATGTGATTTTCTCCTTGTTTTCCAGGAAAAGCATGATGCTACTCCATGGGTCTGCCTAGTGTAAGTAGGACCATTATCAGAAATTAAACCTACGTAAAGGGAGATTTTGCCTTTATGGAGTCTGGGGGGCGGCGCTGGCAGGTGGACACACAGCCTCCTTTCTGGGGAACACTGCTTCTTGGCCACAGCAACACCCACATCCCACAGCCATCCCTTGGCTTGGCTTGGAGGAGTGATGCTGTGTGCCTGAACAATGCCACCGAGTCCATGCCACCAAACAAGTCTCATCTGGACATCCCCGTATGTTTTCCCATACGTCTCTGCTAATGGACCAGGAAGGCAAAATGCCAGCTCCGTCCTCCTCACCAGCCATTTTTCTCATGCAGCACCAAAATAGCCATTTGCTGGAGATGGCTCTGTGCCATCCTTGACCTAGGCTGCGTTTGAACCGGGCGACCTAGAAGTGAAAGGCTCAGTATCACGTTGCCAGTTCCCCCAACCATCTGTCCTCCTTCAGTGAGCTTCCTTCAAAGGTCCCTGCACACTTCATAAACATCCCAGCCCTCCTCACCCCTCCAGCTGCCCCCTTCCTCTAGGAGAAACAGCAGTTTGAAGGAAATACCACTCATTTTTTTAAAAAAAATTTTTTTCGCCCCTCAAGCGTGTTGAATCTGACATCTGTGATTTGGCAAAAGCGAAAGTCTTCCCTCCGTCCTGCCGTTTAAACCTGTTGTTGAGGATGGAGAAAATAGGGATAAACCCCTGTCCTGATGGAGACGATGCGGTGCCCGGCAGCAAAACCTCCTCTCGTCTTTGAAGACCAACAATAAAGCAAACTTCCATTTCCTTACCATAACATCGTCATGTCACAACCCCAAGAGCTCCACCTTCCCTTTCAAGAGGCTAGAAAGTGGGACTTTAGACAAAGAAAAATAGTCTCAGGTGGGTTCGCCATGGATCATTTTGACTATATTTTAAACATTTAAATGTCAATGCTTAGTCATAGACAAGACATGATTCTTATCTATCTACATGTGGCTTCCAGTATAAAAAAATTTGAACCCGTGCCATTTCCTGTTGGAGAGAGCTTAAACACAGGGGTGACAAGGGCACATCTATTTTGGATCCCTATTTTAAAAGCCTCCAGATATCATAGAAATCAACTGGCACAAACAGAGGACTTTGAATTTCTTTCATGGCGGTGGCAAATTACGTATATCAATGAAACACATACTTAGTGAAGCGGAAGTGAGCACCAGCAATACTTCAATCAGCTTTGGCATATGTATACATTATTCTGTTTGATCTCATAGGATGCTGGATTTAGATGATATAATACATTCTGGTTATCTTCCTAGAAGTTGGAGGGACGTAAGGAGATATCCACTTTCACAAGATAAAATTAGCACCTCTTTATTTTTCAGATAAACATTCCTCTTTCTTTTTTTTTTTCCCCAGGAAAACGCTGATTAGAGTTACAAAGCATACCAATGGGTATGAGTTTATTCATATTCAACCCAAATCCTATTTATAATATAAAGGAAATAACATTGGTATTACACAGGGTAACTTGGACAGCCTAGATGTAGGAATAGTGAGCTGTGCTCAGGCAGGTCTCTTCAAAAGCGCCGAAAGAAGTTATTTTCCAAAGCAATGGTGGGAAAGTAGAGATTTCACTTAAAAATGGACAATTGCACCAGAAAATGGTCAGCCCACACCGATTCTGTAGCTTTACTGTGTCTTTTGATAATCATTCATCATCTTGGAGCTATGAGCTTAAGGTACAAAATACAGACTTGAATTTTGGACACTAAAGTTTCAACGTATTTTCTTCTGTATCCCATCATCTCGCTTTAGTTCCCGGCCACAACAAGAACCCACAAATGCTACCCAGACCATCTCAACAAACTTGTGTTTAGGGGCAGATTTAATGTTTTAAAGCAGCCCAGTAAGAAGTTATTTTGGCTAAGCCCAAGCATAGACCTCTTGGGCACGGGAAACACATTTCTGGGTAGATCTGTGTGAATAACTGATTGTTTGGTTCACTTGCCACTCCAAACAATCAGGAGAGAAAAATGGTTTCCGGTGAATTAAGCCTTTTGTATGGCATGGAAGGCTTTAATGGACCTTTGAACATTTTTAAAATAAAGAAATACATTGCATTATCTGCAATGCTTCATTTCATGACAAAAGAAAGGTGGTGACCTTCAAAAGTCTTCTGATAGCAAGAACAATTCAACAAAATCAACGCCACTTTTTTGAAACATTTTGGTCGATTTGAATCTCTCGTTTGGGGAAAAAAACCACAGTTGAGGTAGTCTTGCTGTTATATTTATGCAAAAACCTATCATGGGCTTGCCGGGGTGGGCTTCACGCTAATGATAGACTGATTGATCTCCAGATGACACGTATGCGCTTGTATCTTGTTTGGGAATGCGACCAGAATATTGCTTTTAAACGCATGTTGTCTCCGAGCTGGTGGTGGAAATGAGCTCTGAGATCCCATTTCATGCCCTCCTTGGGAAGGGTCTTCTCCACAGGGCTGGATCGCAGAGCCGCGGTTATTGGCAGCAAGCTCTCTTGACATGCAACGCACCAAGACATCTATAACAGCGTGTGAAGGAACTTTTGTCTCAGCAAATCACCCTTGCATTCACATTGCAGTTATGAAATTAAGCCGCAAAAGATATGATCTGTTGAAATATTAGGTGAAGCCTTATCAGGATATGATTTTGTACTGCTCTCCAGTGTGAAGCTTTCCAGTTTAATACACGATGATGGAACAAGATCCTTTTACAGGGAGAAAGCTAGATCATTTTCAAGACCAAGTTTAGCAACTTCTCAAATGTCTGTTGTTGTCTGTCCCGTTAATTGGCTGTGTGGCTGCAGTTTGTGTGGGCTGGCCATTATAATGTCAATAAATCCAGTGACTGGAAATGAAATTCGATGCAGAACGGGGCTGAGTGGTTTGTTCCTGAGAGTTTGACCATGTGCATTGGTCACGGGATTTCAGTGGACATCACTGAGTAGCTTCATACAGTGTAAAAGTGATTATTCTGGAGAAGAAGTCCAGGTAGTAGCTTTTTTAAATGGGCTATCACCGAAGAGTGGCCATTTAATGGCATTGAGGTTTCCATGAAGAAAAGGCAGCCTCAGAAAGGGATTTTTCTCCACTCACCTCCATGTCCCTGAGTCACTGAGGGCTCCAGCATCTCCCTGTGGGACACGGACAGGAGCTGATTTTCCTCCTGGCATGGGAATTCACTGGAAAGAGCCCATTTTGTGGAGATCTCAGCACATCAAGCTGCTGGCAAGGGAAGCAGAGAGGGAGAAGAGAAGAAATAAATCAGATGGGGAGAAAACAGCTGCAGCGGGGCTGTGACGGGGGGGGATGTCCTGCAGAGAGCAGGGGAGGTCAGGGCAGGATGCACAGTGGGTCCAGCACGGCCACAGTTCACCCATCACCAGCCTTTCCCTTTCGAACGTGACCAGCAAAAGGGCTCTTCTTGCTTGAAAAGCCTCACATTTTGCATTATCCTTACAAAAAAATAAACTCCCCCAAAACACATTCCCTGGAAAAGTCAATCAATAGCGGAGAGCTCTAGTGGTGGGAGAAGCTGGGAGGTAGCAGAGTGTGATGGCAGGCTAGCATGGACAGATCTTCATGCTGACACTGGATTATTAATAGCGAGAGCATGCCATGTGGTTCTTTTTCCACTCACGCCGACGGCAACTGTTTGTCTTCTGTTGTCCAAATTGTTCAATTTGTGGCGGTCTAAAAATTGCAATTTCTGAAGGAGTGCACCACGGAGGAGACTGAGGGGATGCTTAAGTCACGTTAATAGCAGGCTAGATTAAAAAATAATTATCAAATGCATGGGGAAAAAAAAAAAGTTAAACCTGCTGCATGTTGTACAAGACAAGATCTTGCAAAATCTGCAGACTTCCTTCTCCCAGAATTCAAAATGAGGGGGATAAGAGAAACTTATTGTCTATACAGGAGTGTTTCTATATGTTTGCAATCACAGCCTTTGCCTCCCCCCGACAGCTCAGATTTCATAGGGGAAGAAGCCGGATCATCGACCCTCCCCAGCAAAGAGCCACCATTGACACAATTAGACGCAGAAGCCCAATTTGGGGGTTTTCTCATTAACCTGTCATGTCAAATGTTGTATGATAAGATGGTGAAAATTGGGGGGAGGAGTGGCAGTGGAGGGGTAAAAGTTCATTTTGCAAAGCAAACAAACAGCAAGTCACTTGATTTTACTAATTATCCTAGCCTGTGGCTCTTTCAGCCATTATTTTTCCCCCCCATCAGCGTATGAACTGACAAGATAAGATAGGAGCTGGTATTTTCTAAACTATCCTGGCTGACGGCATATACAGATAATATGAGGATTCATTTGCAAGAGCGCACAGAAGATTAATTGATTTACTTCATGTTACAGCAATTGCTCATTAGAGAAATAACTGCTGGCATTTGTGGGGAACGGGTGTCAGGGCACACCGCAATGCCCCTCTCCCAGCAGCGTCCTAGAAATAGCTTTCTGGATGAAGAAGGGCAATTTATTTATAATGAAGGACAAATTACTTATAAAAACATGAAATTATAAATGTGTTACTATAAAGTCTGGGTCTGATCCACAGCCCAGTGACACCAATGGGTGGGTAAGAGTTGGCTTGCACCATCTATAGAGTGGACCTTTAATCTATATAATCTATATAATGATATATTAAAATATGAACTAACAGCAGTGCACTTTTCAGACCTGCAGTTTCCCAGAAATACTGGTGGGTACAGGCTTAGATGGCCAAAATACCTTAAATTTTGCCAGTACTAACTATGTAGATCATATTTTGCCTGCGTTCCCTCTTTTTGAGGTCAAGGTCTGCATTTTTTTCAATGCAAAGCCCTCAAACCTTACAACAGATGTACAGTAGGAAACCTGAATGTGTCCCGGCTCAATGAAATTTAGAGATAGGAAAAAAAGGCAATTTTAATGATTATGTGGTCTGCCAAGGATCTTACATTAAACCAGCATATAAGCATGAAATATGCACCGCTTTAAAAAGATGGCTGTCTTTTTTTGTTCCATGATATAATAACTAAATGGATGCTGGAGCATGTGTAACCTTTACACGGTGCCTTTTATGAGATTTTAGAGCAGGCTCACCGGGGGAGAGCAATATGCAGCTCACAGCAGCCGGCTGCCAGCATTACCATTAAAGACATCAAAATCCGCATGTTAACTTCCAATATCAAATTTTAACTCCAAGGCCAGTAAAACGTGTTATGTCAGAATATGGCCAGATCTATAAAGCGCGTTTCAGCAACATGTTGCAGCTGGTGCTGTGTATTTATAGCTTTAGGAAAGAAAAAAAAAAAAGCAAAACACAACAGCCAACACGCACTGGAAAGAGTAGAAAGCATTTTAAACAGCAAATTTGTCAATGTTTTTCCTTGCTGCTGAGTCGGACTATGGGTCAGCACTGGTTTAGATTAGCCATGTCCCGTGCAATTTGACAGTACCAACATGAACCTGCAGCACATGGACCTGAAGCAAAGATAGGAGGAAGGAGGAGGAATTCAGGGAATGTTTTTCCTCGGAGCGTTGTGGAAGCGCCGACGATGGTGGGACTGGGGCTGCGGTGACAGCGTTAACACTTCCCAGAGCTGAGGACCCCAACGCTGGAATGGCATTGCCCACCCTGAAAGTGAGAAGGTAAAGTTTATTTTTTCTATTTTTTTTTCCTCCCCTTTCTCTCTCTCACTCTTCCATATACAGAATGTATCAAGACCACCAAGAGTGGCCCATTTTTTTTTCCACAATGATGTACAATTTGCATTTGTTAATAAAAAAAAAATCTGCCTGAGGTCATCCACCTAGATTATTATTTTTTTTTAAAACAGGAAACGGTTTCAGATGTTTATATGTTAAAAAGTAAGGCTGCTAATCTGCCTACCAATTTAACAGGCATTGACAACTGTCAAATCTTTTCTCTTTACATTACTGGCTTTTGAGATGAGAGTTAGGTACTTGCTTAATATTGTTTTTAAATCAGCAAAATAACCGCTGTCATGCAATCGCTTGCTGTCTGGATTTGCTTGCTAACACCGAGCAAATCTGCCTCGGAAAGAGTAACGCGGCGTTTACCATGCAGTGAATCACAAGCCGTTGGGCTTATTGAGATAAACTCTTTAACGAGGGTAATTTGAAGCACAGTTTGAAGAACTGCAGCTTCGATGGTGCTTGCAGATGGTGGTTGTGTCTGCGAGAGGCAGCGTGCATTAAAACCTGCAACTTCTGAGTTCCAAGTGACTAGTGATAAATAGATCTAAATAGCGATAAATAAATCTGCATTTCTAGATTTCCTTTCCACTGTCAGTGTTGCACACTTAGGAGTTCAAATAAAGGCTATTTTTATTTCCTGCATTTTAGCCCATACAGAAAAGATCGATAATATCCCACTAATATTCCCTAGAGCAGGGGGAAGATGCCTGAGACGCGGAGCCGTGTGGACCCTGCATTGCCCACTGGCGCAGATCTGGCACAGCAGCACCCACAGCGCGGTTCTTCCCAACAGCTCGTCACATGTTATTCACATTTCTGATGTGCATGCTCTTCCCATTTCTCATCTCAAATACGCACCGGATTTTTGCACATCACACAAAGCCCAAATTCAGTACATGATGTTCTAAGTGCATGAGGATAAAATTAAATTAGTGAAGAAGTGCTTCATTAACAGAAACGGTAAAAGTAACAGATAAAGTATCTGAGTTAGTTATGTTCTGTTGCAGGTAAATCCTGTGGACTCTCACGCAGATTTAGATGGAAAACTGCTGAAGGATCATAATAATTTTCCATTAAAACCTATTCTTTTTGAGAATATTGCTGAACTGTGTACGTGCAATTTTAAGAATGTTTTCCTGCGGTGTAGGTAAAAGGCAAGCAGGGTGAAAACACACAGAGCATTACTGACTGCGCTGAAAGCGGAGTGATTGGAGAGCTAAAGGAAAAGATTGTGCTATTCTAGCAAATACAAACTGAGCCCCAGAAAATATTTTTCCTTCTGAATAAAAGAACAACTTTCCAAGTTACTTTGTGCCATCTAATTAATGACAGTTTTTCTTTCTAAGCCTTCTAGAAACAAAGCCTGGCTTCTGACCTGAAATTAAAAGGCAGCGATAATCTGCTGTTAAAAATCTATGCTAAACATACACAGTATTAAAAAAAAATAAAATAATCAAAGAAAATGGCTTTATTTGCACCATTTCAGCAATCACACAATACATCCCATCTGGCTAATTTTGGCTTGGTTACATGGAAAGCCTTGCACTGCAAAATACAGTCGCAACTCTAAATGACTTTCCATCAGCATATGTAGCATGTTTTCTGCGTGATGGGAATTTGTGTTCTTCAAAAAAAAGGTGAAGCTGCAGAACTACAGAAGAGGTTTTTTCCCCAACTTTAGGGTAAAGACTGGCTGCTTCACATGGCAATTGAGAGGGGCACACCAGAAGCACAAGCCTGACACCCAGTTCTCCAAGCAAATAACCTCATTTAATCTAAAATATGTACTTTGGGAATTTTACTAATTCAATCAATCAATTATCTGTTTTTTTTCTAAAAGCCAAAAATCCGTATCTCGCCAGCAAGTTAAAGGAAAAAAAAATCACCTTCTTCTTGGCACATCTCCTGTAACAAATGTGGAAGCTTGCTGATGACCACAAATATATTGTAAAAATGTGTAAACCAAAGGCAGTGATATTTTCCAAAAGAACACCTGGAAGGTGTAAATCAAAAATATTGTAAACACGTCAGCTGGGAACATACGACAGGCACACTGGGTTGCTGTGCACCCAGCCCATCGGGCTTTGGAAATCCGAATCGATAAATCAGGGGATGAACCTTAGACTAATAAACAGTTCTTTTATGAAAAGGAGATATTCTCTGCCCCTGCAGCCTAACAGCGAACCAGCAAACCATGGATTTGCTATGTTTAGAAAAATACAGGAGGTCATTTCCAATAATGTGTTTTTTTAAAAAAATTGCTGCTCCAAGGAACTCTCAAAATCAAGCTCATCTTGCTTTGTGCTTTGTTTAAATTAGCAGAAAAACTAGTAACACTGCAAATAATTCAGCTATTTTCTTAGAAATACTTTTCAGGCGTTTATTTCCCACCCCATCCCACTCCACCCCCCTTAAGCCTTTAAACTGTCGATAAGTTGTAAAGGTTATATCTTACATCTACATTGTATTTTACACATCCATTATATTTTACTTTTACATGACCGAAGTCTTGCAGTGAAGCAGAAGGGGCAGAGGAAGACATTTGGAGAGCAGACTGCTGAAAAAAGCATTGCAAAGACGGCAAGACCAGGCTCCTCGTTTTCAGGCACTGAAAAAACTAAAACCGGGTTTTTCCCTTATGTTTTTTTCGGTCGACTGAAAGAAGCCCTATTAAAATGCTATCTTCTGGAAAGCGTCATAGAGGCATGAGGTTGGTAAACATTATAAAAACAACCCCTAATAAAATTTTTATTGCTTTACATTTCTGTACATTTTACAGCCAGCACGGGGAAGAGAAGCAACAGCGATTCCTCTGCCTTGATAGCAGGCAGGAACTTTTTTCCTTGCTTTCTGCTCATCAAAATAAATAAAAATGCTGAAGCCTGTTCATTTCTCAGGCATTTGGAGGAATCAGTTCACGCTCAGAATAAGCCAAAGGGAAAGCTAAAGGCTAAATGAACCTCACGGCGCTAATCTGTGTGTTATAAACAAGTATTGTCCTTTTTGGACACAGCAATATTTTTGTGTGTCACAAACCAATGCACTTTATTCCGTAACCATGTGTGTTGTCTGACTTTAAATATGCAGGGAAAAACCTGTACATATGCACACTTCATATACCTACTTGTTAGAATTACTAAGCCAGGCGGCTGACGAGGATTTTTAAATTGCTCCCCCAAACCAAGCATAGACGTTTGCTTCCTGAGTAGGTATTTATAGCTTCTGAATGAATCAAGTCACGAACAAAAAAAAGGTAATTGTGCTTGCAAGCAAGTATTTAAATATTTACATTTTAAATATATTTGCTGCCAGCTTCTGTTAGCGAGAAGAAAAGTAATTTGGGAAATTACAACCCTTCCTATTTCCCACATTTTTTACGATAATAAATGCATATCTGAATTTAGCATGCCCTGAAGCTTGGCTGGCTAAAGTTGAAGGCGAAAAGTGAGCCCAGGCTAATTACTCACTCGAGTAAGGGTGCTGCTGGGGAGGGAGGGAGTGCTGTGGAGTTTGGGAGGTGGCGAGGATGAAGATGTGCCTCCTTTGGGCTGGAAAGCCTGAACTGCTCGGGGCGGCTCTTCCCCTGCGTGCGAACCCAGGCGCCCGCCAGCGCTGCGCTGATCCCTTGTGTTATGACCTCAAGCAACAAAACCTCAGGATACAGCTGCTCTGCTCATCCTCGTGCTATCCAACACACACGTTAGCGGGCACAGGGCCTTAGTCATGTTTCCCCAGGGCCCTCCAGCGGGGTAGCACAGGGGAGATGATGCTGGGGGTCACGTAGGTGATGCTGTGCCCCGTACCCTAGCCTACACCCCATCTGAAGCCATACTGGAAAGTCCGGGGTGCAGGAGGATGAGTAAGTAGGGGCTATCATGACGCAGTAGGGCAGACGGATTCCTGCAGAGCCTGGCCCTGGGTTGGCATCATCCCAGCACCCTTCCTTCTGCAGGTGCTAGAGGTGGCCAGCCCCCAGCACCCTTGCAGTGAGCAGGTTTAGTATTGCATAATTGCTATTTTCTTTTATTTTTATTCTTTTTTTTTTTTTTTTTCTCTTGACTTCCTTGGCATGTATATAGACTGAGTTTTTCCCATGGAAATTTCTGCCTCCTTATCAAAACAAGGAAGGAGGCTTGCGAGGGTCAAACAAGATTCGAAACCAAAGAGGTGTTTGGGGTCCTTCCTGCTACCGAGAGTTTTCTGGTGCAGTTCTGTTCCTTCAAATTTTTCTGATGTCAAGAAGCCACCAAAATCTCTTTCAAAACAATATGCCAAGGTGTCCAAGGTGCACACTGACGCATGCTCTGCACAGGCAACTGTGCCCCGCTGGCCATGCAGATGCTCTGTGCCCTGACACTGACACAGTCACACCAGCACGCGGGCTCATCCTAGGGTGACAATCAAATTTTGAAGTAACTTTGTTAAATCCTGGCAGTCCATAGGATTTAAATACAGGTTTTGCAGGAACTAAACCTTGCTGAGATCACTGTTGATAGCCTTGACCTGCTTGCAGCAGTTCCTGCCTCTCTAAGACATGGGGCAGATGTCTGCCAGGACCCCTCTGTGTCCAGCACTGGCGGATAAATCGCTGAAGCCTGTTGGGAGCCTCTGGTGGAAGCTGCGATGGGTGTCGAGGGTGTTATCGACCCTATTCACCAGACCCGATAAAAGGAGATGCTGTTTTCTGTTAGCCAGGGGAAGTGTTTCTTTTATAACCACCCATCCCATTTAGCCTGCTGAGTTTCTGTTGGTGCCCAGTGGGGACGTTTCCATAGACCACCAGGCCAACACCTCAGCTTTGTCGTTTCTTCCTGGTTCATCTCTCCTCCAGGCTCTGTCCCCTCTGCGAGCCAGTCCTACGGTGCAGGCGCTGGCCTCTCTCCTGCCCTTGGGATGCTCACTGTATTGCTGCAACCAAAATTCATGCTAACCAAATAATCCTGATGACACAGTTTGTGGTCAAAAATGCTTTATCACCTTCCTCGTATGACGAAGGAAAAAAACCCAGCAACCCTTTACAATGACGTCATATGTTGATTTAATCGGTTCTTGGTAAATAAGTTCTTCAGCTGACACTCACCGGGGCAAACTGTCCCTTCTTAAGCCTGTGCAAATAGCTTAAGGATGCAAACACCAGACTACAAACCGTGCAAGTATGTGGTTCCTCTTGACATCAAGTTTCCTTCTACAAGCCAATGTTTTTAGTGTTTTAAGTTTTTGCGTTGTTTAATGGATGCCATTGTGTTTTTTACCCCCAGGCTAATTATGCCACCAGCTTAGATGGGGAAAAGCAGAGATGTCAGCAACCAGCTTTGCTTCCTTTTGCCGTTACCAAATGATCCTTGTCTCTATTTATAGAGGTTTGTGGGTAAAACTTGGCCCTGTTAAAATCAGCGGCAACTTTCCCACTGACTTCAGTCAGGCTGGGATTTCACTCCCCCTGCTTTACCTTTTCATCATTGCCTGCAGTGTGAAAAGCTTTGGTTGGGAGCTTACCAAAGCAAGAAAATCAGCCGGACTCTGGAAATACTATTGTTTACTTTAAAGCACATTTTGTTTCCATTTTGCTATAAATATAGATGAAGTGAAAATCTGCTGTTGTGTAGGGCCTGTCAGTTCAGCAGCAGTTCAGTTGAATTTCTCATATGGTCTCTCCAGCCCACGGAAAATCATTCTTGAGGATGCTGGGTCCAACACTGCAAGGCACCACATCCTTTTGATGCCTCTGCAAATCAGTGGGAGCTTAAAGTTACTCTGCTTTGGACAAAATAAAAAAAAAAGAAGAAAAAAAAAAGAAAGAAAAGAGAATAAAATCTCAGCTCTTCAGAGCAGGCTAAGACTGTGCATCCTGCAGAAGGGAAAAAAGCAGCAAAGAATTCAGAAAGAAGACACAAACTTGTGTTTTCAGCAACATCCATTTAATTACAGTGCAGGTTCACATGCAATGTATTTAGGTATTCACTCTAGTATAAGAGCTTGGACTGGAAGTATTTTTCTTAACTAGTATTTAAATGAGCTGAGAACACAGAAAATGAGTAGAAAAGGCAGACCGCTAGGAAAGCAAAAATGGAAAAGAGATGCGCTGCTTGTGCCCAGATTGCTGGAGGGTTTTTGTAATACCTTAAGCACTTGTTTATTTGAATTTAAATGTACCTGAACTTTGGGTAAGCGGAACAAGCTAAGTCCTGCCGTCACCAGTGGGACTGGCATGTGCAGAGCAGGGCCACCGCTTGGGTCTTGCGTCAATAAAGGTTTGGGAGAGTCCTGGGGGAGGTAATGGGTGGCTTTAACCCACTTTTGCACCCCCCAGCCCTGCTTTGCAGCCCCATGTTGCAGCCTCTGCCCCTGAGACGCATCGGAGCATTGGGGAAAGACGTGACTATTTCCCATCACGTCCCCTGGGTGCTCCCCGACGTCTCAGAAATGTTATTCCCAGGACACTATTTTGGAAGGGAGATTGCCTTTTGCAGCCAAATCCTGCCTTACTGCCCAAGATCTGGAAGCGAGCAGCGCTATGGAAACCTGCCCTAGGCTGGAGTATTTTATTCTGATTTTAAAGGAAAGCCTCAATTTAATGATGTAAATTCAAAACCTGTAATGAACAATCCGAACCCCTCAGTTTAGGGTTTTCTATTAAAAGTCACACTGGTTTGAACCCAGCATCAGTGTGAGGACACCTCATTCTGTTACATGCATTTTCTCTTCGCTGCAAATGCAGAAACACTGTGCTGAAAGGCACATACTCTAGGCTCTGTAGACATTTATATGAGAAGTTATTGTTTACAGATCTGTCAGAGATTTAGCTTTGATGATGTAACGTTGGCAAATGTCATATGTAACTTCCCTGACACTGTTTTTCTAACAAATGGCTCTTTTTCTCTGCCTTGACTAGAAAAAAGGGAGTTTGAAAGGACCCTGAACCTTAAAGCCATTCGAGTTTTGTTCAACGTCTACCAGATTTGGTTTGATAAAATATTTAACCTCACACTACAAAACTTGGCTCCTGGAGAGTGTTGTTGCTACCCCAGTGCTATCACTTGCAGGGAAAAGTGCCCTTTTGTTAAATATTGTGCAACAGTGATTAAAACTAGAGTTAGAAATGAACTCTGTGTTGTATTTCTAGGATAGCTGAGGGTCTCAAGCTGAGCAGAGCTGGCAAGCTAGCACACGGGGCTTTTTAGGAAGATTGCAAGTATCACAAATGGTGGTTCAGCAGAAAATAAAATACCTGCTAAAAAAAGGGAAAGACACCTTGAAATGGCAGATGGAGGAATTCAGTCCTGGCTGGAGGTCTGGGGGAGATCAATTCCCATCATGTGACAGGAGCAGGGAAAATGGGGTGAATTTAGGGGAAAATGGAGCACAGAAGGAGCCAGGAGAGCAGGAAGGGAAAGAACAGAAAGCGTGTGTCCAGCAGGCTTTCTATTAGGGTTTAGCATCTCTTATTTTAGAAACAGAGGCAGGCAACTGGGGAAGACACTGTGCATCTCAAGGAAGCGTTTCCAGCCTGCAAAATACCTCCCACAGTTACCCATCTGGTATCAATATCCCCTCCGTGTTTTAGGAGCTGCCTTGGGAGATGCCACAACCCAGCTGCTTCTAGCAACAGTGGGGGAAGGCAGGGGGACAGTGCAGGTAAATTTTAGCACCTACTCTGCCACCCCTTTGCTGGGACCACGTGCCACAGCTGCAACTGCACCCCAGATCATCGCTGGAAAATGAGCCAAGGGCTTGCCGCAGCCTGGAGCAGGCGAGGAGAGGCAAAGCTGGGGAAAAGGGGGTGCATAATTTGTTAAAGATGTGTGTCATTAATTAAGATCACACGGGATGAGTGTCTTTCACAACTTTATGAGGTTGCCTGCTGGAGTTTGGCGAAGTGGGACCAGGCTTGTGGTAAAGGGAAACTCTCCCTGACGGCAACACTGCCCACAGAATGCAAACCAAGGCCAGGAGAAATTCCTTGGTTTTGACCATCTGAGGCCTGTAAATGAACTGTCAATTTCCAAATATGCATTAATTTAGCCCACAAAAAATCCCCCTTGCCCTGAGCAATCAAGGAAGAGCAGGCAAACACCTTGGAGGCTGCTTTTCAGCATGCCAAGCTGCCTGGGTCTGAAAAGTGGTGCCTGCAGGGGATGGCATCTCTCCACCAGCATCCAAAGCAGCCCATATGATGGGGCAGTTTTGGGGAGGAACATGTAGATCAGAGTGTGCCAAGAGGAGCTGCTGGGGTCTTTAATTTTATTCTGCACGGTCAGAGAGGCTCAGGCTTAGTTCATGAAGAACAAGACACAGATTTCTCCGTAGAAAGCAATCCAAGAGCTTGTTTGTCTGTCTTTTTTCCTCTTGGATATGCTGGATATAAAAAAAAAATAATCCTCCTAAAGGTTTCTAGGGGAATTTTCTCATCCTGGTCACCACCAGCAGTCTCTGCACAAAGCTGAAGTGTTGTGGATGGGAGCAGGAGGGTGTTGCCTGCACCCAGCCTCTTCCTTCTTACCTGCGGGAGGGAGAGTCTCATCAAACTCTCCCTCTCATTTCTCTCTCAAACAAGAAAGGTTCCCTGGACATTGTCCAGAGCTGAACTCACTTGGCTCTGACCAAAAAAACCCAGTCTGGGCTCCAATTTTATTTACCACTCATGAACACTGCTATCCTTAAAAAGCATGTCACACTTGATTTCTGGCCATCCATCCATTATTTTTTTTTTCTAATTGTCATTATTTGCTCCAGCTCATCAGTCCCAACAAACAGGAAATCCATTATTCATAGCAAAGTAACAGCAAGATGCAAACATGCTTCTATGGCTGCTCCGCCTGCGTGTTGCGGGGTGGAAAAGGGCTCCTCTCCCGGCTAAGCATCACTGCCTTTGGTCTGAGACATGTTCATCATTAGTCCTTCGCCCTATAATGATCTCAATGGCAAAACAGCACTCTTGAAAGCATTTTAGTTAGTGTGGATTAAGCCAATCTTAATCGGATGAGATAAATGAAGGGAGAAGGAAAATGGTAGAGAGTGTCACTATTAGTTTTAGGACTGGTCTCTGGAAATGCCAGATATCTTAGTTACACCTCTTAAAATATTGTAAAAACCCACTGTTTTCAGGTTTGCAGTGTTCAACATCCAGGAGAGGAAAACTCATGTGCTGCTGAGAAGTGACGCAAGCAGCTTTCTTCCCGTGTGTCGCAGTAAGCTCGTTACTCTGACATAGCAGGGGCCAGTACTTGGTCATCACACCTGATGCACTTCAAACATCCACAACTGGAGTCTTTTCCGACCCTCCTCTGCTGCCTCCTAAGCTGTCTAAAAGGGGAAGAAAAAAATCTTGGATAAATATGTATTCCACTAGTGCTTGAAATGAAGGTTGGCTCCGTTGGCGGAGTCCAGCAGAGTGTGGATGAAGATCTGAGAAAGGAAGCAAACCCGCTGTAATGGAAAATGTTGTCAGTGGCCATCCATTTCCATCTACACTGGACTTGAGCTCTGCAAGCTGGCCACTTGTGTAGCCCATGGACTGTCCCTGGTTTCGGCAATGAGGGCAGCAGAGGAGAGAGTCAATGGTTGGAGCTACCAGCACACAGCTCGCAAAGCCCTGTCCTTGTCCATGCCACGCCAGCTGAGACCACCCTGGCACTGGGGGGGCTCTGGATGGGACCTGGTAGGAGGGTTGGTGTTTGGTGTGGCACAGAGATGAACGCTTCTGCTACAGACTCAGAGCAGCAAAATTAACTCTGCTGGTGGAAACTGCAGCTGGTCCCTTATGAATAGAGAATATCCAGCACTGGAGTCAGAGCTAATCCTTGTGCTTGGGAGGATGTGCAAACGTTTGGTGATTTGTCATGTCCACTGGTGACTGGGGATCTTTTGACTCACTCATCATTGGAAGAAGAATCATAGAATCATCATTTAGGTTGGAAAAGACCTGAAAGGTCAGCAGGGCCAACTGTTAACCCAAGACTGTCAAGTCCATCACTAAACCATGACGACATCCATCAGACAATTTACCTTCAGTGTTGCTACCCATGCCTCAGGACATCCCAAAGTGGTGCTGGTGGGGAAAGAGAAAATGGGCAGAAAAAATGGTAACTTAACTCTCTGAAACATAGGGGGCATCTCTTCCAAAATGCTACCACTGGGCTGGCTGCCTCCTGAGCAGTATTTTCTTTCAATTTTCTGTTTCCAAAAGAGAGTTTCTCCATGAAAAGTGTTTTTAGCACTGTTTTTCTGGTACTCTAGTGAAGATGCTGGCATTAAAAGGAGAAAAGCAAGTTGCTTCCCTCTGCAAGTGGCCTTTCAGCAGTGAGATAATGCTCTTCCCAAAAGTGCATGTTCACTGCTGCTGGGCCATGGCCAAAAGCAGCCTCCCCACTCCTTCTGGAGGTGACAACAATGCACATGTGTGTCATTTCCTGATCCCTGTGGAAATTGCAGGACTGATATTCACAGCTGAAAAAAACCCCAAAACCTGATCTGGAAAATTTACACCACCACCCCCTCAAAGGCTCCACCTTCCAGACTGCTTCACTTCTATGTCAAGTGCCTCCACACATCTTGCTCTCCACTGCCAAGGCTGTGTCCTCCCCTCAAATGACTCAGCCCCCCATTGTCCCTTTGGTCTGTGTGGGAGGGGATGGGAGCTGGCGTGGCAATGGGTCATCTCACAGCACCTGGGGCTGGTGCCCACCTCCTGCGTCTCACTGGGGATCTCCAAGGAATTGTTTCTAATGTGACAACCAAGTTTAAACCTAAAAAAAATCCCTGAATTATCCAAATACATCTAGGCAGGGCTGTATATCCCTGGCACAGCATGCAGGTAGGTGCATCAGTCAGAGCTGACCTGCATCCAAGATTACCTTGAGGCACTTTTCTCCTGGACCTTCTACAATTGTGCACCCAGTCAGGAGCAAATCTGCCTCACAGTGGCACAATATCTGGGCTCTTGAAGAGAAGAGTAAGCTGCATCTAGCTGTCCATTTTGCTACTAGAAGTTTTTTGGGAAAAGAGTATTGTACATGGTTATTTTTGGGGCATTGGACTCCTGGAAATGCTCCACGCAGTAGGAGCCTGACGAAGGAAGGCTTGAATCTCTTCCAGTCATTCTATCTTGTATCACTGCATTTTGGCAAAACACAGAACAAATGAGAGGCAGAGTCAGATAAACAAGCTTAAGGTAAACATTATCTGCATGTATATCCTGATTTATAATGTACGTGCATTGGTTAAAAATTTACTTGAATTCACCACAGTGTTTTAAGTAACGTTATTAAGAATGTAACTTCTTAGGAAAACTCAGTCTGTTTTTAGCCCAGACATGCAATTAGGGGAATTAGTAACACGATACGTCATCTTGAAGAACACACAGATACAGTGGTCAGAAACCTCATGCAACCCTCTGGAAGGAAATCTTGCTTGCAGCATATGTGAATGCTCTCTTACAAGCCTAATTCCCACTGAGAAATAACTGGACCTCTGAGCCAGCGCGCTGCCCATTTTGAGTGCTTGGAGGATGAGGCCATGGGTTTAGTGTCCTCCTTTCTGGGGGAGAAAAGGGGCAATGAAAGGGTCTTCAAAATGTTCACGCACAGTGAGGCATGAGGAATCTACGGTGGTGTGGGTGGAAAGCAGTAGACCTTGTAATTCACAGCTCTCTCCTCGAAGGCATGCAGGTGAGATCAGGGTTTGGTTCATGCTCCTTGGATGGATTTTGTGGGTGTTTTAGTCTGAGAGAAGACCGACTGTGAACTTTCGGAGGGGGTTTGGAGACGCACGTCACAGTGCTGGCTTTGGAAAACAGCACCATGACTTTGAAATATTCAGGGTTCCTACACCAGAAGCATGAATCAAATAACACCTGAGCCCCCAAACTCTACAGAAAACCTTGGCTCATACTCTTCTTTGTAGGACTAAATGAAGGGGTAAGAGTTAGAGGGGACAGGTCAGGGCAAAGAGAGCATTATGTCTCCTGTAGCTCCTGCCACCATGATGCGTGGTCTTGCGTCAACGCCCCAAACCATGGCTCTGTATCTCCTCCACCCCACCCCACTGCCATCAAGGCCCTGCCTACTCCTTGGACCATCAAAAATTCCAGAAAAAAAGCAAAAACTCTCCATCCCAGCTTCTTCCTAAGAGTTCCAGAAACTCCAGCTGAATTTCACAAAGTTAGGAGGCTTTTGGCGAGTTTGCGTAAGCCAAATCTTTCGTTGCTGAACCAAGCCTTGAGATAAGCCATTGAGGTTTCTGTATCGCTAGCAACAGTCTTTGCTTTTGGTTTTGTTTTGCTTTGGGTCTGCAGTGCTACTCAATGATGACTTAGTCCTGCTATGCAGACATATGTGAGGACAGCTCAGAGGACTGGGGCCTTCTCCAGTAATAGCTGCAAATGGTAGAGGATCCTACAAAAATGTTGGAAAATATGAAAAGGCCAATGAAGCAGGGGAAAAGATGATCCAAATAGGGTGGGTTTTTTCTTCCCTTAAGAAATAATGCATTATCTGGAAATCCCACTTCATAGTTTGGAATTTGTTTTTGCGTTACTTTCTTTCAGTGACCTATTCCGAATAAAGAGCAACCGCAGAAACTGTACACCAAAGCAACAGCAGTGGGTGGCAAATTTCTCCGTTACCACAAATATCCTTCCATACTTGACAGTCCAGATTGAAAACATTTTTTTGTTGTTGTTTGTGTATCTCATCTTCAATCAGTCTTAAAGAGGGGCAGAAAGGATTGGCTTGCTGGTTTCTTGACCCCAAAAAATTGCCTTCTGCTTCTCTCCTAAACCCCTTTTTGTCCCATTGCAGCACGCAATGCCTGGAGGATCTGGTCCATGGGAGTGGTTATGATCCCTCCCCATAAGCCAAGGACCAGATGTCCAAACACTGTTGGTTACCTTGTGTGGGATTTCTGCAGAACTGGGCTTTCCAAAACAAATGTGGGTTTCTCACCTAATGGACTTGCCTAGAGCGGGCAAAGTGCAAAGTCACTGCATTTTTTTAAACTTCAAGTTCTTGGCTGAAGATATCTCAGCCAGGGAGATGCTTCTAGCCAAGAAGGAGGATCCATATCCTCCAAAACGTGCATTTGTACCTCCAGTCATGCACAGCCCCATTGATTTAGTACATATGTACATTTCTGCAGCTGAGGTCTTGCACCATAAACTGGCAGGGAAGACTCTTGCCAGACATTGATACAATGCATAGCATGCTCGAGTCCTGATTTGTGCTGAGATTTTTGCAATGCATAAAAACACCACCCTTCCCCAGGCAACACAGCCTCGGTTGAAGACCTCTTGGGTCTGGTGTCAGCCCACAGCATCTCATTTTTACTACCAGTCTCCAGCGTAATGGAAAGCATCATCCACTTCCATTCGCAGATATGCTTCTGCACAACATCAAGGCTCATCCTTGAAAAAGTTGTTGTTGCGGAATAATAAAGCCACTAAAAGCAAAAAATTTATGACATGACCTGCAATCCAGTCCTGCTTCCATGCCCTGTTGTGTGCAACTCAAGTGCACTTCAACCGGCTGCAAACTTTGGATAATAGCACATAGTGAACCTGATCTGAGACTAAAGCAAAGCTGCTTGGCAAGGACCAAGCGTACATGACTGAAGGGGAAATAACTTCACAGAGCATTAAGTTGTTGCTTAACTTGGGATTTTACTGGAGGTGGATACTTTTTTTTCATTTGCACATTTCTCTTGATTTGGAAAGGCTAATTTTTCCTGGCTTCTCTTTGTGGGTTTCATGTTGAGTTCAAAATTGAATCCGGGCGGTTAAAAATGTAATGGGATACGTGCTGTCCTCAGCTCTTCCCTTGCAGGCTCTCCTGCATTCACTGGAATTTATGGTGAGAACAGTTTTCAGCCTAACAGCAACTCTGCAGCCATTTATGCACCTAATTTCGAAGAGCATCAGCCCAGCTCTGCAGCTGCTTTACTTCCTCATCCTTAGCAAAACTCGGGATTTACCTAGCTCTCAGGTGGTCCCCTTGTAGTTATTACATTTTGAATGATAGACAGTCAAGTCCAGCACAATCACTTATTCTTTTAGGGTCAGGATACCTTCATGGCCCCACAATTGAGTGGGAAGCATGGTCTCTCCCCCAGTACTAAAGCTTTACCAGTATAACATCCCTGGCTATTTTAATCATCATACTTGACAGGATGAAATAATCACAAATGTGATTCATAGCACTCTGTAGCAAGGAAAAGACAAGCTAGGGCTAGATTTTTACACCAACCAATGGAATACCTTGATTTTGCTGTCTAAAATACCAGAAACTCTCCTGGTGTAAGTGTTGTGAATTGTCTTTAGGAAAGCCTCTCCCTCTTTGCTTGCTGTGAGAACAGAGAAAAACATGAAGTCAGGAAACTTGCAGCAGCTCCTGCCCTCTTCCCTTTGCCTGTTTCTCCTCCCATTTTGGGTCAGTGCAGGGGTGAGAAGTGAGCCCCGTGATGCTTGGGGTGTGATGTCTTCATCTCCAAAGAGGCATCTTGGAAATCACCAGCCACTGGTGGCAAACGGGTCTGCCCTCAGCTCTCCTCCTGCCCCGCTGCCCCCGAGCAACAACATGGAAGCCTTGTGGAAGGCTCCAGCACCAACAACCCCATTTTGAGGGCTGGTAGCTCCCGTCAGGCAGAAAGCAACCCAAACCGCCCCAGGCATCCTTACCTTGTTCCCATGCTAGCGCTAAGCCGGGATGTCCTGCCTCCCGCATGGCCCAAGGGACAGCAGGGACGGCGTGGTCCCTGCTCAACATCATTCATCACCAGTGGGTGACGGCACCCTGTTTTGACAGAGGTGCAGAAAAGCTTTGTTAATTTGCCTGCCAGTTCAGCCCTTTTTGTTGTTGTTTTCCATGAGAACACGATATGTTTATCTAGCTTTGATATATTTTTTTTTTTCACTCTGTGGCTGAATTAACTGACTATTACTTTCATCCGGTTCCCTCTGAAGGGTCAGATGAAGCCCAAATAATAAAATTGGATGTGAGTGTGTGTATGTATTTATAATTAATAGGTTGCATACTGAAAGATGTGGGGTCTCAAAAGAATGTGTAAAGAGAAAATGCTCTAAAACTCGATCTTTATTTTGGTTCAACCTCAACAATTTCCTGCAAAGTATAATTGGTGATATAATATGGGGCAGATCAAACCAAACTCTAATTCTCTTCTGCTTCTCATGCCAAATGTCATCCCCTTAAGATGTGCTTTTCTCCATCTGGCGATTTTGGCTTCTCTACGTTCCCTGTAAGTCTTTGGACTTTTTGCTAAAATGTCTGTGATATGACTCAGAATAACAAACAAAACATGCAGGACCTTCTTTCAGTTGAGCACAATACTGGCAATAAATGGAGCTGGCTCAACCAGAAGGTTTTATAGAGACCCCACAAAAATCCAAAGGAGAGAAATAAATTAGCAACTGATGCTTTACTTTTTTTTTATTTTTTTGAGAAATCAGAACTGTTTTTCAGTAAAGCTAGAACTTTTCCATGTTTTCACCAAAACAAACAGAAAGCAGGTGCGTGCTGAAAGAATTTTGGCTGGGAAAGCACAGAGAAGTGCATATGGGTTTTCCTGTGAGCGCTTATAGTTAATGGGCTCAATTTTGCTTTTCGTTATGTCAATGCAAGTTTTGCTGTTCCCTTCAAAGAAAGCAGGCATGGACATGTACAGAGTCATGGTATTCCTTAGAGAAGTGTGAGATGTGCAAAGGTAGCTTTCTGGTAGTCTGCGTATTTTAAGGGTTGTCACAATCTCATCCAAGTCCTTTGCAGTGGAAAATGGTGCTCTGCTTGCTGAAATTTTGCTCCAAAATATAGAACTTTTCCTTGCATTAAAATATGTATTTCTGGAGAACAGAAAGCAAACGTGGTCTTGTTTTCCAGTAGTCCTCAGCCACTTTTTTGGCAGTAGTTTGGTTTTTGCTTTTTTGATTCAATGCTTGGTTTTACTGCACTGATGGAAGGTGGTTAAGTTCAAAGACGTGTGAATTTTTCCATTGTTTTGAGTTTCCTCCTGGGAATTTCTTCCTTTGTCCTGTAAGACTCCATTTTCCTACCATTTTCTATAGAAGCCCAGGGCATCACCGGCATTCCCATGACCACCTAAGGATGCAGGCTTGAAACTGAAGGCAGTATTTTATTTTATTTTGGGCGGGGGGGGGATGACAAAGAAGCCCAGACATGCGAGAAGAGCCGCTGGCGGGCAGAGCAGGGCTCCCCGATGACGGACGGTGCAGCCAAGGGCAGACATGCTGCAGAGCCTCTGCTCTGTGCCAGCCCCGCCACGTCCCTCTGCGGAGCACCTACGAGCTGCTGAGGGATGTCTGAGCCAACTCGCCTTAATGCACAGAAATCCGGAGTGTTTAAAGCCTCCTGTATCCATGACCATAAAAGTACAGCAATTCCATGAGCGCGGATGCCTTATACATGTGCATTGCCGGAAAGAGGTTGCCAGTTTGGCACTTGGCAGCCGATGCCTGACACGGGCACTAAAACCCATTTATCACCAAGAAGCACATTTAATCTCTGTTTACAGAAATTGTAATGCCTTGCCCCAAGCAAATGGGTCTTTCTGCCACGGACATGGCATACTCAGAGGGAGAGCCAAGACCAAAGGCAGAGATCGAATAGAACTGGCACTGCTGCCATTGAAAAGGGTGACATTAGGAGTCAGGGAGCTCTGCAGAAATCCGCCTCCAAAACCCAGCCTCCCAAAGCAGATGGTGGCTTCCTGCAAGCAAAAGGATCGCTGCCCTTTCCTGCCTCAGCCCTGTCCTCCTGACATGGCCATCCCTTCAGGGGGGTCACATTAATGTCCCTCCCGCGAGGGTTCCCTTCCTTTCTGCGGAAGAGGCCAGTGAAGACCTGGCTTCTGGCCCTCACAGTCTTTGGGAAAAAAATAGTGAAAAGAGTGTAGCTGAAATGCTCCAAAAGCAGAAAACAACACTGCTTTCCACTTCCCTGGTATGGGATTTATTAAAGAAAGCCCTGGGACGTGAGGAAGGAAGAGCAGCTGGGTTTTGGTGCTTTTGAAGGCTTTATTTACCTGAAGGCTTGGAAAATAGCTCTGCACCATGCATGATCTCAGCCGTGTAATGAGTTGCAGAAGAGCTGGCTTGCCCAGGTGAATGTGGGATTTTGCATCCATCAGACGCCGTGCAGACCTCTGTGCTCAAGCACGAGCCCTTCCTGGGGACTGACACCATGGACTGCAGCTGGGAAGCGTCCCAGATTTCCTATGTGCCATCTGTACTTTGCTGCTTCTGTGTTGCTCAGGAACTGGGACTGCTTGGGCGAGGGTACCTGCAGCCTTCAAGCAGGAACCTAATAAACCATGGACAAGCCATAAATTGAGATGGGTTTTATTGCCGCTGACATCCAGACAGATTCTGGAGTGCCCTTGTGTAACCCAACAACCCCCTTCCAGACCTATCTCCCTCTTCTTACCTTTATAATTTATATTTTTTAGTATAATCGGATTATTGATAATCCTAGAGTTTAACCGTGTCTCTGTAAAGGCTAATATATCAGGTGCGTAAGAATTTACACGAACGGCTAAACCATCCTGTTCGCCCATAAGCTTCTGCTATAAATATGAGCAATTTTTAAACACAGTGAAGCCAAACCAGATTTTCAAGCCATGACCTTTAAGCCCTTGGGTAGGTGCACAGAGTCAGCGGTGCTGGAGAGGAAGCCTACGATCCCAAATTGGCCAGATGAGGAGCAGAAATGTCAAAACGCAGGTCAGATGTGAGGGGCTGACCCACTGGTGTCCTGGGGAGCGGGCTGTGGGCTGCACTTCACAGCGCTGAAAACTTGCTGGAGTGTGTGTTATAACCCTGAACACTTCTTTCCTCCCCTGCAAGTTTATAGACATGCAGTTATTTACTGGGCTTGATTGCTCTTGCTCTAGGCAGATTTATTGTGCTGCACTCCTGGTGGATGTGAGCTCTTTTCCTGCGGAGAAATCAAAGAAAAGGAAGGCAAGTCTGCAATCCATCGGAAAAGCAGACTGCAACGAGGTTTGCTCGTATGCCACTGTGCAAAGGTTGTTGCCTCTTTAGATGTGCCTGGTGGGACTGGAAGGGCCGGAGGGCAAGGGCTGCCTGTTCATGGCATTATGGGATGGGCTGATCAGGGATGCTGCTAGGAGCTATTGCAGAGAGAAAGAGCAAGGAATCATGTTGGGCACTGTGGGTTGGGGTTGCAGCTCGGAGGCTCACGGGCTCGTCCCGCCTGGTCTGCATCATGCAGAGGCTCCCAATCCATCCCATTTGCTTGTTCATCAAATTACACCACTTCTCATCAGCGTGGGGTTTGTTCCTGCTGGAAAATAGGCTGCGTCTTCCCATCTGATAAGTAAATGACGTGAGCTCTTTTGTTTGAAGGGGTTTTAAAAAGACAGACAAAGCGGTGGTCACAGACCACAGAAATCAGATTAATTTTCCTTAAACAGGGAATTGGGAAGAGGGGATAGGAAAGCAAAAACTACTGGGGAATCTGTAACTGAATCTATAGGGTTTGGCCAAGGGGTTTATAAACAGAGGGATGCTTACAAGCTTCCAGACTGATTCAGTGCATTTCCCTTCCCCATACGGGACTGCACTGAGGTTGATTGGGCTCTCAGCGTGCAGCCACAATGTGCCTTAAAATGACAATAATAATGGAGCATGGAGGAAAATAAAGTGCTATACCAAGGGTCAAATGAAGCAGTGTTTGGAGGGTGAGGAATATCTCTCATTAGGCCAACTGCTATGGCCAGAGAGGAGAAGCAGGTAAACTTTCAGGCATGCAAGTTCTTTGTAGGGGATTTTTAAGCATTACTGGGATTGATGCTTTTCTCCCTACACCTCGCTCTGACATCAAAACGCTCAAGCACAGTAGCTGATCATCCTCGGGCTGAGCTCTCCAAGGCTGATTACATCTAGCCTGAATTTCTTCCTGCATGTTTCACATCTTCCAGTAAAAGGTAGTCATGCTTCAAATTTATGATCAGTCCCACTTTTATTCCTGGATGTTATTCAGATGCATTTTCATATCACTTCGGATTCTCTTCTTTGGAAAGTCCCCATGGATGTATCGGCCAAAATGAATAACAACCGGAAACAATAAAATGGAGAAAGATAAAATCAGGGAGAGTAAGCTTTGTTTATAGATGTGAACAGCTTTTCCAGTAAACCACCAAATAAAGAGCTTCTTCAAATTTGGAAAGTCTGAAAATGGGGCAGTTGGGAATGCAACTGGGCTCAGAGAAGCTTTGGATTGTGAGAGAAAAAAAAAAAGAAAAAAAAGAAATAAGGAGTGAATCAAAATGTGCGCATCACAGATACGGTATCACCCATGCCTGAAGCCAGAGGGGAAAAGGGTTGATGCTCTACAGAGGCAAAAGTGTGCTTTCAGAAGGCTGCTCTTTGCCTTCAGAAGGCTGCTCTTTGCCTCCTTTTTAGCTCATAATTGCGTTTATATAAGAAGATGAGCAAACATTGTACGATAAAACAAAGTGAAAAGCAACAGAGGTGGGTGCTGTAAAAGCAAAATGTATTGAATCTGTGTTTGTAACAAAAAAAAAAGGATAAAGGCATGAGTTACAGCAAACCAAGCACCATGAACACTGCTCACACGAAGAAAATTAGTATTAATTACCCAATCATTCAAGTAATTCCTATTTAATTTACAAAGACAGACCATGAGTTATGAAAGGAGAAATACCAAGTATAATACCTAACGGCTTCTTTCAGTGTTTTATATGAGCTCCCTGGCTACCCTGTCTCTGGTGTCTCACCTTGAGGTCTTCTCAGTGAGTGGAAAGAGAGGAGGGAGCAGCTTTTCATCAAGCTCAATTTTTGATATAAAGAGGGCCAGCCCAGTCATTTTTCCTTCATTATTAGAGTTACGGGGATGTCTGCAGACACCTGTCTGTCCCTGGTGCCAGGGGTGGCTTTGCCTCTCCTCAGCATTTGGACCCAGGGCTCTGCTCTGAGCTGGTGGTCGCTCAACTTCCCTGTGGTGTGGGAAAAGGGAAGATGCTCCAGGACAAGCAACATTTTATTGTGAGGGATGGACCTGGGAATGGGATGGGACCCAGGAGAAGATCTGGGAGGGCCCCCCTGTAATGTTCAAGGCAGGGGCTGACTTCCAGCCCTTCCTCAGGCCTCCATGGCCACCCGCTCCCAGCCTGCAGGATGTCACTGGGGAATTCTGCTGCCCTGCCAGGACTTCCCATGAAGAGCCAATGGGAAAGATGTTTTCCTGCTGCTTCCCAGATAGGCATTTAGATGCTGTTTCATCCTCAAAAAAAAAAAAAAAAAAAAAAAAACCAAAAAAACAAAGCAGTTTGTGGCCAAAACCAGGAGGATATAGGCTGAATTTCTCGGGTAGGAAGCAAACATCTCCTAACGTTGTCTGGCTAAGCACAAGAGGCACTGAGGTTCCAGCAAGGTGGTGGGAGTGTGCATAACTATAAATAGTTCATATTTTGGGGTGGGGGTTTTCCCCAGCCCCCACAAAACAGAGCTAGATGGCTCCACGCCGGGGGACAGCTATCCCCTTTGGTCTTGCTACACAGTGGTGTGTGCTCCTTACTGACAGAAGGAAGAGAGCTGGAGATGATGGGGAGCTTTGTGCTGCCAAAAAGGAAGAGAGTGGGAGATGGAGGAGAGTTATGCGATGCCAAGGAACATGACTGGAGGGCCGATGGCAGTGCTGATAGGTTTGACGTGAATGTAGCTTGGTGGGGAACCAGCTGAACACAGGAGTAAATGTGTGTGTCCCCATGGGTGCAGGAAGCTATGGAATAAGCTTCTTTTCCTTAGAGGAAGGGGTTCCACGGCTGGTGTTGGCTGGGGGTATCATCAGGGTGCTTTGCAGAGGGAAACCCACAGCAAAAGGTGAAGAGGTCTTTGCTGTGAGGAATGCACCAGGATTTTCTCCATCTGAAGTTACTAGAAGGAGCTCGCCCTGGCAGGCTCTCACTAAATACATTTTATTGCAGTTCTTTGAGTTCAATAACAACTAAGTAGGTCATCCCTTAAGTAGTGACCGAGCATCGCAAGCACAAACCTCTTGGACTCCATTTGCTGGATGGGGCTCGTAGTTTGTGATCTGCACTCCTTTGCAGTGTGTTGACTTGCTTCTGCTTCTAATCTAAGATGCCTTGTTTTCCCGACATTGTTTAATCAAACTTAGATCTGATCAATGCCAGAGCACTATTAAGTGTGAGCCTCCGCAATCCTAAGCAGCCATGTAAAATGCTGGCTACAGTAATTTTTCCTGTTGGTCTTTCTGCATCAGGTCCTGAAATCCCCCAATTAAGTTTTGTACCAAGAAATGAGTAATGTTCATTGCAAACTCATGTTCACGGGACACTTCCAAGGTCTTGCCTCCCACTCTTGTGATGCATTAAGCATGTGGGAAACAAAGCAAAGCCGACATGCGGAAGGACCACAGCCTCTGGATTCAAGAGTCACCACTCCGACTCCCATGTGCCTCCTCATCTGCAGCCACAGGTGACTTACAGCCCTGAGGCTGCTCTCCTATTGACCCCAAAAAGGTAGAATTAATAAAATCATTAATAAAATTAATAAAGCCCTCATATTTTGGACTCTTCTTTTTAAGTCCATCAAACCAGACACTGAGTGATAGGCACTAGGAGAACAGTTTTCTTTGTGGGCAGGTAATTCCATCTGTAGATGCAGCAAAGCTTTCCTGTCACATCCTGGGAAGCATCTGGTACTGGCTACTGTCAGGGACAGATACGGGATTACACAGGACATTTATCTGGCTGAGGAATTTATATGATCCTAGCTTCATCCTGCTAGCAGCATCTTAGGAGCTAAGCCTGAATAAACACTTTGACCAACGCTTTATCAAACTACTAGGGAACAGAGTGAGAGCAGGAGGGAGAAAATTATTATTTTTCTTCAAGGGTTCAAGCACCTGTGCTTTTAAAAAAATAGTGGTTTTACGTTAAGGGGTGGGGAGTGGATTGTTAGGAGGTATAAACGTGCATAGCAAGACTCCATCTGAGCAAGGCACCTACAGCAGCGGCAAAGTGGGTTTGCATTGCCTTAAAATGAGTGTAAACCCTGTCAGGACAGCATCAGAAACTCGCTGGGGTGAGCGCGGGGTCCGCACACAAGGGATGCAACACCCACCATGGCATGGGTGGGGCTTTTTTCCAGATCTGGGGTGTTGCTATAACACAAATGGGGACAAGAAATAATTAGGACTCAAGGGTGGCTGCTGCTGAAGTCCCACATTCCTCCATTGAATTCCTCCTCCTCCCAGTAACGAGCTGCATTTCGATCTGACCCTCATCTCTGCCTATTTCTGTGCCAACAGCTTACCAGTGTTTCACTTATCTTTGCTAGGAAAATGCAATTTCAGTAGGAAATCTGATGTTGCAGCCATTTTCTGGTGTCCTCGGCTGCATCCATCGTGTGTCAGGAGCATTTCAAAGGGGCCTGAGGACTCCCAGTGCTCTGCCTGCCTCAGCCCAGTAGCTGAACTCCTACAACACAGACCCTAAGTGTTTAAGGGCTTGTTGTTGCTTTTTGTTATTATTAATATTATCAGTATGCTTGTTCTGGCACAAACTCCCTTTTCTATTCTCTTTCCCTTCTTAGAATTTTGGTCAAAGTTTAATTAAATTTAGAGGAGCTGGAAAAACCACATAATTCAAAAGTAAATGAAAGCAGTGGCTATTGCCAGGGGTGCCAGCCCTTGGTGCCATCCCTGGTCACAGCGCTGCAGGCAGCCTGCCTAGCCCCGGGGACACGGGGGGACCCTGGTGATGCCAGGGGGGACCAGGCTGCTGCAGTCCCGCACTGGAATACCGTTGGGAATGAGGATTTCCCTTTGCTGGAGGAGTGGGAAGGGGGCAAAGGGTTCCCTGTAGGCTGTGTTTGGAGGATGCTAGAAGGTGTCCAGGCGGGAGGTGGGGAGCTGCTGCGGCCCAGCAAAACGAAGCCCTTGTTCATCCCTGCCCGTGCGGTCAGGCGCTGTGGGTGGGAGCAGGGGGATCTGTTTTCCCAGGCTCCCTGCCATCAGGAATTACTGAGCTGCCATGAAATGGGAGGAAATATTTCATTATAGGCACATGCGCTTCAATTTCACATGATGGAAACTTCAGGATCAGCTTTCCTCCCGCCCTCCCTCCCTCCTTCACTGCGTGTGCTTCATCCCTGCTGCAGCGGTGTAGTGCTGGGCATCTCCAGCATGGTCTTCCTCAGCCCATCCTCTGGCAGGGGCGAGGGCACCCCCCTTGCAGCAGGATTTGCCCCTCTGCCCGGGGTGCAGCCCCACTTTACAGTCCGACAGCACCTCAGGGGGGAGCAAAGTGGGCAGATGCCAAATGCAGACCCCAGCCCTAAGGGGAAAAAAAAAAAAAAAAAAAAAAAAGGAAAAAAAGGATATGGACTATCTAAAAGAAATGTGGTGGAGGGAGCGGAGGGTAGAGGGGAGACCCCACTGCCCCCATCTTGCCAGGGCGTGGGGCCTGGTGAGCAGCCTGGTATGGGGAGGCACACAGGCGCTGCAGCCCCCAGCAAGGAGCTGTCCCTAGAGCCTCTCTTTTTTTGTAAAAAAAGGTATTTTGTGTAAAAAGTTCAGTATTTTGGAGTGGCATCTCTCAGGGCTTTCTGTGACCCAGCACAGGGAACGACCACAGGGACCCCCTGTGCCACTCCCCTCACGACTGCTTCAGAACACCCACCAACCCCCCTGCGCCGGGTGGGGGCTTCTCCCCCCGCTGTGAGAGTTTTCTGTCCCCAGACTGTGCCTTCTCCCCCATTTCAGCATACTCCGTAACTCCTGTAAATTGTAGCCAAAGCAGGAGCGGAGCTGCAGGAGAGGGGGCGACGGGGATAAACTGGGGGGCTGTGAGCCCCCAGGGCGGCTCCCGGCGGGCCCGGGGCTGCACCCCCCGCCCGGGGCAGGCCGGAGGGGCCGGGCCGGCTCGGCGCCCGCCCGTGTCAGCGGGGTTAATGCGGCGGGTCGGGGGCAGCCGCTGGCGCCCGGGCGGGACCCGCCGGCCCCGGCCTCCCCCGCACGGCTGGGCCCGGCCTCCCCCGTATGGCTGCCTGGGCCCGAGCCTGCTTCCCCTGTATGGCAGGGCCCGGGCCGGCCTCCCCCGCATGGCCGGGCCCGGCCTCCCCCGCACGGCTGGGCCCGGGTGCCGGCGGCTCCGCGCTGCGGCCCCCCAGCCCCGCGTCCCCCCGGCGTGAGAAGGGGCAGGAATGACCGAGGGGGGATGCGAACGGCAATGAGACCTGAAAGAAATGGCGGGAAAGAGGAAGCGGAAGGGGAGGGGGAGGGAAGCAATGAGGGAAAATGGGGAGGAAAATGAAAAGCGTGGGTGAAAATGAGGAGGAAAGGATAAAAGGAAAAAGAGACTAGAACAGGGGAATGGGAGTAGAAAAAAGGAAAAGGGGGAAAGAATTCCACTGTAATTAAAGGCAAATTGCCGTGCAGGTGGCCAGTGCCTGGGGATGCTCCGGGTGCAGCCCCTGGCATGAGCCCAGCAGAGCGTTCACCCCGTGGCCGGGGGTCTCCCCACGGCTCCTGGGGCAGGCAGGGAACAACGGGCACCCACCGCCCGCCTGGGCGAGCCCCGGGAGGTTTCGGGGGGCGAGGGGGTGCCTGGGCTCACCCCTTCGCAGGGGGCAGCGGGCAGGAGCTGCCCTTTCCCAGCTCAAGGTTTCCAGAGCTCCCCTCCAGCCATGCCCTCCACCAGGCCCTGATCTCATTCCTCTGGTGTAGCTGTGAGAAGTAATACTTCATTTTCTGCATAAAATGATAACTTCGTGCCTTACTAAATTACATATCAACGAAGCTTTTTTCCAGCGTTGAAACCATATCGTATACACAAAGGCAAAGGCTGGGAGGAATTTTTACAGATGAGTAATAAACCTCTGGAGAGAAAAAAAAAAAAAAAGATTTATGATGGAAAGCTGACACAACCTTAAGTGGATAATTCAATTTTTACTCACTTTCTTTGTTCCCTACAGAGGCACTTAGAGCTACAAAGCCCAGGCACACATGGGGCTATTGATCCTCGGACTCAGAAACAGCCCCGGCCCCTGCCCAGGCACACTCGCAACATGTGCCAACAGCACGGATAAATACAGGCTTTCCATTTTCGGGGGCTTCCTTCTCTTTGCCACACACCCCCACACCTACATCGCTGCTTGGGTTTTGTGTCTGGGTTTTCTTCTAACTTAGTTTTTCTCATGGTCAGGAATAATCTCTGAACAGGTTATGGTCTCTGTGCATTTCCTAACAAACCTATAACTATAAAATAATGGGATGCAGATTTTTGGGTGCTCTGATTTTCTTTAACTAAATTCTGATTTCTTTCCCCGAGTGTCACTCTGCACTTTTTTTCATCATCTTTCTAACCTTTTTACTAATGAAAAGCTTTTCAAACTGGTAGTGATGCAAAGAAGGGTTGAAACCCTTGCAAGAGTAATTTTGATAAGGACAGAAGAGAAAACAAACTGCGTCAGGGCAAAATGGAGACATAAAGGGGAAAAAATATGCTGCCCCACCAGACAAAAGCTCTCGCGTTTTTGTGGGTAACACTTTGCACACCCTGGGATTTGCTGGGTTGTTGCTTCATATCAAGATTCTTGTGAGAATAACGTCATTCAAAGAAGTGAATATGGAGAAGTGATGAAAAGGAGAATACTGTTTTCTAGGAATCCTGTGGCCGAGCGTTATTTCCTCCCAAACTGGCTGGCAGGAATGAGATTATTTCCATTGTAGCTGCAAAACGCGCTGCTTGATTCAGAATTTCATTGCATTGAAAAATTCCATAGTCAGGGCTTACCAGCTCAGTTCATTTTGGGTCTCAAAATTTAACCTAACAATAGCCTAGAGGTTTTGGTTTTAAGTAATAAATTCCCAACATAGAGCATTTGGGAATGATCAGAATAAATACTGTGATTGATCTAGTCTAAAAATTATTTTCATTTAGGGAGCATGTTTACTAAAGAAGGTTATGATTTGCATTTTCAATCCTGATTTTAAAAATGATTCAATGTCTTGAACATTCCCCTGTGTTGGAAAAAAACATTTCCCACCTACACATGAAAAGTATGTCCTGCTTCTACATACTCTCGTGCCTGCATGTGCACACAACTGCCCATGGCTTGTTGCCACACACAGTATCGCTTTGGCCTACATGCACATGCATGTCATTGCCTGGCAAATGCATGCATGGACACATGCAGTCACTGTGTGCATAGATTGCAGCACACCCGTGTACCTGCAGTCACAGCACACATGCAGTTGCAGCAGAAAGATGCAGTTAGCACTCACATGCATGCACAGCCCATACACATACAGTCATGGCACACACGTCTATGCAGTCATGGCACGTGTGCAGACACTGTGCACACACGTGCAGTTACAGCACAAACATTCAATTAGAGCACGAACGTGCAATCACAGAACACACACATGCAATCACAGGACATGAACACACACACAGCATGCACACGTGCAATCAGAGTGTGTACATGCAGTCACAGCACGTGCACACACATGCAATCACAGCACACACGCCTTCATCACCTTGCTGCTCCCCATACGGTCCCAGGCACTGAGCCCCCCCATGCTGTACTATCCCATACACATCCGTACCCACACAGGAGCACCCTGCACAGGCACCCACCTCCCCCCCCCCGCCCGCCCTTGCACACACAATTACCAGACACACAGGCATATTTTTATTGCAGCTGTCAGGAACATGAAAAACCTTTCTGCCAGCACTCAGCACGGGCAATTTATGAGCCTGGTCTGTTTGAGTGTGGAGGGGGGGTAGGGATCAGAGAAGAAATGATGGGAGAGAAAATGGCCCATAAATTGTTTGCCGTGATTTACACTGTAGTCCATTTGCAGCCTATTCTTTTTTTGGAGCCTCACACACAGAGATCTCTCTCCTGCTCTCCTTCACGTTGAGGTCCTGAGCCGGCCCAGCTGGAGGAAGGCAGCGATCAGAGTTCAGTTGGTGCAGACAGAGCTAAAGTAAACAGACGTGGTCATTCAGCAGGCAGTTAGCAGCCTTTGGACAGATGAGCAGGGCTTTGCAGGACCACACACACAAACCCCTCTAGACCACACAGGGACCGGGCTGCGTTGGCTTTGCACGCAACGCATGCAGAGGGATGGTCCTCCTCCCACTGCATTGGACCCGGGGCTTCTGCAGGTCTCCAGCCCCCCGGCCACTCGGGAATCGTTTCCTGCCCCAGCCACCCCGGTCCCTCCTGCTCGCCGGGTGATTAACTCTGTCACCCGGCCTGGAGAGCATGGTATACATTCCTCGGCAGAAGACATAGTGTACTCCTGGAAAAATGCCACCACTACTTCCACAGCTTATAAAGTCATCTGCTGACCTTCTCCTCTTCTCCCTTCAAATTTGGCCCATCGGTCTTGTACCTCGCGCTTTCATCTCTGTCGCTCACCGAGGAGGTACCAAACCGGTGTTATCAGCCTGCCTCCCACACTGCCCTCCTGACCAAAAAGCCCCTGGTGGGAGCAGTGGTCTGTGCTGAGGCTGAAAGGCCTCTTGACCATTCCTGATACTTCACCTGGGCTGGGGAAGTCCTCCCCTGGGCCAGTCTGTGTGTATACTTAATTCACCTGACAATATACACGTAACCAGCACGCTCGGGCACTGCACAGCATCCTTCTCCCTTGAGCAGATGCCAGGATGAAGGTAGAAGCATCCTTGAACCCCACTGAGCCATTTGCACACGTACACCTCCAGCCCTTCCAGTCCTTGCCAGCATCCCCAATACCGGTTCCCTCTACCTCAGCCTGTTCTCAGATGATGAGCATCACCCTGGCTCTTGGTCTCCCATGCTTTAACTGGGTTTCATGGCTTGGAGACTGTTGGCAAAGGGATTGCTTGTTTGGGTGCTGATCCTACCAGGATGGACTGTTCTGGAGCCGTGGAGGTGTCAGCACTGAAAAGCTCTAACAGCTCCTCATATCACCCTGACCTGCATGTCCGAGTCCTCCCTGGCCACACTGCGGGGCCCAGCTGCTGCTCCAGCATCGCCTGCTCCCGGCCGGCCAAGCAGAGCCGGGAGAAAGCAGGGATTTCCTGGAAATGGCTGAGGTAGAGGGGGGCTTGAAGGTCAGAGGAAGAGCCTGCCATCATTCCCACTTTACTATTTCCAGCTCCCAATGGTGCAGCAGCCTTTCAGCTGGCCCATCGCCTCTCTGCAGCCCTGCTGAGATTTCACCCTGGTGGGGTGAGGACACCCAGCTTGCCTCCTCTGACATCTCCCCGTGCTGCAAAAGCCCTCCCAGAGCACTGAGCTCATCCTCCTTTTAACCTTCCTCATTCCTCATCCCAAACACAGCCATGCCTTTTTGCCCTCTCCTCGAGAAGCGCCTCCGGGTCCCCCTGCGATCCAAGCGGAGCTCCGAGGGGAAGCTCCCCGCGCCTCCATCCCCTCCCGCCGCAGCTCGGAGCTGCAGCCGGGCCAGCGCGTGAGATTATAAAACAGATCAGTGTTCGCTGGAGTGAACCCTGAGAAATTACATTTGCCTGTCAGTATCATGTTAAAGCATAACACAGACTCTCATTTTCCCACTACTTTGGCTCCGAGGGCGTTTCGGTCCCTGCTGAGAAACATGAAGGTCGTGGCCTTCAGGTTTCCAGATCTGCCCTTACACACCATAGGGAGATCTGACAACAGCCTTATTATTTATGTATCCAGGCAGGGGCTGCCTAATGAAACCCAGAGATTTTTATTGACACACGTTGGGGCTCTGGGTAAGAGAGAAGCAATCTGTCGGGGGGTTCACGTAAACACAGTGGCTATTCATTTAAGGTCAGTCCTACGGGTGGACTTTTCGTGCCAGGTTTGACAGCACTTAATTCACGCTGGGGTCGCACTTCAGCTTTTGAGCTGGTGATGTGCCTGGGTTGGGTGGGTCACAGCCCGTCCCAGGAGAGCTGAGGTGTTTTGCTGGGTGTTTGGGGAGGGTGAGTGACAAGGATAGACCCAGTTCCCTGCTGTAAATAAGGGCTGAGATGTGGGTTTACAAATGTGGTCATTGCTGGGGGGTAGAAAAAAAGCAGTCGTGAGAAATGTAAGATTTTTCATGGACGAATTAGAAGAGGAAAAAGTTGTAATTAGTGACTTTTCTACCCAGAAAGGTATTATGATTTCTCAGCCCAGAGCTGGTCCTTCTTACGCTGCCAATAGACACGAGGGGGGTTTTCTGAGTAGTAA
Organism: Falco peregrinus; assembly: GCF_023634155.1. Lineage (NCBI taxonomy): Eukaryota > Metazoa > Chordata > Aves > Falconiformes > Falconidae > Falco > Falco peregrinus. The sequence goes on from NC_073734.1 coordinate 5,619,364, forward strand.
AGGAAGTATTTTGGTTGTCCATATGGCTTTGCTGATGCTGCAAAAGGCACCTACTTTGGGGTGCCCTGCAGAGTCCAGTTGCGAGGTCTCATCCCTTGTGCCTTGACCCCTAACTTTGCGGAGGGCTGCTTGGGTCTATCCCGGGTTCAGGAGGAAAGAGAAGCTTTTCTTGGCAAGGAAATGACTCCTAAGTAGTCTCCTCACAAACCAGGAACAAGTAGGAAAATTGTGGCTGAGTACATTTTAGTCTGGCATTTAAAGGACTGAAAAATGATTGCAGTTTCCTTTGGCAATTGCAGTGGGAGCCTGAAGATGTGACCTTTAAGGAGATTCTGTTTACTGCAGCCACAGGCTTGGAGCATTGCGTGATCTCGGCAAATCTCTGTTCTCTGCCTTGGCTCTGACCCCTCCGCCTGCCGTCCAAACTTAACGGCAGTTAGCAAACAATAGAAAGGATACCTTGCAAATACTGGCTAAGATAAATCACGCTGATCCTTTCCCATAGGATCTGAGCAGATGAGAATTGCACATGGCTGTACATCCTCTGCCCAGCATCAGACATCTCCGCAAGGTGCAAGGCAAAGTGCTTCCAGCGCTGGTTTTTAGGCAGAGTGAAGGAGTCAATGCCATCTTTTGCATTTAGAGATAAGGTGCCAAAAGCCACAGAGCCAGGAATTTTTGCCTGGAGGACTACAGAAAAGGTGATGACAGGAGTCATCCCTGCTCCAGGTTGAAGCCACTGCGGATTTAGCAGCCTCTTGAATCAGATGGAGTTGCACTGATTACACTGCAGATCTGGGAAAGGATCGTTTGGGCTCTGAGCAGGGCGCATCGCAAGCGTGCACTAAGTCATCTTGCTGTAGGAGAGCAGCCGTGCAGTCCATCCTGGAGCCTGGCACCAAAAATCTCCCACCTCCTCTGTATTTCTAAGGGCTTTTGCTCTTACGGGCTTGAAAATAGCTACAGTTCAATTGCTTATCACTTAACACCCAGGTCCCCTTCCCTCCTCCCTCCCCTTTTCTTTCCTCCATCCAAAAAATGTCCTAATTCTCAAGAGTATTAAAAAAAAAAAAAAAAAAAAAATCTGCTTGAAAGGCGCCTGTGAAGAATGTCATCCTTAATTATACATGGGCCGAAGTCCAGTGCCAAATGACTCCTCCTGCAACTTCGCCGAGGGCTGGAGCAGTATATTAACTGGGAGTTTGGAGTGGTGGGATCTATTTGTTATTCATGAGGAAATCCTAGGACCTGCTTTTCCTGCGAGAGACTAAATAGAGCTTGTCGTGAAACAATGCTGAAAGGGTTCCCGTCGCAAAAAACACTTTCTAGTAAATGGGAGATATAAATTTAGATCTGGCCCTTCTGATGCTGCTTTTCTGTCATTGCTGGAGGCAGCGGTTGTTTCTATTACAGTTTGTTAACAATTACAGACCTACGTTTCAGGCTGAAAAGAGCTATTAATGGCCAACAATGTTGCTACTTCTTTTCCCTTTCCCAATTGCCTTGTTTTATGGTATCCAATGCCTTCCTCTAGTGTGTGTCTGTGTGTCTGTGTGTCCGTGTGTGTGGTTGAGACTGGGGACAAACAGTCTGCTTAAACTTCCTCTCCCTGGCGAATTGGAGCGGGTTACCTTGCAATGGAAATTTGGGACGGTTTCCTGAAATTAGCAGGGAAAATATCAAAAAATCTTTTTTTTTTTTTTCTTCCTTCTTTTTTGCTCCAGAGTCCTATTCTGGGGCATGGAGCGGTCCGACCTCGTGCAGCAGCACACGTACGCACCTATTCCCCTGATACTTGCTTGACGCTCACCCAAAAAGGAAAGCCAAAAGACTACGTGCCCATCCCTCTTTCCCCGAGCCAAATCCTTGTGGCTTCCCAAGACCCTGGGACGGGATGTGATGAGTCCATCTGGGATTTGGAGGGGACCTCGCTTGCTGCCATCCCAAGTCAAGACAGAGAGTGGCCTTCAGTGGTGCATCCCATGCCTTCTCCAGTCACTGCCACCTCCAAGCTCCAATGTAAACGTAGGCTTTAGAATATACTAAGGCTATGGAGGATGTTGCCTGGTGAAGCCTCTGTGGCTGAGTGACACAGGGATGGTACCTGCTGAGCATCCTTCCTTCTGCTGAAAATACAGACTGTCTCTGCAATAAGCGTATTAGCTTCTCAAGGGAGGGCTGGTTTCACCCCCACTGTGCACTAGGATGGCAAACAAGCAGAAATACACTTCTTGCTACCTTTGCCCATGAAGAGAGAATAATTGCAGAATTTTGCAGGGAAATTGGCTCCTGGGCATTTCTGAGTGTCCCGCAGGGGGGAGTGAGGCACTGGCTCCTGCCAGACCTCTGAAAATTCCCCCCTTGCTTAACAGGGTGCTCTCAAATTATAGTGAGGTTTTATGGAAGTCTTTGTAAAGATTTTATGGTAATTTCTCTTCTGTTTTCAAGGAGGGTCCCACAAAAACCTGGAAACTCTGTGGCCCAGTTGATGTCCGATGGCGCTGCCAGGAGAGCCAGAAGCCATCTCCTCCTACCCATCCCCTCCCCTCCTCATCCCTCCTGTGCAAAAAAAAAACAAGAGGAAAAGATTTTAGTCCCAAGTCTTTGCTAATAAGTTGGTGTATCTATAACATAGAATTATACTTAGTGTCTTTCAGCTAAGTTTGAACACTAAACAAGGAGTCGGATAGGTTTTCTTGCAATTATAGGATGAGATGTAGTTTGCAGTTGATTTGGTAATGGATAACCTCGGTTTTACTAATTTCCTGTTGTGGTGTTATCGGTTGGAAATCAAGAGATCCGGGCAGAATACAGTCTATGACCACTCCCCAAACCAAGGTATTTCAAATATACGCACATATAATATATCTAGCTAATGGCACCGGGGCCCAGAGTTATTTTCAGGAAAGGCATAAGTGGAGATTCCCTCCTTTTTGTTGCAAACAGAGCTGTTAACTCCTTCACCGCTCTGCTAGACATCGAGAAGCTTCTCATTAGGGAGGCACCATGCATGGTCTGGTGGTTTACAGAGTTGGTTTTGGATTAAGTAACCAGGAAAAAAAAGTATGTGAGAAACAAGCTTCAGCCCCAGGAGGTCCACCAACGCCAAATGTGATATTTATGGGGAGGGTGATGCGTTGCTGGAAGACACTTGGTTTTGGTGAAGCAGGGAGTAAACCTGCATCTGAGCCTCCGTCTTTTGCTTAAATATTTGTAGAGTTAAAGCTTTCTTTGCAAAGTATATCAAGCGATGGTGACAAAAAGTACATTTATTACACTTTCAGTTATCATGCAATTATTGTTGAAAAGTGATAACACTAATATATTATGACAATAACTTGCACCACCTATATGTAAGTACCCATGCTGGCTCGGTCACCTCAGACCTGGTGTGAAAAGAGTTACTTGTATTTATTTTGGTGTGGCTCCTCCATGCTGGGAGCATTTCAGAGGTGCTCTCTGCTGTTTAACGAAAATAAAGTTACTTTGCATCTGAAGTCCCTGCTGCTGCTGAATGAAGCGCTTCTAGCTTCAGACTCTGGGGCTCCTCCTGATCTCAAATCTAATCACTCTGGGCAGCCAAGACGTTAATCCCTGGAGACTCAGAGCTGCCTACACTAATAAATGAGGCATCGTTTGGAAAACAGTGAAATTTGGACAGGACTTGCCTTGGCTCAGCCCAGCTCCTCACATTCCAGCCGCACACAGACCACTCACGGAAGATTTATGCATTCAAACAGGAGAATAACCTCCTGCATATTTATTAACATGCAACTTGGATATAGCTTTGTTTCCTTCCCCTCCACACCCTTAGTGTCTATAATTACTGGAAGGCTGAGCCCAGCCAACCTCCTGTCCCAAAGTCCCCCAAAGGGTCCATGTCTTAACGTGCTCTTCCTTTGCACAGGTAAGCTTTGCCTCCAATGTTTCTGCAGATCCATTTTCTCCCATCATTAAAATGTGAGATTTGGCCACGCTGTTTCTTCTGCTGCCCGCAGGTTTACTTGCAGCATAGGGGTTTGCTCCTCTTCCTCTTTACAAAATAATAAACCTGATTAATATATGTATATAGAATATGAGCTGAGTGCTAAAATTCAAGAGACAGAAGTAATGAGCTTCTCCAAATACCCTTTAAAAATCAGCACAGCACAAAGCAAGCTGCACCTTTTCTGTAGTTCGAGCAATGATGTCATGCCAGCAGATCCCTCTGTCCCAGGAATGTATTTGTTCTTTAAATAACTGGACCTTGACCAAACTCTATGGAAATGAAAGAGAATCCTTGATTTCCATGTGTTTGGAACAGAGTCCTGACTGAACTTTCTTTTTAATTAATTGGAAAAGCCCAATGAAATATCAGTGTCACGCATCTGCTTGAAAGTCCTGGTCACGCTTTTATTAATTTACACTCTGTGCTTTTGGATTCATCAGCCTAATGCAGCCTTGATTGCAAACGTCGGAGCAATTTATCTTTTAGATCCCCTCCAACATGACATTTGCTTCCTGCTGGAAATACAAAGAATTTAAGAGCAAGTATTCACACCCAGGTTGTATTCCTACCATTTACAGAGTACAGCTTTGACCTCTGTTTATGGGGTTTGCTGCTCACGCGGACACATGCTCTGAGTGCAGCTTCTCTGGGTACCGGCTGGCACGGAGCTCTGTGTGTATCTGTGTACCATGTCAATGCTACAGTTACTCCTTGGAAAAAAAACCCAAACTTTCTCCATTACTTCTGGGTGTGGGTGGAGGAAGATCATATGGATAAAAAGAATCTAAGAAGGGAAAATAAGAAATTATTTTAGAAAAGAGAGGTTCTTATGATGAATGTAGCATTAAGAGATCAAGAAATATCTTGATAGCTCTTCCTTTCTACTTTCCTCGTTAGAATATACTTTCCAGACGTAGCCAAATGGTTTGTTTGAAGGAAATTAGAAATACATTTAGGGCTGCTGGGTTATTTCAGTTTTGATTTGCAAGGAGACATGATCTGAAGTAGAAATGCTGCTTTTGGAATGGAAAGAGGTGAGCTGTAGCATGTAACTGTGTAAACTAAGGACTGGGTGTCCAAAGGTAGTTTTTGCTGTTTTACAGACAGCAACATTAAGATCAAAGAGCAGATAATACCCAGATACCCAGAGACAAAGCAAGGAATGAGACCTGGACCTTCCTTGGACAATAGTGCCAGTGTGCAGGCAGATTTTCATTGTTAGCCTGAGTTTGTGTTTATGAATCCTGGCTTGCTTCACCACAATTCTCTAATAAATTGGTGAATTGACCTGTACCTGCGTTTGCATGCATACATATCTATGTTTCTGTGTATATATGGATTTTTGTGTTATACACGATGTACGGAAGATAGTAGTGAATTAGATATTAGGTAAGTTCGTACCATCAGGAGGAGCTCGGCGTGTGTAAGGAGGGTCTAGGTCCCCTGGATTTCACCTCCTGTGGGCGTCCTATCACCATTCTGGGGAGGAATCTGCCATCTCCCTCTTTCAAATCCCATTTTGAAGGCTAAAATCCTTCCTCCATTCCCCATCTTCCCCGACAGCCCTTGCCCAAGCAATAAACTTATTCCCTTCCAGAACAGAGAAGGGATGTGGGCAGAGGAGGCTGCAGAGCCGTGGGCTGCCAGCCCAGGGATCCAGAGCCACAACTCCAGAAGCACCCCTTGATCTGAAAGGTTGACTCCCAGATGTGTCCCTGTCTCCACAGCTGTGCAGTGATAAGGGACAGAGCCGGGGAAGTTCTGGTCCCCTCCCGATGGCGGGGCTCTGCTGCTCGCTTCAGCAGGGTCAGGTTTTCACGCCGTTATCTGCTTCTGCCTCAGGTCTGGTTTTGCTGGCATTTTACATACTGCAGTGGAACATGTCCATCTGGGTGTTCTTGCAGGAATATTCGTTTATAAGTTACAGCCACTAGTTATCGGATGATTTAATCCTGGGGTTATATAAATAACAATACATATATTAAGCTTTGTAATACTTCAAGTAAAATTAAAGAAATTGCTAATTTTTCCTCTCTCCAGAGCAATTAAAGAGACAGAGACTTTTCTGAGAGTCTGGAAGTTCAGCTTGGATCTTATTAAATTAATCCCAACCTTATCTAAAACTCCCTGAAATTGCATGATAACAAAATCTTATCGCTCATGGCTTTACAGCCCAGCGAGGAGAGCCTCTTCTTTTTCCTTCTCCATTTCTTGCTACTTCTGCTGCCATCAGCTGAGAGCAGCAACGCCCCAAAATTTGGATCCACCTTTCTGAAATACAACTGCAACCACACAACAAAATAAGAAGAGTTAATTGAAGTCCTTTGGACCTAAAAAAAAATACATTCTTGGGGTCATGTGCTGGTAAAGAGGCAGGTTGATGCTTTTATTTGATCTCAACAGGTTTTTCCCATCTGGTGAGACAAGGTTCAAATAAAAACACTGGACATTTTGAATATGAAATGTTTGGCAAAATCCAGATGTTGGGACATCTGTTTAAACCTGATTTAAGTCCTGCTTTCTCCCACCACTGCCACCCCCAGTGCATCTGGGATTGCTTTCTCCCTTATCTCCTCGATTCCAATTACAACACCATCTTGTCTGTGGTTTCACTCTTCGTTATGAAATCAGGTTTTATTTTTCAAACCCAATGAAACCAACCTAATTAAGCACCACCACCAAGATACCAGAGGGACTTTGCCCTCCTCTACCAAAGGGTGGGAGAGAAGTCTGTTCATTACCAAATATGATGCATGGGTCGTTTAAAGCGAAGTATGAGGGGGTTTGGGGGGTGTATTAACCGGCTTCAGTTACTGCAGAGCTCCGTGCTCTTATCAGTTTATCTCTAGCTTTTAACCTAGAGAAAAAAAATATCTCTGCTCCTATAAATAGGCAGAATATAATATATAGTTCTCCAGAAGAGAGCAGTGGTGCGCGCCCCGATGCACAGCCTGGCTGCTCTGCTCGGGCACCAGCGGCAGGGGCTCGGCGAAGCCTCCTCGCCCACCGGGGATGCTGGTGTGGGGGCAAGGAGGGCTGCGGGAAAGCCAGCACAGGAGGACTGGGGAGACAAATACCCGCAAGACACTGATAAATGACCATATTGTTGCTCCCTGCGGTTTAAAGGGGAAGGGAAAGGGCAGAGGGAGAGATAAGGAAGGGGGATGAGAAGTAGAAGAGGCTAACAACAGGTTCAGATCAGTTGCGAGTTTGCAATTCGGCAGTATTTCTGAGTTTACTTTCTTTTTTTGGTTGCTTTGGTGTTTTGGTTTTGGTTTGGGGTTTTTTTTCCTGCTAGATTTGTTCTCTGTGCTGAATCTGAGGGGGTGAAAGCTTTAAACAGAGCAAAATCCCTCTGAAATCCTTATTGCACGGCACCAGAGCTGTGGAAGTGAGAAAACGCTTTGCAAGGGCCAGTTGCTACAGCCCTACACAAGCCAAAGCGGCTTCCAACGACTGCAAATGCACCCTGATAAACCCAGACCCGCTTTGCTCTGGATTTACCCCAGATTTAAAAAGGAGCAGTCCGGGGCCAAAAAATCTCTGTGTATCAGCTTTCCTCAGCCCCATGACATGAAAACACAGTTAACAAAGATCTTTTGAGGGGAGCAGATGGAGTTTGAACCTTGGAGCCAAGTCCAGCCCAAATCTTAATGAGGTCTACAGGAGGTTTACCTAAGTTTGAAACTCATAACGGGGTCTTTTATGTGTGTTTCTGCTTGCATGTGCGTGTGCATGAGCGTGTGTGTCTGTATATACACAGACACACGGAGGTCATCCTTTAAAAAAGTCATCGGTTGTTTTAGATAACAAAATAACGTTACCTCACTCTTCCACTGGGAACACTTCAAATGTTGAGGGAAGGACATTTATTTAACTAAGGCAAACCCGCAGAAGCCACGATGGGTGACCACTGTGCATGGGAGTACGTGCGTGTGAGAACAGCAACAGGGTTTGTTGCCTCTCTGGCTTGCAAAGGATTTTTAAAGGTGAAGGGATTTAAAAGGACACAAATCTATTAAAAATGAACCTGAAAGGATCTCAAGCACAAGCTCAAGGAAGCCAGAGGGGTGTAGCTAGTAGCTAGATCTAATTAATACATGGCTAGGAGGGGACAACCATGAGGAAACGGGGCAAATAGTCTTTAGCTGAAACAATCTATAAATCAGAGCCAGCAAGGTCAGCAGTAACGTTCTTCCAGAAAGAAGTAACCAGCTTCCTCTGGAGATGGGCTGCATGTTCCAGCTAGGCTGTTGGATAGCCACTGTCCTTTCCTTCAGCTTTTAATGCATTTTTCTTCACAAAGGACCAAAAAAACCCCTGTATTCCCAGTGTTGCACTGTTGACTGGAAGGAAGCAGAGTGGCACAGATGGCCTTTGTCCCAGTGTACATGTACGAAGAGAGCACGGGGATGTAAACCTTTGTCCTCGGGTGCCCTGGGGATGCCCTGTGCTGCCAGAGGAAGGTGGCTTTAACTCCCTTTGATCCCAGGGCTGCTTCATCTCCTGTCTTTAGACCATCCACTGAAGAAACAGTGCGAAGGGCATCCAGGGGGATCTGTAGCCCATTGCTTGTCCTGTCCTCAGCCATGTCCATAAGATGATGTTTGGGCATTGCAGGTCCCCTTTTCACCATAAGATGGGAGGAAAAAAGATCAGCCCAAGGTGTGAGGTCATGCAAAGGGGGTGGGGGGCACGCAAAAAGAAAGGCAGCCCAAGGTCAGTACATTTCAAGATGGACCGGGGCACCCACCAGTGGTGTTAGACCAATGCCAAGACAAGAGGTAAATGCAAGACCGAGCAGCTGCAGCAATCAGATTCATGGAAGGGATTAAAAAATGATACACGGATGATCTCTTTTCCACTTTCTTTATCAGGCTGTTCATTTAATTTTTGAGTGTCAGGATGTTTCCACTTACCCATTCAATATAGACCAACAGAAATTCAGCATTTTGCCTAGAGAGCAAAACCAGTGGAGCATTGGAGAGAAGCTAATTTTGTTATAAAAATAATCTTTTATCTGTGCATGACAGAAATATTTATTCAGGAAGGGTACACAGACAGCAGGAGGTCAGTGCTCCTACTGCTTGGCTCAAAGGCTCCACCACGCTCTTTATTTTATTTTATTTCTTTTCTTTTTCTTTTTTTTTTTTTGACAATTCTTTCCCATAGATATTTATTTTTCCTGAAAAATTTGTCTTGAGTTAATTTCACCCATCCTCAATACAAATCAATAAAACACAACGGTCTCTGGTTGAGTTGGGCTTTTTGGCTCACAGTTTAGGTTTGTACTCCATGGTCCCACACTGACCTGTCTCCACAGACAAATAACCTCCCCATCCCTTTCCACAACAAACACAGACTTCATGCCTTCGGTCTGAGCCTCAGCAGCTTGTGGTGGCTGCAGTTGTACACCACGCTTCCCTTGAACTAAGATGTGCTGAGAACTAGGTAGGATGTTGCAACTCACTCTTTTTTTTTTATAAAAGTACATGGCAGTATCTTTCTGTGCTTCTTCTTTTCCTCATTCCAGCCCTGGGAGGTGTTGATACCTCCTCTAGTGTCTCTCCAAACACCGTACCAAAACACATCAGTTAGGACCAACCCTTTTGTCAGCACAGAGATGCCAAAATCTAAACAAAATCCATCATCTCGTTAAGAAGGAAAAGGAGAACTTGGCCCTCGGAGGTGCTGCTGCGTTCCCTTGGCGTACGCTCCACGATGCTTCGCTCGGTGGGTGATGGAGGAGAGGGGGAAACAAGAAAGATTTGGGGGACAAGAAAAAGAAATTGTTGAAAAAGAAAGAAAATCCTTGTTTCACATGAGCAGCTATAAACTTGAAGGTTGTGTTTCAACCATGTTAAAATACTGCCTGTGCTCTAACAAAACAGGGCATCTGTCAGTGAAGGAACTAAGGAGGATGTTATTACAATGTTCGCTGTCTCTTTCTATAAATTTTCATCCCACATAGTGATATAAGGCTTTTAGAGCCCTTTAAGCACCTGTAATAACATTAACCTTTTCATCAAATGTCCTTTGAGCATAAGAAATTATGTTTATTTAAATTTTGCAACAGGGTAATGATAAAGTTCCTTCTCTGTTTTCCTGCTTCTGTTATTTGCACATGAAAAACTCTGGCCGGCAAATTGCGGTTAATGAGTGCGTTTCATTTAGGCTCCCCTTTCCCTCCCCAAAACATTTTGTCCTGCAGGTAGTCAGGGACACAGCCCTCCCCCCAGAGCCACATACACGGTGGGATGGGGTGCAACAGCAACGCATGCTGCTTACAAGCTGCTGCTAAATACAGCAAGATAAGGGTTTTTTTTCTTGATGTTGTTTTATTTTGTTCCAGTTTAACCCAGGCAATACACTATAGCTCCTACCTCCAGGCAAGGATAACATTGCAAGATTAGTTCAGCTGTTTCTGTAGTGGCTCTGATGCAGCAAACCTTTGCTTATAGAAAGAAAATAAATCCCTGGGAGACTCCCTGGGACTCACCTACCAGGGAAGCAAAAATACAAGGCTTTTAGTGCCTTGGTTAGCCTGACTGTTTCTTTGCCTTGTTGCAGGGTTGCTTTGCACTGTAAAGAACACTGCATTTTGCTGGTAATGCACACCTTGAGCCATGCACGCTTGTCTCAGCAGAGAAAGGAGAAGTGAAAAGAGGGAGAAAAAGATCGGGGTTTGATGGACTTAATCTAAGCCCTGCTGAAAGATGGGACCGGATCAGAGCGCCGAGCGTGCCTGCATCCGTCACCATCTTCTCGCTTTTCAAACCTCAGCCGTGGGTGTTCGCCTCTGCTTGCGGGACGGGCTCTGCTGACCTGCCAGCCCTTGCTGGGCTTCGCCACGCTGCTGCTTTGCCCCAGGCAGGCACCAAGATCCTCGAGCACTTGGGGCTGTAGAAACTCAGGATAAAAAGCCAATCCTTGCTCCCATTTGGAGCAGGAGGGCTCCGACCCCTCAGATCAGCTCCAGGCAAGGTGTTTCCCCCTGGGGTGACCCAAGGGGTGATTTTTGCCAGCGGCAGAGTCTGAGCATCCCTTGCAGCTCCCTCGGCTCAGCCTGCCAGGGTGGTGGAACAGAGCCTGCGAGGAGAGACTTGAAGATGGATGGAGACAGACAGGGACAGTGGGAGGAAGCGTTCAGTTGATATTAGCACGATGGGAACAACAACAATCTAGGCTGCTGTCATGTTTTGTTTTGTCTTTAAGGCACCATGGTGGTGGAAAGCTTTACAGAGGGGCTGAGGAGGCTGGAGATGTTTTGCAGATGTTTAAGGGGGACCCCTCGCATACAGAGGAGGAGCCCAGCAGAAAATGAGGAGGTGCCTGTTCGAACCAAGCAAGGCAGGGATGGAGGTGGGCTCCTGGCAGACCCAGAGGTCAGGTCTTAAATCTGAAGGACAGAGGAGGGCGCGAGTGGGTGTGGGCTGTGAGGTAAGGGCAGGTAGCTAATATCTTATGCAGCAGCAGGGAAGAACCAGAACATGCGATGCAGAGAAGGGAGATGCAGCTGAAGGGGCAAGCTAGACAAACATAAATCATCCTTTGCAAAGATATTCTGGAGGTGAAGGAGCTGGAAATGCAGGGATGTGCCCAGGCCAGGGATGAGGAGGGTGATATAAATGAGATAAAGGACTAGCTTTGGCATAGCTTGTCTAAACATGTCTTAACAGGGATGCTGTGCCTTTCTTGCAGTTGAGCTTAGACATACTGGTTTTATCAAGGAGCAGTGTGCAAGGGGTGGCCTGGAGAGACTGAGGGTCCCCACAGCTGGGAGGGGAAAGGGACTGAACGTAAGTGAAGCTCAGGAACGGGTCTGAGGGAGCTGATCGAACCTGGAGGTTGACCTCTTTTATGCCTCTTCCAGGCCTAATTCTATACAAATCTGTGTAAGGGCAAATAGGCACATAGAGCATTTTCTGTGACTCTGTGTGTAGATAGGTATATTTATCTCCCCACAATTAATTTGCAGATTACTATGTATATAGGCAGAGGGGAAACACCACCATTTTCTAGGTTTCCCTAGTCCTTCCCTGCACACATTTTGGTTTCTTTGAGTTTTCTCCAGGCTTAACCGCTTTCATCAATATTTTACATGTTACCCACAAAGCACACAATTGGGATTCCTCAGAACTGCAAGTACTGAAAACTGCAGAGGAACCACCACTGCAACAGATACATCCGTAGATTCTGGCTCTCCTTTTGGCTGAACCAAAGGCAGTCAGCACCCTGGGAGTTTTGACATTTTCAATGGCAAAATCTGGATTTAGGACAGAAAATTACATCATCATTATTATTGTTGGTGTTGCTATTATTATTATTATTATTATTATTATTATTGCTGCTGCTGTTGTTGTTATTTTTGCTTGCTTTGCTTTATATAGTCCCAGAGAGTTTCTCCTTTAGGGTTTCTCCTACAATTGCTGGAAACTGCAGAGGACTGTGAGCTAGGAGGAGCTGGTGGGGGCATACCTTGCTTGCTTTCTTGTGTCACCAAACCCTTCCCAGGAAACAGCAATTGTAACTGAGCCTTCCAGCAAAATTTCACAGGGCTTTCTTCCCCAGCAGGATAAAATTAGCTGAGCTCTCTTGAGATGACAGCTAAGAACTCCAGCTTCCCTCAGATGACCTCAATGGAGTCATTTGTTGTTTAAATGACAGACAAACGCAGTAATTAGGTCTATTTAGTAAAGGGGAGGTGAAAGGTCAAACTACTGGGCAAACTGTCTCCACCGCTTGACTTGGTGACCAAGCTGGGGATTTGCAGGAGGTAATGTTTGTACAACAACCTGACACGGGCAGCAGCCCGCCAGCAGGTCCCTGCTCGGCAGCGGGGGCTCCTGGTCGTCCTCAGAGCCTGAAATCCCTCGTTTCTGCTAATAAAACCCTGAACTCACTCATTTGTGTCATAAGAGATTAGACCTTGAGGAAGGAAGAGCTGATGAAAAGATAGGCGATTATGTTACCGGGTTTGTAGGTAGAGCAATCAGAAGAGGGATCGGCAGAATGGGGTCGGGAGACATGGGCTGAGTTAAGTGGGAAATTACCGACCTTTCCCACTCTGTTTCCCTCTTCCTCCCTGGCAATGCTCCCTTCTGTTCTCTTTGCTCGTTTGTTTTCTAAGCTCGGTTGTGCTTTGTGTGAGGAACCTGACGGTGCATGTGGCATGGCACAGGCAAGCCACACCTGGATTTCTTCCTCCTGTTTTGGTTTGGATGCCACAGCTTGGAGTTTGAACATCACACATACCTGAAAGCATTGCTTTCTGTACATCCCAGATCGCCAGAAGACCCCTGAACCAAAATGTTTAGCAGAAGTGGCTATTTCTGGCAGAACAGTGCAGTTATGCTCGCTCCTGCTGGCTGTCCATCCTTGGGGCTCACAGCAAACCCAACACCCTTTTACCCTTGGAGCATTTGTAAGATTTTCTTCTGCTGCTTCATAAAGTTGGGCAACGCTGTAGGATTTTCAAGTAGCAGAGACTGCCAACGAAGAGCTCCATTTTGCACAGAGAGGTGGTAGAGGAAGACCAACACTGGTTTTGAATGAAGCTAGCTGGGAGTGCTCCCCGGCAGGAGCACTGGGCTACTCGCCTGCAAAAGTGCTCCATTTCTGGGTGTTTCTCTGAGTTTCTTTTCGGTTCCCCTGCCATGACCTGCTTCTGTACCTGGGCTGTGTGAGGATGGTGCTTAGGAATCCCGAAGGTGAGCCAGGACCCCTCCTGTTGTCCATCACTGCGGTGGTCACTGCTCCAAAGTGCACTGGGATGCCCTGGCATTTCCCTCTGCACCTCGCCTCCCCCACAGCCCTGCCACCTGAGCCCCTGCCCGCCTCTCCCAGCCCCCGTTTGCAGAACTCCCTTCCCTTGCGAGGCCTCTTAACCCCTGTCTGCGGGGCCCCGTGAGGAGGTGGTGGTGATGCTGATGAGAGAGGGGGTCACGAAGAGCCGACGTGAGAGTGAAAAGAAAATTAGAAAACAAACAGAGGGGAGGTGGAAACGTGCCCGCCCTTGAAGTGCAAAGACACCCCCACCCCCGCCCCAAAATGGGCTTATCTTCAAAAAAGAGCCCTTGCGATGATACAAGAAAGAGCAGACTTCTCACACCTTGTCTTCGCTTCCCGGAGATCCTATCTGCCCAGAAGTGCCTGTGATCTCAGTCAGACCTCTCTACCTTGCCACTCGCCTTTTAAGTCTGCGGCAGCTGTTTTGCTAAGACGGAGACCTTCCCACTTCATCCTTTTCTCCCTTGGCGATGGCGACTGAAAAGACAGGCAGCGTTTCTGACGTGCTTGGGGAGTGGTAAATGTCATTCCAGAGCCTTTCTTTTGTATATTTTCTCGTGGACGGATTAGTTTGTTTAAAGAGCATCTCCTATTTAACACCTCATTGAGCAAAAAACACGTACGGACAAGTTTTTTTTAACCAGCTGCTTATAATGAGCTTAAAGCGCATACCGAGTACCTTAATAATTTGCTCGATTTTCAAAAATACTGATCACACAGGGGTTAGACTCAGGGTGAGTCAGGAAACCTATGTTTTATAACAATATGATCCACATTTTCCCACTGTTTTGCTGCCCAAAAGCAGACAAATCATGACATTCTGGATGAATATTCAGGGTGTGAGTAAAGAATCCCAAACTGGAAAAAAGATTTCTGACACCAGTTTATCCTCTGTAGGATCTGCTTGGAGTCCCATGGCTCCTGTGTTGGCACCAGCAGGAGGGATGTCCGTCAGCCAAGAGCAAGGAGCAGCCCTTGTTCGCCTGGGTTGAGGCATTCCTGCAGCGCTTCTCCTTAGCCCCCGCAAACAGCAGCGACCCCCCACCCCCAAAAATGCTGATGCTCTTTCAGGAGACCTGCTTTCATCTGCTCCCTATCTTCATTTGACACAAACCATCCAGCAGGTCCTCTGTAATGGGATTACACGGATGAAGTCCACTTTATCATGAGATCTTGGAGTGTTTATGACCTTTCATTGGTCCTTCGTGACACTCCTGGGAGAGAAGTGCCCAATTCGGCCTGATAACATTCCTCTGCTGCTCTGCTAGTCTTCCTGCAGAAGTCCTTCCATCAGCTGCATGGGGACTGCAAGTGAAGCCCAAACCCCTTCCCATAGAGTAGGTCTCGCTCACAAAGCAGGCAAAGACATCTCTTCCTTGGGGAAGAATTAGCCGTAACAGCCATCTCAAACCCTTCCAGCCCAATCAACTCTTACTCTGTGCTTTGTAGGTCACTGCAATTTCCTATGAACTTGAGGGGAGATTTTCTTGGGAAAAGCTCTTTTTTCTGTAACTTTTCCAGCTGCTGATTTTCCCCAAGGAAAGTCAAATTATCCTTAAGCATTGGATCAGCAGATGTATGAAAAAGCTGATCTGTCACACAAGAAAAACCTGAACCGAACAGCTTCCTGCATTTCCTGGGCTGTGAACCTTCGAAAACAAGACCCAGATTATTTTTCTTCTAGCAGCAAAATGTCCAGTGTGAAATCAAACCGTGACCCCCGGGACCTTTGAGGACATCTGGGATTTGGTGACCTTGATGTATACAGTCTTCTAGGGAGGGGAAGCCATTGGCCAGAACTAGAGCGTTTCAGGGACCAGATTAAATTGTAACCACGTTCCAGGGAGCTTGCCAGGGAGGCTAATGGACTGATCTCATTCACCTTGATGTAAATCCAGAGTAGCTCCACGAAAGCCAATAGCACTGCTTCTGGCTCTGTGTGGAGGTACTGCTGAGATCACTAATTACACATTTCTAATGAAGGCAAAGCTACAGGAACACATGCCACACGTGGAAAACGAGAGCGTAGCGATGTCTCAGGTCCCAGGCTTTGAATCTCAGAGGACATGAAACTGGCCTAAGTATTAAGGATTTTGGAGTTGTTCTTCTATTGATTTGCTGAGTAAATCAGGAGAATTGATGCTAATTAATAGGCACCCAGATAGGAGCTGTTCAGACCCATGTTGTCTGTGGCACGGTCCTTCAGCGAGGGTGCAGAAATGCTGTTGCAGGGTTATCCTGGAGCAGCTGGAGAGCATCATCATGATTTAATTTTAGGAGGGTGCTGAGAGCACACATGCGTTTACTACGCAGCTCTCAGCAAGGCAGACCAGGCACCCGGTCCTCCTCCATCTGGGCTTAAGCAAAGGGCTCTCACCTCCCATAAGACCATGAGATATGTCCATTTAACACAGCACAACTGAGGTGCCGCATCTCGGCGGTGTACAAGACCTCAGCTGTGTTTAAGCCCTTGGGGGTGTGCTTCTCCTCCTCGCTGAATCTTCCCCCTGGAGCTCTCCGAGGATGTTTCAAAGAGAGCTGCTCTCCCTATGCCCTCCCACAGCCTGATTAAACTGAGGCAAGGATTTCTCTTAAGTGTCTTGCACAAGTCCAAAGAGAAAGGCAGAAGTAAGAAAAAACAGTGTCATGAACATGGTTTCCAAGAATTTATTTGAACATGATTAAAAAAGAAAAAAAAAAAAGGAAAAAGAAAAAAAAGCAAAGAAAAAAAAAACTGTGAGAAGCCTGGACAGGCTCCTTCCTTGGACGCGTAGAAAAAAATCATTGTGAGGTCCCCGAGGACACTGTCTCCCTGGTTTTAAATCTCATGCGAGAGAGGGTAGAGAGCCCCTTCCCCCTCCTCCCTTGACATTTCATTTGTGATTAAGGCACTATTCATCGCCCCTCATCTTCCAAACCCTTTACTATTTATGGACCTGCTGTTTTTCCAGTGGTTGACACTAGCGTGCATTCAGCTCAGTTCTTCTTTCCCCATCCCATCCTGTCCCCCCCCTCCCCTCCCTAAAGGCATTTCTCCATTTCAGTAGAGAAACCACTAGTGACTGGAGTGTCTGTGACCTCTGGGCTGTCAAACTCCCACTAACTAAATAAAAGCAGCCCAAGAGGGAGAGAGTTAGCATAAATCACCTCCCGTGACAGAGACCACCTGGTATACGCTCACTGCACGGAGGTACCCAGCCTATTCCAGCTGCTGAGCTTGCACTTTCCTGCATTTTTATGGACACCGTTGGAGAGATACATGGTGTTTACACAAGGAATGGAAATTTCGGTTTTACTGCATGTAACTGATTTCCTCAGCTTGCTGTGGGCAAGCTCTTTGATTAGCGAAGCAATGAGGCCCATCACATCCCAGAGGTGTATTAAGAGCCTGTTCCCAGGCGGGATGGGGCGAGTGCTTACAAGGTTTGGGCTCCTGCCCTGCTCATCCACATGAAAGCTTTTGCCACAATTGGGGGAAGATGAATAGGTCTATATCAGAGGAGAGCAAGGTCAGATACAGGTCTGGGCAGGCTTGGTCATTGCCCAGCATGACACTGTCATTGTTCACCACCTTCTTGATCTACACTGAGGGGCCCCAGGTCATCATTCTCCATGTCAGGATTGGCCAGTCCCCACAAATTCAGTGTGCCTGAAGTACCGTGAAGCCTTCAGCTAACCTGAACATCAGCAGGGACCAGCTGAAGGTGATGTGAAGATCAGCTGAAGATCTGGGATCTGCCACTGCCAAGAGGGGCTCTGTCTAGGGCCAGATATAGCCATTGCCAAGGGCTTCGGGTTAGTTACTCCAAGAGGTTGTGAACAACGTGGATTTGTGATTTGCCCCTGCACTATACATCTGGTAAAGTTGTTTTAAATTATTTCCAGCCAGGATTGCAACGCCCATATGTTAAGGCCTCAGAGTTTGTTATTAAGTAGCATCGCCATTTTTAAACAAAAAGACATATATAGCAAGCAATGTTTATTAAAAAAAGACTTTCACTAACAACAAGGGAATTTTGTTGATGGTCTTCCATGAACGAAGAAAATGGGGGACGACAACAACCGTAAAGAACCAGAGCACAGGCCAGTAATGTTAATCCTGTGGAATGAAGTTTTAAGTGGAGAAAGTAGGCTCAGATAAAGGTGATCCAGAAAGGAAGAGGATGATAATTTTCCAGAGGTTTCTGAAACTTAAAAAAGAAAAAAAATATGTACTGTAGTTGAAAACAGCAACCAACAGGTGCGTGTACTTTCTTCTGATCACTCTTTTTCCTGACCAGAAATTTCAAAGCAAATTATGTTTTTTTATTTCGTGGAGGGGAACTCTTCCCATTATCATCTTGGATGAACAAGAAGCTGAGAGGGATTTCAGGGCAGGAACATATTTTTCCATCCTGGAGGTTGCTGCAGCCAAAATGCAACTAGAGGAACTCTGAGGCCAGCTGATAGAGTAAAACCCTAGCACTGGGTGCACAATTAATTTTTTCAGACTGGTTCCAAACCCAAATAACTCAGAGGAAAAGCAGTTTGGAAATAATTCAGGTGAGATCAGCCAGAAATGATGTTTTGCTTTTGCAGGGAAAAGCAAAGCCAAAAATTAGAATTGCAGTGAATGAACCCATTCACGCTGAACCTGCTCATGATGAAACCTCCTCTTCTCACCAAGTCCTGTTGACCCGTTGCACCACGTGCTGCACCTGGCTTGCTCTTCCTGAGAAGAGAAGAAGAAGTGCTCTTCCTGGGGGTGATGCCCAGGGTGTCATCATGAATGGCTCAACTCAAAGAGCAATGGGAGTCCCAGATTGTCTCTCCAGTCTTTTCCAGCCCAGTCTTGCTCCTGCTACTGTGGGTCTCTCAGGCTCTGTACTGTGGACCTCAAAGGAGGAGAAGCTAAGAAGAGAAGCTGGAGAGCAATCTGGAGAGGGCTAGGCACTGCCCAGTTGGAAGCTGCTGGTCTGAAGTGCCTTGATATTTAAAAGGATCCATTCTCTGTGCTCCTTTCCCTCTTTGTATAACAGGACCAGGGCATCAGTCTTGCTTGAGGAGCACCACGGGGGACCCCATGGGGACTCCAAAATGCTGCAGAACTAAGAAAGCCCCCGGCTTGAGGAAGATCTCCCTTGTTTTATCCAGAGGAGATCTACTGGAGGTGTTCAAGCATCTGGATAACCTGCTAGGTTGATCCCTCTGCATGGAATGAGATCCCTTTAGATCTAGCACTTGGGGTGAACACATGCTCATCGCTGCATGCCTTGCGTGGCCTGGGGACCAGCCTTTCATGTGTATCTCTTGCCTCCCTGTCAGGACAGCAAGTTTGCTTTTTCCTGGAGCCCCTTCAGCTGTGGGATGCCAGAGAGCATGCCAGAAAGAGAAAATTCTTCAATGACGTAAATGCAGTAATAGCACTTGTTAGTGGTATGCGTGCTCCCTGCCAGGCTAGGGGAGAGGAACTCGGGTTTTATTCAGAACACTGAGTCTGTGTCCCCTTTGCACAAAAAAAAAAAGCAAAGAAAGCCTGAGCCCTTTTCACAGCGTTTACCAAATCCACAAATTCAATTTAGTAGCATTGCACGTTCTCAGATAAGAGTTGGGTTTGCTCAGGTTTACAGAGTTACATTTAATTGGAGTGCTCCGAGTAGCAAGAACTGAGAGGTCTCCATAAAGACTTCGGCAGCCGGGACATTAATTGCATTATTTTCTTTACAGATAAATCTTATTTGGTGGAGCCAGCATCATCAGATAAAACACAGATAAGATCAAACCTTGTCTTTAAATTCCAGATCTCCTGGCTTGAGAAAATATGGAGATCAGATTACAGTGTAACTTTTAATGGGCTTCAGAGATTTCTGCCCAAGCGGGATGGTAAAAAATGTAGATCCTTCAAGATCCTGGAAGGAGCAGATACCCTGTATTTGTGCAGTAGTCAGCAGTTTCAGATAAGGAACAGAGGATATTCAGGTCTGATTGCTGCTTTGCTGATGTTTTCCACATAAAAGCTGTGCTCTCCTTCAGGAAAAGGATTCAAGTCTCTTCAGCAAACATGAAAGCCAGCCCTTATACCCGGTCTAATTCTCCTTGTCGGCTTTGATCCAAAACATTCTTCCAAGCAGGAGAAGGCTGGGGAAGGGAGAGAGGAAGGGACCAGGGGGAAGATTGAATAACGGAGCCAAGAGGCTGCTCTGGAAAATCACGGCTGAAGTTATAGGAGGGGAATTAATCTTGAGAGGCTGTACATAGCAGTTTCATCCATCAAGCAGGACACTGGTGACATTATTAGAGAAGATGGAAAATGAAATCACAAAATTATCTGTTCTGTTTCATTGACATTTTTTTTTTCTCCTTTCTTTTCTCTTTTCGTTCCAGGCAGCGTTTGCAGCAATACCGCTTGCACTTGGCAGTGGGTTATTAAAAGCACCTGGCCATGAAAGGCAATCAGACCACAGGGCATGTTCGGCAGTGCCGCAGTTGCAGAGCTGTTGGTCCACACGAGCAGGGCACCCAGCCGAGGGGCCCCGCGTGGGCTGCCCCAGCCACTCGGGCTGCCGGTCACGGCAGCTCTGCCGCACAGCATCGCTTCCCACCACACCACAGCTCCTGCCAGGCTTGAAATCCCTGCCCATCTCTGAGCATGGGGACATTCAATCCAGCCGGAGGTGCCAGAGGTGGGAAACACTGGTACTGGCTAGAGGGCACCTGTGTTAGTATTCCTTTCTCCTCCTTCCTGATGCTCTGATGCTCTCCACCTCCATTTCTTGCTTTTTGGTCTTTGCTGCCCACCTCCTCACATTTCCACCAGAGATATTTCACCCTAAAGTCCCACTCCTTCCTCTTCCAGTCTCTCCTCTGCAACTTCCAAACCCAATTTGAGAGCAGTGGGAACATGGTAATTTAAAACCAACAACCTAAAAAAATATCTTCACTGGAAACTAAAAATAGTTTTATTTCTAAATAAATTTTAAAAACCCTCAACAGACTTTTCTTTTGCAGTCCAAACACAGGGACACCCCAACTTCATGGGAATCCAAGAGAAAAAGGGACTGGAAGGGAGCTATTGCCCAAAGTTCAACAGCCCAAGCTGTGTCCCTCTCCCAAGTGATGTGCAAAGAGTAAACACGCAGAATAAAGCATGAAAAGTGGTTAAAAAGACTCAGTACTCTTCAGACGCCAAGTCTCTTAGTAAATTGGAGGAAGAATTTATCACACAATGTCAGAAGTGGATCATGCCCTAATAAGAGGAAGAGTTCTGGTTGGTTTTGAGTCCTAATTGACTATTATCTCATAAAGAAAGTAGGGAAAGAGAAGCAGCAAAGAAATGACCTGAGGATCTCTGAGTTGTGCTGGTGGAAAGATCAATTCATAATGCTAAGAAGAAATGTAAATAAATTGTCCATCTTGGTGGGAACTGAACCCTGGGGTTCCCATGGCCTGCCATCAAAAATAATTCCTTTTTTCTTCTGTGTGTATGCATATATATGTGCATATATATATGTATAGTTATATGTCTTTTTAATCACATAATAGAGCTTGTGGGCATTTGGGGAGTGGTACCCTGGTGAAACAGCATTATGTTAAAGACTGAATTGTACACAGCAGGCAGTGAGGTTTGTACTGAGAAGCCTTTCTCTCCTTCGCTTGTTTTTTCTCTGCCTGATTTCTGGCTTTTTCTGGCTGTTGCATTGAGGGGTAATTTGTAGGGGTCGACACACTGTAGACTCGAGCACTGTGACTTATGCCGCTACTGTTTTCACCGACAGCAGAGAGTGAATTCTGTATAATAACAACAATAAGTAGTAATATCCAGTTCTTGCAAAGCTCTTTAATCTGAGTTTCTCAAAGTATTTTGCAAAGGGAAAAGGCATTAGAGCGGTTACTCTAATGGAAAAAAAACTTTTCAGCCACTTCAGTCAGGGGTTTCTCCTCATCCTGATGGAAATAGATTTGGCAGCCACGACCCATGGTCACTTGGCTTTTGTGGCTGTCAAACTCAGCACTAACGCGACGGGCAGAAACCGTACAGGAAGGCTGGTCTGAAGAGCTGCTGTCTCCCTGCAAAGGGACATGGAGATCCACATCATCTCCAGCACGGAAACTGGAAACAGATTTGACTGGTATCAAAATACCTCATGGAGATGGATGCTCAGCTCTCTGCAGGGGCTAGCTGTCCTGCTGTGACCAGAAACATCCCTCAAAGGGTGAGCAATACCTCTCCATAACAGGATGGAGGCTGAGGCTAGTGGGTTTGTACTTTTTGCGGGCCTATTTTTTCTACCATCAGACTTGGAGGACACGATGTATCTTCTTTGCATTGATTCTGTCACAGTGATGGAGAAATTGCTGCATCCAAAGGAAGCAACGTGACCTAACAGAGCACAGCCTGTGAGGTTCTTTCCTCCCTCCTGGGCACTGGGAGAGAAGATCCTGGTGATTTCTGGGTTTCCTGACTTGGTTCTTTGCAAGTTTGACACAGTCCTCCTGGGCTGCCTATGGCAGATAATGTCTTGCTGACCGTAAGATGAAGATTGGATGGATGGATGGATGGATGGATGGATGGATGGATGGATGGATGGATGGATGGATGGATGGGACTCACTCACACAGCTCTGCTTCTAAGCTAGGAGAGAGCAAAACCTAAGCAACAAAAATACGAGCAAAAAGAGAAAGCAATTCTCATTTTCCCATTTTTCTCCAAACCTGCACATAACCTAGACACAGCAATGATGGTCTTACATTAAAAACCAAGTTAGCCCAGAATACAAGAAAGCACATGTGGGAGGGTGGTGGTCAGTAGCTGGCTCTGGGGCTACTTATCTGTGTCTGTCCTGGCCTCTTCAAGTGCCTCCATCACCATAAAGAAGTCAGAAATGCCCCTCTGCCCTCACCCCAACCTCTGGTAATAAATCTAGGGAGATGCAATGTATAGCACGAGTGAGGGACTGTGCCAGAACTGTCTCCGGAGTAGCACAGCCAGGACAACAGTACCAGGAGAACATAAATTTCAGCCTGCTCTGCCTTATACCATGAATGCTGAGAGAGAGAAATGTAATACAAGCCTCTCCCAGGCCATTCCTGTGCCAAACAGCAGCCTCTATATCATTTGTTGGTTTATTATAAACAGGCTCCTACTGCAGTTTTGAAGCAGATATTTTTTATGAATAAACGTGGGGCTTTTTTTTTTTTTTTTTTCTTTTTCCCCTGGAAAGCCATTGCTTGCAAACCTTCACGTATCAATGTCAGAAACCTCAAGCATCCCTGCAAGCCTTGGAAGCCCAGCGGCATGTTTGACTTCTGGAGCCGTGCGTGGGGCGCGAGGGTTATTTCAGGGTTACTCCTGGAAATCCCACTCAGAGACTTGTTATCATTTGCCTTTCCCAGACCCGCCTGTACTAGGAGCCTCCGCAATGTTTCCTCCATAAATGATTAGCAGCAGTTTTAATGTTCATACCCAGATTCCCTGTTTACTACTTATGCAAAGGCTTTTTTTCCCCCCCCATCAGTGTAAACACAGTTGATCACTTTATATCCTCTGTATATTGTTTCTCAATATGAATGAAGCGAAGCAGGCTAAGCAGCAGGCATTCAGATTATGGCTTAACATAAACTTACAGTGGGTTGCAAAGTGTTTGCTTTTGGAAACTGTGAAAACGACTTAAACTGTGTAATAAGGACGTGGTCATATTGTTAGCACTTACCATTTGATATTTTAAAAAAAATAGGGCAAAGATATCTTTAGTGCATACAAATTTGATCTGTTTACCTTGCTGGGGTTTTTTTGCTTTTTTTTTTTTTTTTTTTTTTTTGGTCTTTTTAAACAGCTCTCACTGGACAAATGTTATATCTGCTACTGCATAATCCAAGACAAACAAACCTGCTGTGAGTGCATTTAAAAGAAGCAGGTTCTTACATTCAAACGAGGTAAAGAGAAAGAAATATTTGACCTTTTTGCCAAAAATATTATGGCTTACATTTGTTTTTTATTTTCCTTTTATTAAATCACTTTTATAAACCACTCAGAAGTTTAAGTTTATTCTGTGACAATTAGTTTATGGTGTTTCTGAAGTGGATTTAGATTTAAGTGATAAAATTACAGGCCAAAATTACAGCCATAATGGAAAATACTGGTTCATGTTTGGCTTTGCATACCACAACTGAAAGATTACTGGCCATTGCCAATAAGCAGGAGGAAGTAAAGATAATAGTATATGCGTTTATAGACATGATCTGGATTCCAGGACATGCCACAATAGATTTGTAGAAGGTGAACTGGAATATTTTAGCTGTGTTTCATTAATGGAGAAAAATCTGGCAGGTTGTAAAGAGGTAACTGTAGTTCAGACACTTGATTTGTATGATCTTTCCAGGAAAAATGCAGATCTTTTAAACCTTCAAATTAAAACAGCTTTCTGAATCCCAGTTCAGCTGATTCCATCACAGCGTAATTCCCTCTTTCCTTGGTGTTTTCAAATAAAAAACCCTGAAGTGATCAGAATGTTTTCTTGGGATGGAACTTGTTGGTTTTCAGGGGAACACTTACAAAACCAGAATAGTCTTCTGGGAATGGGACATATCACCAAAACAGAGGGTTTGCAGCTCAGCAAGATGGTCCTGCATGATCCCAGCTGGTGCAGAGCCTTGTGGCAGTCCTAGCTCAGGCATCGGCCCCTTTCTCCCATGCACTGCCTCCAGCATGCTCCTTGCTCACAAATCCCATGGGCTGCATGAGTGCCAGTGAACGTCAGTCAGACATGGAATGTCCTGGGGGCTCCCACAGCAGGTTCGGTTCCTCCTCCCTCCTCCTTTTTCTCCCCAAAACCTGAAGCATCAAGACCTCGCCAGCAATGGGCAACAATTGCACCCCATCTTCATTCGAGGTGCTGCCCTCCAGGTCTCAACCCCAGCCAACAGCAGTGTCAGGGGAGCTGCAGGATTCACCTCTCCTCCTTTTCCCTTCTCTCTCCCTCCCTTTCTCCCTCCTTCCCCCACCAAAGGCCATGGTTTTTCCTCCTCTGTTGACCTGCCTTTGCTTTGCTTTGCCTGATCATCGGGCAGAGCAGAACCAAGAAGAGAAAGCCAAGCCCCAAAGCAGAATGCTGTTGTTCTGCATGTACACATGAGAAAACATCCTTAAAAGCTGGAGCTTTCCAATCGGTTTGACCTCCCGCTACCCCATTATAAAAAAGAAGGAAACCAAGGAGGTTTTCCACACAAAATGTCTTTGAAACATCACACATTTGAAAGTTTGCCATGGACCAAGGTGATGCTTTTTCACCGCGCGTAAGCAGGGAGCAGGGTGGGCACCTAATGCATGTGCTCCTGCCACTTCTGCTATGGCAGCACCTGCACTCACGGCTCCGCAGCGAACTCATCCCCCTGCCTGCTTCCATCCGCGCCCAGAGGAACAGGCACTGGAGGGAAGGAGGGTTGTGCACACACACGGGAGGAGCAGGGGGGGGGGGGGTGTAGCTTGGGTTTCGGCGGTTGGTTGGACACCACGGCATCCATTCCTCAGCCAGCATCTCTCTCTTTTGCTCTTGGTGGGTGCTCTGGTGTCTCATAAGGTACAGGGACGCTATGGTTATGCTGCAGTCACAGTGCAGACGGTCAGTCAGCTACCAGACACAAATCCACTGCAATTTAACCTTTATTGGTTTGGATGCTCATGGGGAATATTGTCTAGGTCTGAAACTTCCTAAATTTGGTTTAACCCAGAGCACATTCACGATGAAAATAAGCCCAGCTGAGCCCTTCAGTTTTCCAAGCATTTCCAAATTTGCTGTTGCACAGGAATTATTACATAGGACTTGATGATCTTAAGGATCTTTTCCAACCTAAATGATTCTATGATTCTAGGAATTAACACAGCCCGCGGGCAGAAGAAAACAGGTTACTCGGACTATGAGAAAGCACTATGGAAGAAATTAATGTTTAACGGTCCCCAGGTAAATTTGCTTTGAGGGATGCAGATGGCTCAGAGCCTGCTTAGCGTCCAATTAGCTCTGAGAAGTGGGTTTTATTCTGATTGCTAATTTGCAGATGCAGAGCACCACGTGAAAGGTTTGCTGTTGAAGCGCTGTGATGAGCACTTTTTAAAGACTGTTCTTGGAGAACTTTGAGGAGGGTTTTTCTAAAAAAAAATGATCCAATGCTGTTGAGAAACCGAAAACATTAGTGGTCTGAAAGAGTGTCATTTTCGCTGTAAAAATGTACAGGGTAGTTTGGCATCTCTGTCTGACATCTGCTCCTCATTGTCTTGTGCCAATGCAAACTCATCAAGTCAGAAAAGATGAAATACTCCCCTCCGCTCCCAAACCCACCTCTCCTCTGGCTTGCTCGGCAGCTGTCAGCAGCTCAGCCACCTTGGTTTCATTACTGAACCATTCCCCCTGGCCAGCCACTTCTGCTGCTGACAGTTATGCTCTGAGTCTTGCTGAGCATGTTTAAGAGGCAGCTTCCCCATGGCTCTCCACATCTCCTTCCCTTCCAGAAAAGTCATTGTGGGACAACTCTTATGAGAAACCCTGTGTCTTAATGTAAACCCGTGCCAACAAGAAGGCTTAAAGATGAGTGTCTGCACTGTCCTTCACTAGGGAAAACTAAGCAATATCAAAAATAAAAATATGAACTGAGAAACCAGAGGTCCAGAAAGACAGACAGTGTGGAAATGTAACCATGAAAGTCATAAAAAGGTAAATATTGCAAATTTAAATTTATTAAAACCTTTCAGATTTGACACAATTTTACCTGGTTCATTCTCTTGGTTTTGCTTGAGGTAGTGAGTCTTTTGCTACCGATTGAATTAACAACATTACGCATGCAGTGGTCAAAAGGGGAAAAGGTTGGGAGGGGGAGGTAGGTCCCCAGGAGATGTTGAAGGGTTATTTAGAAATCCTACAGCAACAGGAGTTGCC
Organism: Falco peregrinus; assembly: GCF_023634155.1. Classification (NCBI taxonomy): domain Eukaryota; kingdom Metazoa; phylum Chordata; class Aves; order Falconiformes; family Falconidae; genus Falco; species Falco peregrinus. The sequence continues at coordinate 5,646,046 of NC_073734.1, forward strand.
AGGAGAAGAGTTTGGGGGAAGCAAGAAAGCTTAGGAAGTCAATTTGTGCTGAAGGGCTGTATTTTTGAATCTAAACCAAGGCAGCTTTAAAACAAACCAAAGACCCAGTGGATCCAGGCTTCTGGATATAGCATGTGAAAACGTTGGCCCCGAGTGATGCCTAAATGTATTGCAAATCCCAGCGATTGCACACACAGGGAGGCCCGTAAAAGCTCAGCTTTATGGGACCTGAGCCTGAGCTCAGAAGCTGAAAGAAGCTGCAAGTCTCTCCGGGCCCATCTGCACAGCCCAGCCGCCTGCTGCCGGTGTACAAGCAAAATGCAGCTGCAGAACAGCTGTGCCGAGACCCCGAGCCTGGCGTGGCCCCACAGATACCCCAGGCCTGCAGTGTCTGCAGAGAGCTGAGGATGCCTGCTGGGGTGGGAGCTGCAGAAGCACCATCAGCTGTGCTGATGACCCATTAATCCAGCAGCTCTTCACACCCCAAGCCCTGCAGAAGCACTCAAGGTCCTTACCCAGCACCTGACCCCAATCATTCTGCTAAGGAGCACACAACTCTCCTTAGCTGGGAGTGCCCTCACTGCCTCTACCCATCAAAGGGTGAGCCAATCCCATCATTGCTGTAGGGGGGAGTTGCATTCCTGGGTCTATTTCTACGAGCTCAGCCCTAAGCACCCTTCCTCACTTTGCTCTGGCCATAGCTTGTTGTTCTGGGGATGGACCCTTGGATGGTGTCCTGCTGCACAGGCATTGCTGGTTCCTCATCTTGGTTGGGCTCCTGGCTCTGCTTCCAGTCCAAGTCACATGTGAGTAATGCCTTTGATTTCTTCAGTTCTTTGCTTTTGTTTTCTCCTGTGTTGGCACCGGAATTTAAACATGGCTCTGTCTGCTGAGACTGGCTATTCTTGTCTTAGTCAAGGTCCTCTTGTGGGATCTTTTGCCAGTATGCTTTGAAAACTGTGCCAGGTATGCAAAAGTGTTTAAATCTGTGCCCAAAAGATGAGCCTGGGCTTGTCTCAACACATGGTTAAGGTATCAGTGTGGCTTATAGAGAGCTTCATTCAGGAGTTCTTTAGGATCATTGCACTGCTGTGTATTTGTTTTGGAGAGATTGCTTGAGGTGTCTCTACCAAGATCAATTTGACTTCTTTGCATGCCCTGGCCATGTGTGCAGACAGCAGCCTGGGGTTAGCAATGTACAGCTATAAAGTGCCGAGATGGATTTTAAGACCTGAGCTTTGGAGACCAAAACTATTGAACTCCCCTCTTAACTGAGAGCTTTTTAATGTCAGATTTTTCGTGGCTTCTAGCATTTATCCTGGTTTGGGCTTGTCCATGTTCTTAGTTCAATGTAGTCGGTACCATTTCTGAATTGTAGCTGAAATTTGCAGTCTTCCCCCAAGATCTGCAAGCAAACCAGCAAGCTGCCTTTTACTTCAAGCTGGAATATGTCCCAAGCCTTTCACCACTCATCTCAGGGTATTGACAGCTCCAAGCGTTTTCTCTAAACTGTTGATGTTGTTGGTATGGTTGTGATATTTTCTCCTTAGTCTTGAACTGCCGTGCTTCATTTCTTTGTTTATATAAGCCTCATAGCATTCATTAGGAGAGCCTGGACTGGAAAAAATGTCTCATGCATAAAGCAGTTTGTTAGGAGAATGGAAAACCAAATCGAAGGCTATGGTGTGGTGGACCTATACAATAGTTTATACCATACTAGTTTTTCAGGGCACTGGTGCATAGGTCCAGAGTCGGTGCTGACTTAGTGGGTGCACAGGTTTAGCTGCTTTCTTTCCACTGTCAGGGCAGCTGGAGGAGATCTCCAACACCTGGGAGGTGGGTTGCACCAGTAGGCCTGATGACTGGAAGCTCTGGGAGGCTTTGCAGTGAATCTAATGTGTCCAGACCTGGGATGCTGAGTGAGAAGGTGGTTTGCGTGGTCCGCGTTCGCTACGTGATCCCTGCACCCTGGCATCTACACAGGAGCACTGGACAGGAGCCTTGTATCCCAAATGAAGAAGTCTCAGCTCACAACAGTCCTAAACCCTCTTAAACTGTTCTAGGTCTGTGCTTGCCGTTGGCTCCCCGGTGTTGGACAGACAAGCCAACTGCTGGGCCCTACCTTGAAGGGCTGTTAAAGTGGAGATGTAATGTCTGAGCTGGTGCTCACCTGAGCCTGTCCAGCCTGGGGGTGGGAAGGGGGGGTTGTGCCCTCTAGATGTACCCAGAGCAAGCCTAGGGGTCATACCCAAATCTAAAGCCTTTCTCCAGGCTTTTACGTGGCGGAGGGACTTTCCTTAGTTTGTCAATACCTCTCTAAGGGCTCTGAATGCTTTCAGAGACTGATGTATGTCAAGGCCGGCGTTGGTCTAGGTATTTCCTTTCTGCTCGGTCGGGGCCACTTCTGTCATCCTGATTATCTACCGAGGGGTTAAGTTCCCTGTGTGAGATGCTGATTTCATTACAACCCTCAACTATAAACACTTCGTGCTGCGTGCTGCAGCACTGACTAATTGCTGGGTGTTATTGGCAGATGGAAAAGCATGCACGTGGGCCAGGAGATCAATTCAGCCCCTTGCTCGCTGCCAGCAAGTGAGTTATCTCCATCTCAAGTGATTTTTATTTCACTTTTTAATCTTATTTGTAAATGTGATCCCCTGATGACACAATGTACAAAACCTTGGCTTGCAGCACTATGTTGCTGAGATGAGGCTGGAAGGAGCTCCAAAAGGCATAAGCTATTTTAAATGTGAACTTAAAATCCTCCTCCTTTATTTTCTCCCTGTTTGGACTGGTTTGGGCTAAGTGCATGAATGAAAAGGGGAGATGTTGCTTTGTGATTTAAAGGAGGAGGTGGGAAACATGCTTTGCATCTAGATAAGGAACCAGAACCCTGGTGGAAGCTGGTTTCTTCACCCAACTCTGTTTCCCAAATGTTACCGAATGGGTTGCTTTTCACTTACTCCAGGTCTCCTGCTTTTTCTGTAAGATTTAATCGTAACTCAGATCTGCCCCTGAGAAGTTGCAAGGATGCTAGAGATAGTTCTAGTTAAAAACCTGCTGCAGCTCTTGTTCAGCTTGCTACTGAAATACTCCGCCATAGGTATATGGGAAGGAAGGATTCTGTTGAGCCTGGTCTTTCCATAGCTTTGTGCAAGGATGTGTTTAATTAGTGAAGCTTGCTTATATCTAATTCTACATGGTTAAACATACATTTAAAGTGTTGTTTCCATCTTCAGAAATGTTGGAGGAATGCTTTGGCTCCAGCGGGAGCTATGTACACTGTTACCTCTCCTGATCTAGTCCTGACCAAGTGTGACTCTGCCCATCCCCACCTGCAGCCCTGTGGGTGCCTTTGCTCAAGTGGGCAACCACAGGAAAACCAGCGGAGTGGCTCAGGGAGGTTCAGGCTGCTGCTGTTGGACAGCAAGGCATGATGACACCCATGGGTGTATCCTAGAGAGAACAGCTGTTGTGTGCACCATATGGGGGATCTGCTCTGGGATGTCAGAATGGTACACGGAGAGGATCCTGCCTTGCAACAGGGAGAAGGGGATGGGGCAGGATGGTAAGATGCTGGGAAATCCCTCCCGGCCTTTCTCTGAATTCATGTCCAGATAGGGCTGGGAGATAACTGCATCTACCATCCAACTGCTAGGATTTCCTCAGAGCATGAGAAACACTTTTTATGCCTCTGACCTTGATCTAAGTTTGTTTCCTTTTAAGCTGCTATTTAAAAGGACGGGGCGGGGGGAGTGGAGTGGTGTAAGAGAAAGAAGAAAAGTTTGATTTCTTTAATGTTCATGGAAGCAAGCAATTGATAACACTTGCAAGAGCCAGGCAGAGAGCCAGAGGGATACTGCATGAGACAGCTTTGCCAATGAAGTACAGCGCTGCTGGCTGGGGATGCAAAGCTCTGCTTGTTTACGGATCCAGGCCACCCTTAGAGATGCTCTTGCCAATTGCTCCAGACTGAAGGGAGTTGCGCACTGAGCTTTATGATCTGAACAAATGCCCACCAGGGACTGGGTCAGGACCACCAGCTTCATGGTCCTTTCCAAAGTCTCCAGGCAGATGATTTTCCTGCTGGGAGGCAAAGGGATTAACTCCTGCCTTGAACACTCCTTTCATGACTGCTTTGGTTTTGGGAAAAGTTGTGGGGGTTTACCTCTTTTTAAAAGAGGAGAAATGCATGAAAAAAAATAATCATTGTTGCATTTTTATTTGTGAGTAGAAAATAGTTCTTATCACCGCTCTGGGAAACTATTGTTCTGATTTTTATAAATATGCTTGTATTCCCCTTGACTTTTTTCCTCTCCCTCCCCACTTGCTATCTGCCCTGCTGTATGCCCTTGGCTGCTTCCCAGATGCCTCACGATATGAGAGAAGATAAGCTGTTAGAAGGAATAAAAATCAGAGGGGCTGCACATCTCTCGCTCCCCTAAATAGAGTCCTTGCCTGGAAATTCCCATACATTCAATGTAAAGCCCCATGATTTCCACCGAGACTACAAATTATCCCAGCCACCTTCTCTCCTGGATGGAGACTTGCAGATCAACTTGAGGATGGGAATCGTGTTTCTGCATCCCTGGGCGCATGCCTGTCAACAACGTGTGAACAAAGCCTGGGTGACCTTGCCAGCATCTGCTCTTGGCCAGGCGCCCTTTGCTGACAGCCTTCGTCCTGCTGGGCAAGGCCTGAGGGTTAGAGGGGAGGGGGAACCAAGAGCCCCCAGGCAGAGAAAGATTTTCAGCAGTGATAAGAAATTTGGGCTGAGCAGGTAGATATTCGGTGTTTTGGAAAGTGAAAACCCCAATGCTTTTACAGTGTTTTGAAGGTACTTTTTCTGTAATGCTGTGGACCGGTGTTTGGGAGCGAGAAACTTCAAGGATATCTGAGAATCAGGAAAGAAAAATCCTTTGCCATCCCGTTTTCAAGCACTGGCCCCAAGGATTCGGTTTTAGTCTTCTGGTGACTTGCAGAATGGCATTGGCTCTGTTCTCCTTCCTTGAAAAGGAAGTAAATAAGACTAGCAATCCATCTTAAATATATTGTAACATATCGGATTGCCTTTTGCAAAGTGTAATAGCTTCTTGGGGCAGAAGGTGCTGTGTACAAAGCCAAGTACCAGAGGGTGTAAATCACTGCGATGGGCTGAGGTTTCTAAGAATCCCTCTGCGATCAGTCCCCTGGATCTGTGACTCCCTCTGCAACGCATCAGCATGCTGCAAGGCTTGGTGTCGTTACCCTTTAAAATCCTTATGAACTGAGGCTTCTTGGACAGGTGGGAAACACTTCCAGGCCAGTTTTGGGGGACTCTTGTTTGCAGATGAGATGGGTTTGCAGAAGCATCTCACGCTGTTTGTAGCATGTGGGAGAGTCACCGAGGTGCAGGGGGGAGCCGTCAGAAGGCAGTGATGTTATGGGAGGCTGAGCAGGGGTGGTTAGATCCCTTTCCTTGCAAAACCAGCCAGGAGGAGGAGGTGTTTTAGGGAGAGAGGAGGAGGAGGGGGGGAAGAGCTGACCCCCACTAACGCTGTCATGCTGCGGTGCCTGCTCTGTGTTAAGGGAGGGAAGGAACGGTTACGTTGCTGCCCAGCTCACCCGCAGCACTCTGCCTTGCCTTAAAAGAGGCAGAAATCTAAATCCCTGGGTAACTTCAAAGCAACTCGGGGAAGATCAGCAGATGAGCAAGAGTGAGGAGGGATTTTGAGGCTCAAATGCTGCTCAGCACCCTTAAGCCACCTCTCTGGGGAGGAGGGAGGGAACTTGCCCCTCTGTTTTGGAGATGCTTGTTGCAGATCCAGGACCCTGTGGCCCATGTTACCCCCTGCTTTCTAGTTCCCAAGCTGCTGGCTCTTCCTTCCTTTCTCACTGCTCTCTGCTCCTCTTCATTAGCAGCGCAAAGGAATCGTACTCAGAAGTATGAGTTCATCTCCTAAAACTTTGTACTGATGCCAGCGGGTCAGTCACTTTGCAAAAAGAAACTTCCCTTCGAGAAACACTATCCCTTTTGAGAAAAGGCCAACAAACCAGAAAAACAAACTATCAAAAATACTGCCTTCAAAAACAGTCCTTCACTTAAGTCTGTTTCTGGTCTTGCCCAGTTGGATAGCTGTTAGTGTAAGCAGAGCCTCCTGCGCTCTTGCGGCTCTGCCAATGACCTACAAAACTGCTCCTGTTGGGTGACTGAACCTGGCCACCCCATACAAAAGCTGGGCAGCAGTTTCTGGCAGAGGCAAAGTGAAGTCTTGCACAGTTCCTTTCCCATTAGAGAAGCACATATGCTGTGTGAAGTTATTGACCGCATATATCCACCTCTTGGCGCATCTTGGCTTTGGTCTGAGGACTGTCTGGAGAGGCTGGTAGCTATCAAAGAACTACTACTGCTAAAGCTGTTTGTGTAGACTTCTGGCCATCACTCTTGTCCCTAGGACCAGGATGCTTCTGGGGAAGGAGTCAGGGTATGTCAGGCTATGGCAGTGGCACCAACAAGCATGGCACATCCTTGTGTCATAGCAATGCCAGGTGGGGCTCTCGACCGTTTCTCATCAAGCACGAGATGGTTATGTATGGAAGCCAGTGCCTCCTTCGAAGGAGCCGTAGCTTCAGCTTGCTCCTTTTGCAGTCAGTGATCCCTGTGAGGAACAGCACACCCTGGCTAACACTTGGTTGGGAAAATGTTATCCTGCACCTCCATTTCTCAAAGCATCCAGACCCCAAATCCCAGAGTTTCTTCCAGTGTGTGTTACTTTACTCCCTCACAAAGTCTTCTCTCATGCTGAAAAAGTTTTCACATTGAGCAGCAGTGAAGGCAGCTGAAATGTGTTATTCCTGTAGTGAAATAATGTTTTCCTAATCTCAGCATCTTTTTTTTTTAAGCATGTCCACATGTAGTACACTTCCAGAGCAATTCAAGTCCAAGGCACAGCTGCAGAGAGTACTGAGAGAGATTTAACTGCTGGCATGTTCCAGTCCTGCACGCCTCTGTCAGTATAAGAAACTAGACCAATTACTTGCCTACCCCTCTGCTTGAGTGAAATTTTTATTTGTGTTTTCTTATTACTTCCTCCTTCCTCTCCTGAACGTAAGCCAGATGTGCAAGGTGGGCAGAAGGAGGGACAGAATGCCTGTCAAAGATCTCAGGGTGGAGGAAGTGTTGGTAGCATGGCAGCACTTTACCTCGAGCTGATCAGTCATCAAACTGGCTGCATCAGAAAATCTCCAGCTCAGACATGCAGGAGATCCCGAGGAGCTACAGGTCATGGGGACTCGGGCAGTAAGACATCGCATACCCGTAGGCACACTGACCCTCCGTGGCCACGTGTAGGGAGCAGTCTGCGTGGCCACTTGGGTGCTCTGAGAAGTAGCGCTGGCCATGAATTCCTTGATAAAAGCATAATTTGTTTTATCCTTTTCTCCCTGGAGTTTTCATGGCCCTAGAGATGCTGTGTATTGGGGCAGAGTTGTATTCCCAGTCGGTGGTTGAGGATCTGGGCTAAAGCGGAGATGTGCTTTCTGCTTGTAAGGCTTTCAGCCAGTTCTCCTTTGAGGTCATCATCCCCATGTGTTCTTCCCCCTTGCCAAATCTTCCTCTCCTCCAAACACACTCACCTGAGTCACACTGACAGTATTACTCTGGACTGGGCTTCTTACGTGAGCACAACAAGGGGAATCATGGCTTCAGGCTTGGGACCAGAGCCGGTGGTCTTGCTGGCTGCCAAGATGGAAATTCAGACTTCAGGAGTTCAGAGTCAGAGAGGTTGCCTGCATCCCTGCTGATGCTCTTTCCCTGTTTTCCATGCTTCCTCTGGCAGGACACCCGTAGGCAATCCTCTAACTTAGTTTCTAAGAGGAAGCTGAAATGGTCACTGGTTTTTGTTCTTGATAGAAATCTGGGCATCGCCATGGCAGAGGGCTAGTGAGATGAGGCCAGGTTGTTGGACTATTGCAATTAGTAGATGGTCATTCCACTAATGACAATGTTGCCAAGATTCAGTTAAATACAGTCAAGTATTCCATGCAAAGAACTAAAACTGGCAGTCTGGATGGTGATGCAGGCTGGAAGGGACCTCGGGATGTCCTCTATCCAACCTCCTGCTCAAAGCAGTCAGCTATAATCTTGCCAACATCAGGAAAAGCTGGAAATAACACCACTGAAGACAGTGTTTACTTGTTTAAAGACAGATCAGTTACAAGAAATGGCAGATATTTTACCGTGGTTTTGTCTCTGGCTGCATCATGGAGAAGGAAACTCAGTGGTTCTTGGAAAACATTGAGTTATGCTTTGTCTTTATTGCCCTGCTAAATTCCCTAGTTCTTCTGCCTGACTTCAAAGCCCTGGCTTTCCAAATATGTGAAGGATGCTTTTCGGTCTTTGCTCTAGGAGTATTGTCTGTAACTGTAGCTATGAGGCAAATGAATCTGTTCTGTGAATAATTTAGATTGATTACCTCAGTCCTGTTCCTTAAACTGGGTGGATGTTCAAAAAGCTGCATAACTGTCACCGTGGCTGTTCCCTTGTCTCTGTTGATGTTATCAGGACAGAGCGGCTTAGGAAAAGTGGTAATGGAGTCACTTGAATGTGAGCTGTCTCCTACACAGAGACATCTCATTATGGTTTTTACCCCTCTGAGGTCTTATGGCTCACTTTTCCATGACCGTGATGGTGGAGAAGAATACATTCTGTCTTTGCTTTGGCTACATGGTGAGTGCCACACCAAATGTAGTTACCTGGGTGTGCTGGGGTACCTTTGGCTGCTAACCAGGGTATAGGATGCATTCCACATCAGGGTGTTGGTATGGCAATGTCGATTTGAAGGATCACCTCAAAGAGAGGCCATACTGATTTGAATAGACTCATCTTTTAATACACATAAGAAAGGGAGACTTGGAGAAAAAACCAGCCTGGCCGATGTTTTAATATAGCTGTCACCTTTCACTGCTGCCTTTTCTCTTTACTCTGCCACCGAGTGGGATGCTTATGCTATTAGCTTGCCTAACCAATCTAGAATTGGATTTTTTAAATAGAAGCTGGCCTTTACCACTCCAGTGCAGTCCTGAAGGCTGCAGCATGCAAACCAGTGCCCCAAATCCTGCTGCAGAAGCATCTTCTTGGGAATGAAGATGAAACTCTCCCGTTTCTCCTCCTGTTTCTGTCTAGCTGACCAAACCAGAGCTTTCAGGAGTGAAATGCATCTCATCCCACTACTACTGAATGCTATGCAACCTCCACACCTGGGGTCTGAGGTGATTTCTAACTTTTTCAAAGCTCCCATGAGCCCTGACCAACAGATTTGTCTAAGCATATTCCCAGTAAAAAAATCACTGCTTTTGATTACTCAGCTGCTTCTAAGTAAGCCTGACTGCTTAGCACTGTCAGCTGCAAAGGGCTGTGAATGAAGGAGAGCAAAGCCCATTAGATCTAACCCTGAGCTGCTGGAAATGAATCCTTTACCGTGCTCAATGTGTTAAGGAATCCAGTGGTTTTCTCCTGGATAACTACTTTATATCACCCTTACCTATTAACTTCTGAGTTGTAGGCCTGTAAAGCAGTGATAAAAAACGAGGGATATGGATTAGATCCAACATATCTATTTATTTCTCCCCGTAGGCAGAGATGAAGATACAGCAATCCTGAAAGTATGTAGCACATGCTGCTGTTTTGAGCCCGACGACTTTTAGTGTCAGCCCTTATCCCCTATTCTCTTTAGGCTCTCAGGCTGATGTCGTATATCCTAATCACACTTAAATCTATAGGGTACCACCTCATTTGTCAGTTACCACAAAGCATTTTTGCTGTCAGCCAGGACGAGGTCCATGTTCAAGCCATGATCAAACCTTGGACACAGAGCGTGAGCAACAGCTCCAGTGAATATTCCTGTCAGTACATGGATTAGAGTCTTCTCTAAAGCACCTCCTGCCAAGGGTCTGATGTCATCTGTCTTCTCAGATCAGGGAAATAGTGTGAATTCAATTTTTGTGCTGAACAAATCCCTTTCTACGAAAGCACTCAGGCTCAATACCAAGAATTCGACTGATTTCTTTTTTCCCTTCTCCCCTTCCCCCCCATCCCCACCCTTATGAGGTAGATGCTGGCATTTGCTGTGGTTATAGTGTATGTGAGGAGATGACAATTTATGTAACGATAGCCTCTCAGTGGACAAAACTTCTTAGAATACAAAGGACTGAGCCCAAGTTTGAAATCAGGAGCTTAAACATGGAAATCTAAGAACTGGAGGATATTGTGGATCCCATAACTTGCATTCAGTAGTGGGCATGTGCACCCAATTGGGCTTAATACCAAGATCTAAGCTACAAATATTCCTGCCCCAGGTTAGGCTGCACCCCAGGCTTTGGTCTAAAAATGACATGGCCAGAGTGCAGTTATTGCTTTCTGTACAAGCTGGTACTGGACCTCTGTCTCAGGACTTGTATTGACACCTACAACCACAATGAAGCACCTTAAATTTCTCACAAAGGCATTACTTGGTACCATGCCTTCAGAAGTACACACCAAGTTGGAGACAGATTTGAGGAATTCCATGAAATCTAGCCCCAGCTGCTTGTAGAATGGGGTAGAAGGTTGAATACTCCTGGATGTCTAAGCTGGCTGTACTCAAACACGAGCAAGATGTGCTCAGTGGTGATCCCATGGGTCTGGGACATAACTAGAAAGCCCTCTGTGAAGAGGCATCATCAATTTATTTCATCTCTATTGCCCAGTAGGCTAGATGCAGGCTCCTAGATTGGCTGTGACCTCCCTGAGATCACACAGGAGATCAGGGCATTGCCAGATACCAAAGCAGGTTTCTGGGTCAGTGTCCCCAGAGCATCTTCACGCCCACCTGGAACCATGCACGGAGCATGACTTTTGTTTAAAACATAGCACTCTGTGGGTTTTATCCCTCTTTGGGAACAGAAGGGTTGAATTAATCCATGTTGCTTTTATGTTGTTTTGTCACCTTTATCCCCTTGGTACTTATTCTCTGGAACTGCTAGGGTCTCGGGCAGAATTGCCAGCTGAAAAGTGTCTCTGGAGCTTTCTTGGGAATGCAGCTCATGTTGCTCTAGCCAACGTGGCTTTAAACCTTGTAGCTCGAGAACTGCTGTGACAGCACAGCATTTACCGTGAGCTAACAGAAGTATACAGCTAGCTCCTTGAAGATTTACAGTTCATTTGTCTTTCTGCACGGCACTGAGGATAGCTCTGCTGATTTATGTCCAGCCTATATATGTTGACATGAGCTACATGTAGCCTCCCTGAGCACCATCAGATGCCTAGCACTGGTGATGGTGGGTTTCATGCTTCCATGGGAAGCCTGGCTTGCAGCAGCTCCGCACCTAGGCACGTCCTTACTTCAGGTGACAGGTACAACCTCACCCGGAGCCTGAAGTGCTGCAGTGCTTTGAACTCCAGCTCAGTGCATGGTTTGGTGACAACCATTTAAGATGAACTTAAAATCTGTTTTTAAAGGGGTGTTGCCATTTTCAAGTTTCAGTATTCGGTCCCATCTCCTCACAAAGAGTAGTAAGAGCTGTTGAAACAATACCAAAAAACCATTTTATAAAATAATCCTCTCGTCTTCCTTCTGTCACTACTACCAAGCTGAATAAAACCCAGAATTTAGGCCTTCATTCAGCAAAGCACTTAAATGAGCGCTCACATTTTAGTGAGCACGCTTGCCATGGGCAGTTTCTGTTCCAATGCATCGCTCTTGTCGCCTTTCTGAAGAATTATTAGTTGTTTTTTAGAACACACCTTTCAAAAGAAAGTCTTCCTCCTTCCACAGTGAGTAGTCATCAGTCTGACAACCCTGCTTTCTGCAACAGTAGATTGCAGAAATGCATTGTGGAAAAAGATAAGACTGTCTTGGGAGTGCATTTGTTAAAAATGGATTATTTTTTTTAATAGGACATTGTATATTTGCTATATAGACATGAATTTGGCAGGTGGTTTGACTGTAATAACCAAGATATTGCAGAAAATTGAAAGTGTCTTTGCCAAACTGCAGAGCTTCCAGTTTGGATAACTTTCATCTAGAAATGGATATAACTTTTAATGGGTTAAATCAGAGTAGAGAATAATTTAGAGATGAAATCGGATTAAGCCAGTCCTGTTTTGGTCAATATGCAAGTAAAATACATCTTTTTATACTTTTTCCTTCTTGTGTAGGGACCAGGCTGACCAACCTATGATCCTCCAAACTTGTGTTATAAGTGGTGGTTGCTCGACTAATTTTGTGCCGTGTGAGGTCTGAGGAAGCAGCTCATGAGAAACTGCAGAGTAACTTGGGGTGAAGCAATGTTATTTATCATAATAATTACTAATCCCTTAAGAAAGCAGAACAATGTTTGGATTGGATGTGCAGAAAGATTAAAATTTCAGCCTGTTCTTGAGTTTCTCTTGATTACAAGGTGTTCGTTAGCAGACTGTAATACTTTTAGATCTGCAGTGTTTAGAAATCCAGAGGATACTCGTGAAGCCAGCTCTTCCTTTAGCAGCCCCTTCCCTAACCAAATACCCACCCAACCGCTGGAGGGAATGCCCTCATCTGAAACAGATAATCCTCCCCCAAATAAAACCTTCCTTTCCTTCTTTTTTCTTCCCTTTTTTTTTTTTTTAGCCGCTGCTATGCAGTATCATGTCCTATTGTATTCCATTATCATATCTTGTCAAGTCATGGCATGGTATGAAGCAGCTTAATGTGGTGGAAGGAATGCAATGCTATCTGAAGCCAGCATCTACAGTAATCCCCTCTGTCACCTTTCCTTCCCAGAGCCTGTTCGATGCGTTTTGTGCAAAGTGGAATCGACCAAAGCTTCTCATTTTCATATCTACATGGTATAATGTTACCTAAACAAGAAGAAAATCCTGTGTGAGATATCAAAGAACAAACCTAATTCCCAGAAGTCATGCCCAGTATTTTTGTTGGACCATCGCTGCCTGCCTCTAGCCAGAGAAACAGCTTAAGCCACAGTTCTTAGATTTTTCCTTTTCATAGATTAAACATCTGTAGTACCTAAATCCTCATCTTGTTTCCATGGTCTTTGACAATGAAAGTGTGATCCTTTATAAAAACCTGGATGGCTTGCAAAAACTTTAGTCAAATCAGTATAGAGATTTCAAACCACCACAGTCTTTTGGGAGAGGGGAGGGAAAAAAAGTACCTTTTGAGGTTTTATTTCAGACCAGTTGCTCCCATAGACGTCTCTCAACTGTCTGCTTCTACTTCAACTGCACGGGAATTTCGGCGACATCTTTACTTCCCAGTGAAATGTCTGGGCAGGGATGCCTTTACATAACTTCTCTGCCTAAGTTGCATAAAAATCAGTTCTGCCAAGAAAGTGAGTGAGTTTGCACGTCTGAAGTCTTCGATCGCTATATATGGTTTTTATTTCACTCATTGGACTTGTTATCACATATCATCCTTAAAGGTGGCTGAACTTATTTCCCCTCTTAAAGATAGGGGTGGTAACAGAAGAGTACATCAATTTGGTTTTATTTTTAGGTATAAAGTCAGAACACTGGAGTCCTAGCACAAATGCATTATAAACTTCAGAGTAAAGCAGGTCCTGTTTCTATGTTGTATGTATGTACAGTATCTGGCACAGCAGGATTCGGGCAGGTAACTACAAGCATTGTTAATGCAGATGATGGCAAAAGGGGCCTCTTCTGGGTGAGACATGATTTACTTTCTGCCTGCTTCCAAATATATCAAAGATTCACAAAAATCTCTATTTCAAAGAAAAATGGGATAGCATATTTAAAATGTCTAGAGAAAGAAAGCTGGGGTTGAAGGAGCTAAATTAAGGTCAGCTTGAAGGAGGAAAGCCACAAACTTCTGAGCTGGGGGTGTGCATGTGTCCATGCAGATCTGATATTGCCATCTGCGTAACGAACCTGTCCTAGGAAGAGACCGCGGTAAGAGTTGCAGTCTGTTTCCCTGAAATAATCCTGCAAGATGCTATGAAGTATTCCCAAGCCATGCATCATCCCAGAGTGTATCTGTGGATGAAGCATTAAACCTGTGCTGTCAGAAGAACAGCATGTACTTTCTAGATGCCGGAAGGCTCTCATCTGTTTTTTAAATTCTGCGTCAGTGCTTCAACTTTGTTATCATCAATTCAACCTACCGCATCAACACTTACTGCTTCAAGACTAGCCCTTCTGGTCTTTCCAGTGGGACACCTCCAGCTCTAGCTGTACAGAAAAACCTCTCCCTTTGACTCTATTTATCCCCAGGAGAAACAGGTCCAGTGTCTCTAGCTGCCCTGCATTTACAGTGGTGCCATCAAGCCACAATGGTGATGGGGCTGGAGGAGAATCAGGTCTGCCAAGCAGTTGGCTCTGATCCCACCTACTGCACAGCTAGATGGGATTTACATGTTGTCTGAAGCCAGGCTGAGAGGAAGCCACCTGCAGAAAACTGTGAGCTTGACTGCTGGTCCTGGGCCGCAGTTCAGTACAGAATGCAAACAGAATTTCTCTGGTAGCATTAGGGACATTTCCTGGCAACTTGGTGGCATCAAGTACCTTAATTTTCCCCCCCCCCCTGAATAATTCTCCCTGGATTGTCAACCCAAGTCTTTCAAGCTTGCAAGATGTTTTAGGCTTCAGTTGCCCTCAGAGCATCAAACACTCAGCAGATCTCCTTTCTGCAGCAGCTTTCCTTGCGTAGCAAGTGGTGTGAGCCCTGTCCCATGCATGGGGAAGTGTGTGCGCAGAGGTGTGCAACACTTGGATGGTGTGGTCCAACAGCTGGAGTCATGCTTGTGGCATCGCAAATATGAGTCCAAAAACTGTTTAAGGAGTTTCCAAGTCAAACACTTGAGCACATTTTGTAGCCTTTGAAATACAGCTGGCTGAAAACTCCTGACAGTGTGATCTATTAGGCTGTGGAACAGTTTCCCCAGGGAAGTGTTGGAAGGGCTATCATTCGAGTCATTTAGTGTTGAGGGGAATATACTATAGGGAATAATCCCTCATTAGCTGGACTAATGGATCTTTCTGCTTAAAATTCTAGTGCTCCTACAAAAAAATCCATTGACATCTTCTTGTTCTTCCATATGCTTAAATTGGCAGGGTTGTGGGGCCGCTGGCTACATATTTTAGCTTTTGTTTATAAGGCATATAAATTTATCAAGGGGGGGGGTTCATGTGTCAGGCAAAGTGTTGTAGTGTCAAGAGTGATCTAAAGAAAACAGTCATGGGGATAAATGAAATGTACGTATGTTAATTTCTAAAAAATAGGGAGACTTGTAGATCCTCCTTGAGAAGCTCTAGCTCTGAGCAAGCTTCAGGCAATGAAGGCAGGACAGACAGCTGAGTCAGATCGAATGCCGAGTTAACCAGCCACTGGTGGATAGCAGCTCGCTGGGCCTGGCTGGTGCATTTCCAGTACATCTCTTACTCCCTTTGGACTTGCTCCTGGGATAGCACATTAGGTCCTGTGCTGCCTTCAGAGCTGGTGTGATGTGTCATTTTGGTCATGTCTGGTTTCATATTAGTCATTCTCATGCTCTGGATGTGAAAGTATCCCAGGTCTGGTCCTCTGGCACTGGCTGTGGGAACAGCACTGTGACTTTGAGGACCAGGTGGCTGCTTTTTGGATGACAGCTGCTTCTTTCATTCATTATCTTCCTGTGTAACCTTGGGGATGTCACTTAGATATTTGAGATCACTTATTAAAGGTGTAAGGTAACAGCTCTAATGGGCAATTCGCTGCCTGCTGTCTTAGCAGGCTGGATCCTCACTGGCTTTGTGTTATTGATGGAGAACATGGGAGGTACCTTCCCAAACCTTGTTATTAAGACCTAGTATGAGTGTTGTGGCTTTCCTCCTGTGGACTGTGTAGGTCAGCCAAGATCTTGTCACTTCAGAGAGAACCAGCTCACTTACTGCTTCCTTGGCTATAGCTGCCATAGGTGCATCAGTGGCAGTCTGTCCTCTCAGGGCAGAGGAGGTAATACTGATGTAACTTCAGAATTTGTAGTGGAATTCGTTAAGGGCTATTTTTTTGGGTGAAACAGCCTTGGCTTCCCAGTGTCTTGAATATTTTCCAGCAATGATGATTTTCCCTTCTGTGCTTCTTTTTTTAACATTATATTTTCCAAGTGGACAATCCCAAAGGTGGCCGGTTTAACTGGGGAAAAAAGAAAAGAGTCACAGAGATATTTTAAATGCGACGTGAATTTTATGCCAAAAAGTGTCTTTTCCATATTTATAAGCCCCTGTCATCCCCTCTCCCTCCGCCTCCTCCTGCTTAAAAGGAAACTCCATTACAAAGGCAGGAAAGAACATCAAACAAACCTCGCTTGGCAGCCATGTCTATATGTGAAATTACTGTCAGAGTACAAAGGAAGACTCAAGATTTAGAAGGTAACATGTGACAAGAGAATGCCGTCCTTCTCAATGTCTTTACCTTTTGTTGGTGAGAACTGGGAAGGGGTTGTTGTTGGTGCTTTTTTGTTTTTTTTAGAAAAAATCTTGCCAATTATAGAAAGCCAAAGACACAAATCACGGTGGAAGCCCGCAGGCTGTGGGCGATCTGGCTCGCTGTAACTGTACGGCCCCGATCGCAGCAGCCACTTCAGCCAGGGTTGTGTGTAGGCACGTGCTCACCCCAGCTCTATCCTTCGGGGAGGTGGGTACGTGTTTGGGCCACCCCAGGAGCAGCCATGGTGTGAGGACACAGGAGCCTTTGATGGAGCCACCCTGAGCTGCTGGGAGCTGGGCAAACGCTCTCAGCTTGCCTTGGTCATAAGGTAAAATGTGCTCAGTGGAAGCAACTGTGTGTGCTTTACATGTTGCCTTTGCAGTGGTTTTAAGCAGATGTAGGGTTTTTTTCCCTAGGGAGGCAAATTAAGGGCTTGTAGTTATTCCTGCTCAGTGAATTCAAATTAATTCATGGATTAATGTAACAGTGGTATCCTGTGTCTTGAAGTAGCTGTATGCCTTGTCTTTGTCTTCATCTTGGAGACTGTTAGCGCTATTCTTATTCATGCTCTGGCAGTCCCACCTTTTGTGCCAAAACAGTGCTCGTTTTCCACCCTTCCCAAGCACAGGTGCTGCAGGAGAGCAGGGCAGTGAAAGCAGAGAAGGAACACGGGCTGCTGTACCCCAGCCCTGACCCCCCTCTGCAGAGACGTGGGACAGGAGGGACTGCTGCCCTCGCCAGCCTTGGCTGCTTGGGCTCTGCTCACAAATTTAGATGTTCAGGTGTTGTGACAGTGTTTGTAGCCCAAAAAATACCAGATCACAGAGCTGGCTGTCTCATTTGGGTTTCCTACTGTGGGTGGAAGCATCTGCCCTGCTGTTCCCCTGCCCTGCCCTCCCAAATGAACGCTAAGCTGAGACCAGTTCCATGCTTGTCTTCCACTTAAATATTTTATAAAATGTTTGCATTTTTCACCTGATTCTTGCCCTGTATACTACTGTGGTCTGTCCCCTATGCCAGAACTTCTGCAGAAGGAGCTGGTTCATGCTCTGTGTGGCTGTTAAGGTGCGAGTCTGTCCTTTGCTCTTTGAAAGAGGATTTTTTCTAAAAGCAAGGCTTTAATACAAGAGGAATTTTTAATCACTGCCTTGAAAATTATTTGAACTCCTCTGCTGTAATTAAAATGTGAATTTAACTTCTCAAAGAATGGAAGTTTTCTTTTTTGGCTGTTGTTGAAATGTTTGTGCTACAAGGTCTTTCCTCCTTTATTTTAGGGGACAGAGGTATTGTTTGCTTGGGTGTTCTGTTTTTTTTTTTAATACAGAGTTGATCACAAGCTACAAGTGACATTTGACCTCGGGCCAGACATTCAGAAGCTCCACACTGACCATATCTTGTATCGTTGGGAAGAATAATGCCTCTTCCTCCTCCTTTGAGAACAATAAAACTGAGCCTTTTTCATTTTCCCTTGGAGGAGCAGAACCCTTTTGAAAATCTGTCCGGGGAGGCATGTCTGCAAACCTGGATTACACTTTGCTTTCCAGTCTCATCAGAAGTTTTCTTGAATGAGGTGCAAAAAGTGGCTGAAAGCATGGGGGGAGGAAGAAAAACTCTTCCGTGCATGTGCACACACATATACACACACACACACACACACGAGACGGAGACACTGGTTAGCAACATAAACAAAAGGTGGGTGGTAACCCCCAAGCTTTTTTTTTTTGACAGCCAGTGGTGGCAGTGATGAATTTGTGAAGTTATCTAATTTTCCACTGTTTTAATTAGAGGCCTGGGCTATGAGACCTAACAGCTGGGCTCTTTGTACTGCTTTCTGTTGCCTGACAGAGAAAAATTTCTACTGTGTCTTCAGCCAAGCTTTCAGTCTGACCTGAGCAAATGAAACTTCTGGGACTCATAAACTGTGGTTTCTGGGCAGATTGCTTTTTGAACTGCTCCTTAGCTATCCTAACATGCAAAGAACACAAAGGCTTACAAAGTGAACTCCCTTTGTACTTTAAAGCTAATGGTGATGCTCATTAAAGAGGTAGGAGGAGAGTGGGAGGGGAGGGAGGAGCTCTCCCTGGCATATTAGAGGACTTATCAAGTGTAAAGTTTCTTCTGATGGGAGACAGCAGAGTTGAGGCCAGTTGGGAAGTTATAATGCTTGAGTCCTTGAAAGACAATGACTTTGGTTGCCAAGCATGGCCAGTTGAGCAATTTAATTTATTACTCAGTTCCTGCCAAGTGATTTTTAAAGCTTTACATTAGACTGGATGTGCATCACAGTTCATCATCCCTCTGCTTCTCAAGGCATGCACTGTAACTACTTTCTTTCACTATAATCCAGAAGGAAAAAATGTCAGAGGAATTTTTAGACCTGAATTCAGCTAAGTCTTAAGTCTTTACTTAAATCCCATTGGAGTCAAAGGAATTAAGCAAGGCTTTGACTTAAAGCACATACTTAATTGCTTTGCTGAATCAGAGCCCATATTCTGATTTTCTTCTTCAGGAGCACTTCGTACCCAGAAATGTGTTTTCAGTCTGTAAAAGACTGGCGCTCCCTCTTTCCCCACCTGCTCACCTATGGCAAACTTCCTTGGGGCTGTTTTGCCATAGGAGTCAGAGGGACTTGGTGATGACAAGGGTACTCAAGCCAATGCAGTTCCAACAAACCAGAAAGTCAATTGATTTGCAAGGAACTTGGTGAAAATAGCTTTTCTGTAAAGGCAGTTGAGTAATAACCTATCACTCAAGCAGCTGTAAAAAAAGAACCCTTTCCAGCACGTGGGTGAAGAATGGTGCTTTTAGTAGCCACAACTGAAGTCCTGGCTTGGATAAAAATGTAAGGCATGTCCAAATACTGCAGCAGATGAATTGGGCAGCGCATTGAGGGATTTCAGGCCTTCCATCATTCACACTGGGAACAGGACCATCATCTGCTACAGCCTTCTTCTTGCCCCTCAACCTGTGCAGCATCCCTACCAACTCCAGGAGAAGTGGTAGGGGAAAGAGTGACCAGTTCTTGCTGTGGTCCATGGCTGGAGAGCAGCAAGACACCCACCTACAGATAGACTTGGGAGCTGGGGGATATTTTCCTCCTCTTCCTCCTCCTCCTCAGATGAAAAAGCATCTGATCCAACCATGCTCCTTAACCCTTTAGACAGCAGTTCAGCTTTGCCTGTGCTGCTGAGAAATCTTGACCCAGCACTACTGATGTCTTTCTCAGAATCCCATTCTTTGGAAATATCCTGAAGCTGTACTGTTGAAGCTTGCTTGGGGAGCAGCAGTTATGTACATACGTATTTAACCTTGAGCACTGGAGGTTTTGGTCAAAAACCACATCAGCTGTAATGACGTCTCTGCTTTGCTGGAGGCACAGAAACTAAGTAGCAGATAGTAACCAAAAGTCACAGTGAGACAATAGTGGAAGAGTGTGGTGGAGCACGGTTTGGGCCGTCAATGTCAGCTCAAAGTTTTTATGAGAGCACGACTACTTCCAACAAAAACCTTTTTTCCAATCTGATAGGAAGAGGGACTTTATGGCAACTTGGTCATGCTTCATTCTGATGCCATCACAGTGGTTTTCCCTGTAAGTTTGGATCTTGTCGTATCGTATGAATTCATCACTGCAGCAGGGTATTCAGGGTCTGCTTGATTCATCTTGTGTGCAACATGGAAGGAGTGAGAAGGGAGACCGCAGTGCTCCTCTGCTGGAGGAATCTGTCTCCCTGATCTGCAAAGTGAGACTCCTTGCATGCACTGACTTTGCTGCTTTCCCTTCCTATGTGATAGGAAAGGATGGGGAAAAGCCTGTTGTGACTTTCCCTGTAAGTTGGTGGGTGGATTCCTCCCATGAAAAAGGGAAGATCTGGATTTGATCTCCATCCAGTCCAGAAAGGTCTCCCACCCACAACTCCCTCTTTCATGGGCAAGTGTTGGCTCTACTGGGCAAAAGTTCTTGTTTTCTGCTCTCGTGTCTCTTTGGGTTGTCCTGTGCAGCTCTCATGTGCTAGGTGTGATCTGGGCACAGCTGTGCCCATGTGGGGGCTTTGGGTAGAAAGTAGGGATTCTGCCAGCCCTGAGTCTAATTAGTGAGACAGTGCTGAGTGCATTTTAATGGAGGCTGCTCTGTCGCCCCATGTGGGAACAGCTGCACTTTTCTCTAGGATGAAGTGATGGCTGACATTAAGCAGTTTCCAAGTCCCAGGTGCCGAAAACCCAACTAAGATGGGATTTAAGCCAAATTCAGGTTGCATTCCAGTCTGTGATGAAAGGGAATTTTGAAACATTTGACTTCCCTGCAGAGCAGAAATTCCATTTCCCAATCAGCTCTAAGTAATCACTTAAAGATGGACTCTAAACTGAGATTGTTTTAATGTGTCATCTTGGTTTTAATTGCTTATAATCCTGAACAAATGTTATCGGACCATCAGAGTCTAAGGATGAAGCAAGAGCTGGGTAGTGATTCAGATGGGATCGCCTGTTGCCAAAGAGGAAGTCCTGGGACAGAGATGACTCTATTGCTAGAGCAGAAGACAAGACAGTGAACTCTCTGTTTACAGTTGGCCACTGAAAGAATGGGATAATTGCAATTATCAGAGTGAAACTGCATTTTAATGACTGCTTCATTTTAAAAATACGTATGTAAATCTCTGAGACAGTGGAGAGGTGCCAATTTGCCCCGGCCGAGCAGTGGACCCATTATCTCCTTCAAAGAGCTGGCAGCTTTACCCGTGGCAGAAGTCGGACATCGGGGCAAACTGTGCTCTCCTCAGTTAATGAGCCACAGCACCAGGCATGCACGGACCACACCAGGCATCAGAGGAGAGACCCACAGCAACCGCAAAGAGAAGAATATCTTTTCATTTCCTTATAGTAATCTCTGTCGACAGCTCTGGGAAGAGGAGGATGTGGAAGTTTTTGTACAATAACCTGCATTCATCTGGAGGAGTTTGACTGGAGGAGATGCTAAACTGTGGGTGCTTTTCACCCTCTGCAGTGGGTGATGAATACTTCTGCTTCTATGGTTCTCCCTCCTTTTGTGTGCTTGCCACCCTCTTCTTACCAATTTACCTCCTTCCCCATTTCAAGTGGTTTCCCTTCACCGGGATACACGTGACCCATCTTCCCTGGGACAGAAGGGATACTACATTTCCCAAGTTCATCCAAGATACTCAACTCTATGCTCTAAAGAGCCTTTGTATTTCGAAAGCAAAACTTGACGAGCTGGACTTT
Organism: Falco peregrinus; assembly: GCF_023634155.1. Classification (NCBI taxonomy): domain Eukaryota; kingdom Metazoa; phylum Chordata; class Aves; order Falconiformes; family Falconidae; genus Falco; species Falco peregrinus. Next base: position 5,667,720 of record NC_073734.1, read on the forward strand.
GTTAGGATTGCTGCCTCTCAAAACTACTGATGATGAATTTCTGAAGAGGCCAAAGGAATAAGGAGCCAGCACCTCTTGGGTTAGATGCTTTGGGCCCATTAAAGACACTGGGGGGTACAATGTGTAGACAGAGATACACAAATGGTCAGCAAGATGTTGGGAAATCAAGATGCTTTAAAGGATAAGACCTTTCCATACGTGGGTACTGGCCGAATTCAGCCCTGTACTATGAGTAACTGAACAGGAGCTGTGCTCTTAACGCTAAATTTATTAGTCTTTTTGTTTCAAGGTCTTCAGTAATTACCATCATGTGACTGGGGTTCATGGAGCTAAGAATGTTACACGTCCTGCTATCTGGTGTGGGAGTTCTCATATACACAAGCTAAAAATGTGGAGAAACCACAGATTTATGAGATCATGCTTTTTAAGTATGCCCTCGTCCAAGAAATAGTAGTTTCTAAATCACTCGCACTCTACATTCTTACCGACATATTGAATTTGCTTTTATGAAGTAGGCACTGGTCCATGATATTAATTGCCATATTAGTAAAATATATTTAGAGAGGACTGGAGATTTGCCATGTCACTTTCTAACTCCTTCTCTCTTCCCGACTCGTGGAGGGGAGGAGGGGAACTGCCGCCTGGATGCTGGCCAGGCCAAGAGGATGGCTTGACGCACGTTGGAGAGCATGAAAGCTCTCACTGAAATATGCTAAAGACACTTGAAATGGCTGGCTGAGCTCTGGTTCACTCGTTTCATCTATCGTTCAAATCTCCCTCCCACGTTAAAGAATTTCCCTCCGCTGTCTCAGGCCCCAAAGATGATGGTGATGTAGGCTGGTGGGTTCCCAGGAGCAGATCTTTGTGTAAATTGGTCACAGCTCCTCTGAGTTTAACGCTGTGGAGTTTGCAGCACTAAAGCAAACTTTGCTAGGAAAAATCAAGCATGCCCATCTATTAGTCACCACCCCAGTTAGGAAAGCTGATGAAGAGCCTTTCTAATTAGTCCTGTATTGCTAGGGACCTACAAAAAGCATTGTGTGAGATGAAATTCAGGGTTTTTTTGTTCCCCAAATCAATAAACCCTGTCCTTTATTTGAAAGATCTGCTTAACAGGGTTCTTCCTCTGCATTTTCTTTCAAGATAAGGCTTCCAAATCCACAGTCTGACAGTGATGATGAGATTAAAGATATAAAAATAATTTCCATAGAGGATGCTGGTACACTTTTGTATTTTTATTAATTTTAACATATTTCTATACATAAATGTCAAGTATATATTTATATATTATATTTATAAATATAAATAAATATTTATATATGTTTTTATGTATAAACAATTCTATATAGTGTGTATATATATACAAAGATTTGTACTTTGAGTACATATTTGTACTCAAGGTACAAATCATCTGTTACAAAACTTCTTGGAAACATCAACTGACCCTTATCTGTGGGTGCAAGGGGGTCTGTTCCACTGGTGGTGCTGGTTCTAGGGACTCATATTTCATATAGCATTTAATTACTTGGGGCCATTTGTATTCATTAGTGTGAGTAAGCAACTGAGTGGGACACTTTTAAAGTTAAGCGTGACTCGGTGCTTTATGTTGAGTTTTGTGGGCTATACTCATGTGGATGATGTATACAGCTCCTCTCTGTCCTCCCCTGACTTGTATTATTAATCTGATACCCTTTCCCAGCCCTTGCTGATTCATTCCTTTGCTGTTTCTTCCTTAAGCTTGCTCTGTGGAGGAAAAAAACCACAACTCTGGTTCATGGGCTTTTACCATCTAGGAGACATGGACTCCTGTAAAGGCTTATCCGTTGAGAAAGCATTCAGCACTGAGTTTCTGTATAGTGATAGGGTGGCTTGGATGACATGGCAGTAACAGGCAGAAAAATCATAAATTATTTCAATGATGGCAACCTAATGTCAAAACACAGCACAGTGCAAGAGTGTGAATTAATCTCTGTCACTGCTGCTGCAATCCTGCCTTTCTGCTCCTGCTGCCATGTCACCTCGGTTCCTTTCTGCTGGCCCTAGGACTTGTCTAACCTGGCTGAGCCAGCAGAAAATGCTGTGTGAATTTTGGGCTCAGTTTCCTGCTGAATCAGTTAATTATGGAGTCAGGTGAGCGCAGAAACTGGTCTTAAGGACAAGTGAATGGGGGTTGTATCCTTGCGCCACCCTCTCATTGCTAGGGTTCAGGTATTACTTAAGCTAAAAAGCTAGTGTGAGGCGTGCAGTAAATCTTCCTGTTACTGGATGGTGCTTTTTTTTAAGCATTTCCAATGGGACTGAGATTTTGCAGCTCTCTGGGCTCACCCAAGGGGGCGGGGTAATCAGTGACCCTGAGGTTTTGCAGAGCATCCATGGCAGAGGTGGAAGTGAGCAGCACTGCTCCTGGGAGCCAGTTTTTACTGCTAAAGCACTCATCCAACATTTTTTTTTTCCTAGGGAAACTTGCAGAATAGTTGTTAGAATTAAATTTCTGCAATTGATGATAACAGAGTGTTTTAAGCAAAGCACAGGTAAAAGCTGAGTGAATGCTGGCTAACTGCCTACTTGTCTCACTTTGGTTTTTTAATTTGGACTTTTGATTTTGCAAAACCTCCTTTCCAAAATGGCCAAACCTTTGCGAACCTGACTTGTGTTTTCTGATCAGGATAATTCACAGTTCCAAAGATCCTATTTCACCTGCCACTGCAAGTTCACTTCCATTTTTATTGTAGCTTTTCCATTCGCAATAATTTTATTGCTCCTGAATTCCTGTGCCTGAATGCATCACAAGAAGTTAAACATAGAAAGGAATATTGCTGCCCATGCACAGACCTTTAGCAGAGAAAGTCCCATTATTCCCTAGAAGAAACTCAGAACTAATTCCCTCCCGTGTCCCTAGCCAAGACACATTTTCTGCCTATAGGACACCTGTCAAAGAGGAACAGACTTTTTATAAAATAAACAAAAATCGTTTGGTGAGCAAAATCAGGGAAGAGAAAAGAACCAGCCAAGTTCCGGATATCCTGGACAGCAGTTTTCATGCTTCCTTCAGCTGTCTTGAAGAAAAATATCATCCTCTTCTAGCCAATTCTAGTTTTATTTTCAGCCTGAGGATCATGCTAGGAATAACTGGACAACATAGATGAAATTTTCTTTCTTGCCTAATATAATCAAAGGCTTAGTGGACAAGGTGAATGATAGCAGGAGCTATAATTAAATGTTCTAGGTCTTGAGGTATCTAACTGATCTGAATGTCAAGAGCAGGATGAAAAATTAACTGAAATGTGCGCAACGGACCTGTGCGGAGATGTTCCCTCTCTCTGGTATGGCCCAGGATTAAAGGGTCACATTCCAGCAGCCTTAAAACACGGCAGTGCTCAGGCCTGGCACGCAGCTTTGGGCTCGCCCATCATCTTGGTGAAGTTCAGGAAGGACTTTGGGCTTCTCCTCTGGGGACAGTGCAGGGACTCAGCTTCATGGAGAGGCAAGCACTGAGGCCTGAGTTGGAGCAGCAGCTGATGACTCATGTTGGGATTGTGGTTGGTTGCGTTGGACTTGATGATCTTCAAGGTCTTTTTCAACCTAACTGCTTCCATGATAATATGATTCTAAGTCCTTGATGTCCAGGGCAGAGATTTTGCCTCCTGGTAGGGTACCAATTATTGAGCTTTATGAAAAGATGGTGTGGCCTTGTTGAACTTGCCCTGGATCAAAAACTCAGCTGTGTGGTGCTAGAAATCAAATTACTTCTGGTACTGAGCATGGGCGTTCATGCCTTTTCAAAGGCTCTGTTGCATTTGTGGTGTGTTGGGTCCCTGGCCCTTGTGTCCCAAATCCAAACACAAGATGAGATGGCAGATGGATGTGGATGGGCAGGGTTAATCTGGTACCAGTTGGGCATACTCTGACTCCCTGCTTAGTTCCTACTTGGCTTTTCCTTTCTCTCTTGACCTCAGTAGTCTCCTTTCCTTGCACTCTCTAAACAACACCCTCCCCTAAAACTGTATCTTAAAAACCAAAACATCCCAGATGCACTGTTCCTAATTCAGAAACTCCGTTCAAATCAGGCAAAGAAATTGAAACAAAGACCAGAGCAATTTAGACAAAACAGAATTGCCGCATGTTTTAATTTGCTGCAATTTTCCTGCATGCAGCTCAGGAACCTCTGGGCGTTTTATATGGTAAAGTGTGAAATTACATTAATGCTGGGAGGTGGAGGCCTTTCCATCTTAAGCAGATACTGTGCGACTGTTTATCCACAAGTTACGAAAATGTTTCTGCTGTTGGCTGATGTTCAGTCCCATGAATAATATTTTGCAGAGGAGTTTGCTCTGATTAGCACAAAATGATCTCTGCATGTCTAGGAGCAGCTTTATGGTTATTCTGCTTGAAAGCAGGGAGGGTTTTTGAAATCCCTCCTGTTCCTTGGAATATCTGTGTTTGCCTTGGCATCCAGGCAGCGCAGAAAGTAGGAACCCCACGGAGGAAAAGTTGCTTTACCCTGTGCAGATTGCGAGTGGAACATGATCCTCTGAATCAACAATCTCATTTCTTAGAAAAAGTGAAAAATATTAAATTACTCATGATAGGGTGGAGCCACTGCTGCAGTCTGGCTCTCCTTGCATTTTGAAACCCAGTGGTGTTCAGCCTTTTTTTTCCTCCTCTCAGAAAAACTTGTTGCGTTTGAGCTACCTGAGCTTAATCCTGCTTTTACCCTGGGGTAAATCAGCAATCCATCACTCAATTCAATGGCGTTTCCCAGTGATTTATCAGGATTTTTTTGGGGGGGGCGGGGGGAGGAATCTCAGATCCTACTTTTCTCACCATTGGAGAAAGGATTTAGATAACAAATTTAAGATTGATTGTTCTTGGATTCTTTAGAAATAGCTTCTGTATGTCCAAGTCTCCAAGCTACACAATGAATGTCAGTTGGGGTAAATGCAGGTTTGGGACCATTACAGTGCAAAGACTTCCTTGAATTTCATTCTCTTGTTCTTACAAAGGTGAACCTGAGACTCCTGAATCACTGCTGGACTGTTCCACCCCTATAAAACCTACATAAATTTGGAGTAATGCATTGGTCAGGCTTCTATTTCTTGGGTTTCATCTTTTATTCGTTGCTTTTGAAGGGTCAAACATTTCCAGCTTTTGAAACATGGTGGTTTCTCCCATCTTTTTTTTGATTCTGAAGGAGATCTTTACTGCAGTTCAGTGAAGCACAAATGCCTCTGTGCTGTGTGCTGGGAGCATGGGCTGGTGCTGGGTCAGAGATGGTGATATGCTTTGCTAGTGACTACGTAGCCAGCTCTAGAGACTGAACGAAAACACTTGCTCAGCTTTGAGAAAGCACTGTTTCAGGACAGAAGGCGGTGAGTGCATACAGCAGGCAACAGCGCTGAAGGAAACCTCATGTGTAGGTTTGGTGACGTTACCCCTTAATTCCCTTACAGCAGTTTCCTATCCCTCCACTCTCAGAAGCAGGGAACCTGCTCTTAAGATTTCTCAATTTTATATATTTCTAGGATAAAAATGCTCACTTTGCTTTTTCTGCTCAGAGTTAACAATTCCCTGTGCTGTTTTCCAGTGGTTTTTTTCTTTTCTATAGTTTTCCTATCTCACAGTTTACCTTTTAGCTGAGAAAATTGTGTTATTGCAACTGCTAACCTTTGGGATTGAAGGGACCTGGTAACAGCACAACCCAGGGAGCAGGACACACAGATTTTGTGATGTTCTCAACCTAAAGAACACAAAGACATCTCAGCTTGAGAAACTTTCAAGCTCCTGATGATCTTCAGTGTTGTCCACAGTGACAGAAACATGTAGCTTGTGGTTTAAGATAATAGTCATTTTTTTGGAGGATGGTCAGATAGGAACACTGGCAAATCAGCAGATCCAACACTTAGCTGCAGCAGCTGGAGTCCAAAACAGATAAAAGCTTTTTAAATATGTTGATAAACAAGATTTTCTATAGTCTGCTTACTTTTCCTACATAAAGGAAGTTATCTCTGGAAAAATGGAGGAACTGAGCAATATGGAAAAAAGGCATCAGAAGGCCTCAGTGACCTGAGGACGAGCTTTAGAGGGCTTGTATTTCAGCTCAAGAGAGAAAGAGCAAAGTCTCTAGCCACTTTTGACCAGATGTCTTTGAATTTTAGCCTGACCAACCCAAAAGTGGTACACAGGGGAGACAGTATAACACACTGAAATAAAATCCTTCTCGCTGTCCTAAGATCTGTAGTGAGGAGGGTTTCTCAGCTGAAATAATTCATTAAACAGATTAGGGAGGTGCTTGTGCACATGGAGGTCATCTTTGCACAACATAGCATCTCTATTGACAGGATCAGACCTTTTCTCACTCCAGATGACCCTACCAAGGCCTCTATATTATGTGCATGTCATCGTTGGGAAAACATACACACGCTTCATTGTCAGAAGGTATTTTTTCCCCCTGTGCCTATTGACATGTTTACGATGCTCCTTACTTTTTCTGTTTTGCAAGCAGCATACAAAGCATGCTTTGGGAAAATATTTGCAGAAACTTTGGCAAGGGTAGCCTTAGCTTTGCCCTGTGCTTCCTGCAGGTCCGTGGGGAACCCGGTCTCCCGAACAATGGGCTCCGGCTATCAGCCCTCAATGCTTGACCTTTCTGCGTTTCGGCTGCAGGTCGCTGTGTGCACACATCAGCTGTACTTTCTCAGCCCCAATTGTTTGAAACTGCCTGAAAACTTCCTATTGAGCAAATGGATTAAAATGACCACATCAGTTTCCATCCCCCACCTGCTTGGTACCTGCAAAACAACTCAATTAGTACAATTTGTAAAAATTTCTACAATGGTGGTACATTGTTATTTCCTGCTCATGCACCTGATGGTTTTGCACCCTGTGCTGACTCAGAAAAAAAAAAAATTTGACTCATTAAGACTGTGAATTGGACTGAACAGAGAAAGGCTGGGGGGTGAGACAGAGACCTGAAATGAGGAGGGGGTGGGAGTGAAAGTAAGAGGATCAGAGCAAGCAGGACGGGAGCACCAGCACTGGGAGCGTGGCTGGGCTCACCCTCTGGAAGTGCCCTTCTACCCTGACAGAGAAAAGTTCTAGTTAGCCTTACTTAAACAGAAAGCCTGAGCTGTGGCATCTCCCTGCTGCTCTTTGCCTTGTCCCTATTTCTGCATCCCTCCCCACCAGGGCTTCTCAGAGGAAACCAATTCTCTCCATCTTATAGAGGTGCAGAGGTTAACTTGCTCGTTGCTGGGGAAGAGGCTGACCTTGCTTCATGGAGACACATAGGATGCAGGAAAATACAAAAGAGGACAGAAATGACTCTGTTCTGTACAAACCTTTCTTTTTTGAGGTTGGTCCTTTTCCAAGAGCATCCTCAGCATGTTCTCTGGAAGGTAGCAAGTGAGCAGCTGCCAGCCTGGTGCACCTCACCACCCTGTGCTAAACCCAGGCAGTGGTTTTGTGGTTTTGTTTTCCCTTCTGTTGTGGAGGAGTTGCACAGGTTCTGATCCCTGCACTTATCATGTGTGCACTTATCAAAGCTTGTAATTAAGATGTCATTTGAGGAACTGGATGAATGCTTCTTTAAGTAGAAGCAAGCAGAGTTTTTGGTGTATTTATACTTTGCAAAGTTTGAGGAAGGCTGTTCAGTCAAGACTGGCCTGCCCTGGCAGCCTTCTGTGGTTCGATCCATTTTCTGTTTACAATAAGGGCGGGGGGGGGGGGGGGGGGGGGGGGGGGGGGAGAAAGAAGAAGGAAAAAAAACCCACTTCTAGTCATCTGCAACATTGAAAGCAGAAGGCTGGAACTGTATGAAAAACTGGAAGAAAACTTCCTCTGGAAATCACAGGCTGAGATTCTGAGCGAAGTGATGCCATCTGCCAGACTGAACTAGTCCAGAGGCGGCCAACCTGCAGCTCTGGGTTTGCATGCCAGTTTGCTAGGTGCTGTGCCAGTGAGCCATCAGGAGCTGCTGGATCAGGCATCTCTGGGTCACTCTGGGATCTCTCTGCGTGATCAGCCTGCACTAATCCCGCCAGAGAGCACTGGAGTACCTGGGGAGCTGCTGGAATCCACTACAGACACACATCTTTGCAGGCTTTCCAAAATGGGAGCTAAATCTTGGACAAATTAAGTGATGCATGTGGTCTGTGGCACTGGGCAGGTTGGTTATCTCTGTCCCTGCATCCCAAGCCTGCTCTTCAGCTCTCTGTGCAGCACAGTGGGTGGATCCTGCCCTACCTTGATAAAACTGCTCTCCTGTCGTATGCATAGAGCAGTGATTTTTTTGAAGAATACTGGGATTATCAAGGTTTGGATTAGCGAGCAATTTCCTGAGTTTCTCAACATCATAAATGGGGTCAAAAAGGTCTTTTTGAATGGAACCCATTAATCTCCTTGTTGTTAGCAAGGAAACGTTGAAAAGTGCAGGTGTTAACAGTCTCTGTGTTATTTTTGGGAGAATGTGAACTGAAACACTCACAGGAAGCATAGTATTCCCCTGCCAGCATCCTGGAGTATTATTTTAGGCAGCAGAACTAAGGGTTATGTGCAGGATTATGCTTTCATCACACCTTTAGGGCTAGAGCACTTCGTGTGCAAGAATTTTGCCTGGAGCATTTCTCTTCTCTCTCTTCTGTTTTTGAAAATTAAAATAATCACTGTGGTCCCTGTCAACCAGCAGCGTTATGATGCAAGTCCTGCATAAAAGCAGGACAGAAGGCGGTCATCAGATCACAGAAGGGATGCTGCTCTGCTTAAGGGATCATTTCAGCTTGCTCTGAAATATGGCAAGACTGCAGCATTTGTTCCCGTGGCTGCCCTTTGAAAGGCTTCTTCAGCAAAGCCTTTCTACAAATGTACTTCTGGAAATGAGCCCAGGTAGGAGCTTTTGGATCTGGATCCAATATCCAGCCTTTTTGCTGACTTTAGGACCAGACTGTGAGATAAGTGAAACAAATGAACGGGAAGGGATCAGGCAGGTGTGGAAGTGAAGTGATAGGGTGAGGGTCCCAGCGTGCCTTAGTAGCAGAGAAAATCCAAATTAGAAGAGCTATAGCCATCCGACTGCTGCTGCCTCCTGCTACGGACTCTTCTTCCTAATTGAAGGAAGCCCTGTAGCTAAAGCAACATCCATATCCCTACAACAACAACAACGCAAGCTTGTGTTTCAGGCGCACATCTAAATATGTTCACCAGTTGAAAGGTTTCCAAAACATGTGAACTTCTGTGTGCGCTGGGCAGAGCTGTAACATGTTCTGATAGCAAAGGAAACGAGCTGAGGGACTAAAATAAGCAAAAATACTCAAATTAATGTTAAAGGTAATGAGTAGTAAATAAAGCAACTTGGTTGAAGCATGGTTTTCCAAGCATGGATGCCTTAATGTAATGTGGCTGTGGAATCGCTTGTTCTTGCGAAGAATGACCTTATGTGGATGCCGCTGCCTAGCCAGACAGTTAACAAAGGCACATCGCAGGGTAAATGTCAGGCAACACTGGTGGCTGAGTGAATGTGCTGGCTGGAGAAACTTTCCCCAGTGACATGAGATAGTTATAAAAAGAATCATCTCCACAGAGATTCATAGGGAAGCCATCCAGGATCCCTCAAGAAATTAATGACCCTCAAAGATGAAGGGCTTGATGTTCTTTTCTGATACAAAAATGCTGAGTGGAGGAGCAAAGTCACCCCAAACCTTCCCATTTATGTGTTTTGGTTTGTCCTCCTTTTTATGTTACTGGAGTACATCAGCTTTCCAGCCAATAGAGCTGGTAAGAAAGGCCGCGTGTCAGTTGGGTTTTTTCCATCAGCTGATTAAAATCTAGATTACAATCAAACAAGAATCTCACTGAATATGTAAGAAATTCACTTCCCATCTCCACCAACCTGTCTTGCACCACTGCTCTGGCAGGCCAGGCAATTTTCTTCTGAATATCTAGAATTTGAGATGGGTTAGTCATCCTCAGGCACTCTTCCAAGGAGCTCTTTATCAGCTAAGAGTTCTTTTTTAGGGTTTGTGGAGTTGTGACTAACAAAGGAGGTGCAGCTTTTAAACGCTGCAGAAACCTTCTTGGCTAAGAAAGCGTGGATGCTCGAGGTCCGCCCCAGTCGTCATGCCTATGGACTTTAAATTGGGCAATGGGATCTCTGTGCGGTTACTAAGTCTGCAGATATATGGCTAAATGACTGTTAAGCTTTGTGTTGCCTCAATATTTACCAGATTTGTACCCAGTTACTATAATTATGTGACTAATCAGGTGCATAATAGGACTCGCTTGGTTTTAGTGCTGACTTAGAAATGCCAGGAGGAGCTCAGGTTTTGCTAGCATGTTTACAAAACAGCAAACGGGGGACCTAGGAGGCTCCCAAGAATACACTGCTGGAAGCTGTACAACACAATCCAAACTGGATGCTTTCCCCAGATAGCAGGCTAGTAATGACTCCCAGTTTTCTACCCTCTCTTTGCTTAGTGTGTTAAATGTTGCTTCCCAAGGTGATGGAGACTTCAGCAGAGCAGGCTGATAGGCAAGCACCCTAGCCCACCAGCACTCCGTGTTTCTGATAGGGGAGCTAGTGATTGCTGGCCACTAAAAGGCAAAGGGAGGATAACTTCCCAGTAACCAAAGCCATAAATACTCTCTTTCACCTTAAATGGGATTAATAAAGATACTCCCTTCTCTTAAATGCACTAGTTTAAAATAATGCACTAACTCCCCAGCACATTTTTTTTACCTGACATCTGTTCAAACATCTGCTCAGCAGGATAAGAATGAATCATATTACACTGATTATATTTGCTTAATTCTACCATGTAGTCTTTGATCCACATCAGGTCAACATGCCTAGCCAGATACCGCGAAAACCAAACTTCAGCCTGTGTGTTATTGCACCAAACAATTACAGTGAAAGGCTCAGACCCTGACTGTTGGCTGCTTCGACACAGCCCGGAGAAAAGCCATTTCTTGTTCACAGGCTGCTGTTCCCAAACAGACTGCATGTGACGGGGGGGGGAGGGGGGGGAAGTTTTGCATCTGGTTGCTCAAGTTTCTCCCAGTGAAGGGTAGTCTGTAGCAGACTGTAGATTTCCTCCGGATGAGGAAAGCTCTTCCCTGCTCCCACGATACATGAGGTTTTGCTGGGCCGGTGTGCAGCGAAGGGCACAGTTTCTCCGATGCTCCTCGAGCACATCTGATGTCTGCACCGGGCTCCCCCAGGGCTGTTCCTTCATTACTTGTTCCAAAATCCTCGTTAAGGCTTTGGAAGGGGAAATCTTCTTTTCCTCATTACATCATTCCGAAAGGGATGCTACAGTAAGAGGATCACAAGCAATTTGATTTTTTTCCTGTGTGTACCATAACCTTTGGCATTCAGGGTAAACGAGCTCTACACACATGCGTGACAACTTGCCGCAGCTATATAGGATTTCCAGCATGTGCCCTTTCCAAAGTGCTGCTCAGAATAATCCCCTTGATATGTGACTCAGAAGACTTCTTTTGATTAAAAAATAAAAGGAGGAAGAAAGAAGAATTAAAAATCACCTAAGCCAAATTATTTTATTCCGTGGTTTTAATTAGGTAGTTGGGAGCATACCAAGATGGAATTACCGCACATTTGGAAGCATCTCAGGCAGCAGTACAAATTACTTAGCTAAAACTAAAAGCTTCAGAACTCCCATGGATTATGTGGAGGCCCAACTAGAGCTTCACAGGACAAGTCAGACGAGGAAAAGCTGGTTTTATTTACATTTATTAAAGTGCTCATAGGGGTAGAATATACAATACAGCAGGATGATAGTCTTTTCATATTTTTTTTACATGTGTGTATAGATTATTTTTTTCCCAAAGATGGCATCAAAACTCTTGGAGTCCAAGACAGTAAAATGAAGAATGTCAGAACTGGAAAAGAAAGCTGGGAGGACTGAAACGAGCTCTCTCTATCCAGTAAACCTTGGTTGTTTTCTCCCAGAGTTTCCTGTGATGTGCTGTGACAAACTGGAGAACTTCCCCCCCATGACAGCATTCATGAAAAAGTTGCCTGCAACTTAATTAAAAGACAGTTAATAAACGGCTGGGATGTCTGTGGCTATGCAGGGTTTTTGTAGGTGTCAACAGGTGTTGTTTCTAGCTCCAGAGGTAAAACAGGGTGCACAGGTGGGAGGACATGCAGATGCTTTGGGTTAGGGCATCTTCTGTGGGCAAAGTGTGCAGATGAGCCCAGAGGCTGGATCCCAAAGTGTCTTTTGATGTCAGCTGAGCTTTCTAGGTTTGCTCATAACCACAGGCTTTTTTTTTCCAACCCATTTGTGTTGCCCATATTTTGAGGGATGCTTTTACTCTTTCAAAAAAGATCAGCCCAAAACCGGTTAAAATTTTTTAAAAAGGACAGAGAAAGCCAAAAGAAAGACAAAACATGCTGTAGAAATTATCTGGGCATCCCATTTTTCTCCACCAATAAAAAGGAAGGAGAAAAAAAAAAAACCACCAATAAAAATCCATGCCCAGGGAAAGCAAATGACTTCTCCCAAATGTCTTTGGTTAGTCAAAGCCTTGTTGTCTTAGAAAGGGAAAAATGTGTCTTGAATAGTTTCCAGCTAGTTTTAATTGGGATATCACTGCTTACGTTCCTTAGAGGTTTATGTCAGGGTCACCTAGAGCAGATGGATGAGTAGCCTGTTGTAGCATCAGTTCGAGTCCAAGGTAAATAACAATGGATGTTAATGACACTTTGTTTCCAGCCCTGATGTGCTAGGGAGCCCAGCGTTCCGAGGAGGGGAGGGGGAGCAGAGGACGGATGCCCGCTCCAGGCACTGTACCATTTCTTCATCTTGACGTGTTTGGGTGTTTTCTCAAGCCAAGTTTCCTTGCTTTTGTCCTGCTCCCCTGCTCCTTTCCTGGTACAATTCACACACACACACAAAAAAAAAAATCTGTTTATAGTGCCTAAGACACCTCGTAAATAAGCCAGGAGATCTGTAAGAATTTACTGGAGCTTTGCCGATACCTGCCAACCTCTTATGTTTAGATGTGGGTGTCCTCTGAAATAATTTTTGGATCCTTTCAGGCACAGGGGGTGTTTGGAAGGACCCTAGAAAAAGTCCGGGTGATGGAGGTTTGGATCTCGATGCCTCCAGGTTTCTAGAGCCCAGCTACCTGGTGGTCCCCCAGCCTCCCTCTCCCCACTTCTCTGATTCAAGGTTCACTTTAAGTCCTCTTTCATGACATATCGACTTGCTTTGGGGCTGGAGCACTGCAAATCAGAGCCTGCCTCTGGGCTTTATCATCTTATGAACACTGAGACTCCTGTGCTTAAGCAGTTGTGATAGCCACAGAATAATTGACGTTGGAAGGGACTTCTGAAGATCCCCTGGTCTGTCAAAGCGAGACCAGCTTTCAAGTCGCACGAGGTGGCTCAGGTCTGTTGAATTTCTTCTAGGCAGGTATCACACTGGAAGACCTTCTGCCAGAGCTGGCAGTGATCAGCTGCTTTCTGGCAGAAAGGCTGAGCACTTTAAGCATCCCAGAAAGCCAGATGGTTTCCTTAGTCCCCCCAGAGCAATCCCTCCATGCTGCATTGGAGGTAGCTCAGCAGAAGGGCACGGTGGGTTGAAGCTTTCATTCCCGATTCCAAAGACTAACACTCATAACACCTTGCCCTGCTCAGGAGGAGGGGGAAAAATTAAATATTAATAAAAAGCAAAGATCAGTTGGCCAGTTAAATCATCCAAAAGCAAAGCAGATGCAAAAGGATGACAGTTTCTTGTTTGTCTGCTGGCCAATTCTGTTCCTCAGGATTTCAATTACAAACCTCAATGCCTGGAGGTGGCAGGAAAGGCTTAAATTGTTCCGTGTAGAATTGCGGCTCAGATGGAAGAAAACATATTTATTTTTCCTGATGAGGATGGGGTCACGGTGATTTCTCCTTGCTGGGTTTCTCGCCATGAGCACGCTACAGGGGGAAGTGTGGGCTCTTGTTGGGCTTCCAGAGAATTTACTTTGAAACCTTTTGCAATGCTTCTGAAAGTAAGAAAAATGTTCCCATTCATTAATGCTCTGGTGCAAGAGGGAGGCAGAGGCAAAGGAAAGTACATGGTCAACTAGAATAAATGCAGCATTGCTGGGATTAAAGGTAGAGAAAAGGCAGGGGGAATATGATTTTTCACAGGGAAAGAAAAGAGCTGAACTTTAAAAGACATGTTTTTGCCAGAGCTCAGTGCTGCCTTTTTATTATTCTAACTGTTGCGAGTTGAAAGTGATCTTCGAAGATTTATTCTAGTCTGTGGTTTTGGATTCCTAGCCGATAGCTGACCACCTCTGAAACATGAATAATCCAGACTGGATCAAGCCTCTACCCATGTGCAGAGCAGTCTGTGCCGTTGCCAAAGCGGTTGTAACTTGGACAAAATGGGAGAAAAAACAGCCCCACCTGTCACAGCTCTTCTCTGCCCCATCTTTTCTCTGTCCCCTGAAAAGCTCTCTATCCAGACTTGAGGAGTAAGCTCCTGTTCTAATAATATTTTTTAAAATAAAAAATTCAACGAGATCAGCCAAATTTTTGTCCTACATTGGTGGGTTCTCTGCTGGAAATGTGTGATGGCTCCAGTTTTTGTTGTGGTGGTGAGAAGCCACTGGCTTTTTGTGCGTGTGAGCAGGAGTGAAGAAACAACCAGAAAAAAATGATAGGGCCAGAGATGGGACTTTGCCTGGTGCAGCCAGGGCTACACTGCTGTGTCCCCTCTGCAGCTGCCTCTGTCCATCCTCATCACCTCGGTGAGGAAGGCAGACCGACCAGCCTCAGACCATGACTGGCACTGGGCTCAGGCCATCTGCCTGGAAAAGTGCCTGGCAAAGCCAGCAACAAAATTAGTTTTCTCAGCTTGCCAGTAAAAGAAGAAGTATTATCGCGTTCTTCGTAACCATAATTAAGGCAAGATTGAAAAGGACCATGTGAAGCTGTTGGTGTTGAAATTATATAAGGTCTGATTAAATGCCTTTATTAAAATCCCATTTAACCTGCACATGCAGGCAGGGGAAAGTTTCTGTGTGCAGAAATCTGATTTACCCCTCATAAGCTGAACTTGGCATTTGTTTGACTATCTGCAAAGACCAAATTTTATATACATATATTTATATATATATATCTTTAAAACATGTGGAGAGATTTTCCTGTTTTTCTGGCTATTGAAGCTTGCAGGAAATGTACCACCACATTAATTTATTCTTTTTTAACTTTTCAAAGGTCTGTAATCACTTAGACTGATGCTGCTCTTTACAAACATATTCCCATCCAATTTTACCCTCGTAGTTCAATGTGTGTTATACCGTTAGACAGAAATTGTCAATGGAAGAGAGAGGACCTGGCAGCAGCATCTTGCCCTGGTTTTGCTTTCAGTAAACCCGTTAATTGTTGAACGAATCAAAGCAGAAATTTCCAAGAAGAATTAATCTCTCATAGTAACATTATCCTGAGCACTCCTAAGGATCAAGGTATCGAAGAAGCTTTTATTTTTTAACTTAGAGGAAGTCGCAGGAAGATGGTGATCCAACACCTGATCCTGAAATTGTCTCCGCTGTACTGGCCCCCAGCCAGCTGAAATTTTGTCAGCGGCAGTTCTTTCCATTGGGTTGTGTCCTGTAGGGAAAGTTTTACTGAAAATCATAGCGTACCTTGTGCCTGCATGAATCGCCAAACTGGATCAGGCACAGCCCTGCGCCCGTGCTATGGCCTGGAGTGACTGACACCTGTCAGTCAGAAAGGCAGTGACTTCTTCATTTGGGACTGGAGATATTTAGCTACAGATACAAGAACGAGGACAGCTTGGTGGGAAGAGTGGAGCAAGATCCTCTTAAAAAGAAGGCTGGCAGAGCTACAGCAGACCTATTTGTGCGCAGGGCCACAGGCATGCTGGAAGGGGCTGGAGAGCATGGGGCGATGGTGAGGAGATGGGGTTCCTCTCCAAGAGGTAGAGCTGGATTCTACACTTACTGTTACATACGTGCATGTTGTGCAATGTGGAAAAATGGGTTAGTGCCATCCACGTGCTTCTCGTGGCCCTAATTCCAACCTCTGAAGTCAGTGAGAAACTTTCCGCTGACCTTGGGAAGACTCAGGGAGGACCCTCTGGCTGTGCTGTGGTTAGGGAAATGTCTGGTCCCTTCCTTGACCCGCCGTGCAAACCTCATGCTGGCCGTGCTAATGGGAAGGCAAATGCCCAGGGGTGTCTTTAACGCGTCTGTCACTGCTGCCTCCTGGCTGTTCCGGTAAGGGTAAGGCACAGAAAGGGATGCTGCTCTCTGATGACTTTCCGTGCTCCTGAGGTTGCATTGTTTTAAGTGTGGAATTATCAACACCTTTCACGTGGACCTAAGTCTGCTCCAGGTCACGCTAGCAGGAGGCAGCAGGGGTAGCACCGCCGGGTGGGACAGTTAGCCCTGGGTGCATACTGCCATTTGGTTTTTGCTTAAATATCAACACACTTTTTTTTTTTTTTTGTAAGTTGGAACATTGCAAAAACATAAAAGCTCAGAAATCAAAGGTTTCCTGTTATAAATAATCTTGTATCCCTTAGGCATTGAAGGGGAAAATATAGCCAAGATTAGATTAAAAGATTTTGGGGGCTTTTTGTGGTTTTTTGTTTTTTTCTTCTATTTTTTTTTTTTTAAATCTAAAAATAACCTGTGGGTGGGAGGTCGAGGTAAATGTTTCTTTTCAATTGTTTCAGAATATGTTTATTAGTGTGGAGTGTCAGTTTGTCTTTCTGGCAAAAATGTTAGAAATACATATGTCTCCACCTCCAGGGGTCCCGAATCTCATGCTAATGGGGATCCTTTTTCTGGAATGAAAATTTCACTCTAGTAAACACACAGTAAAAAGCTGCAGTATTTGATCACTTCAAAAATCAGTTGCAAAACATGGGGAACTTGAAATCTGTGGTAACATAGCTGAGATCCAAAAGTCCTAAGAGTTTTTTTGATACAAATACACTGATTTTATTCAATGCTACGTGTCTGTACTCAGATTTATAATTCTTTTCCCAGTGGCAGCAGAGAGGACGCTAGATTTTTGGATCCATTTGTACACTTGGTACCCAAAACAGCCACCGGGCAGGATTTTTTACAGCGTACAATGATGAGGTGTAAAAAAACTCCGTACTCTTACTTGTTTCAGGACCACTGCCTGATCATTTCATTTGAAATTTCCAGCTTCTGAGCAATAGGGAGAAATTGTTCCTTATGCCCTTTGCCTGCCACTCATAATTAAATGTTTGTCAAATCTTCCTCCTCTCCTTTGAGCTTTCTCTTTTCCTAAGCTGTAATTCAGGTTTTTCTTCAAGTGTAAAAATTCAAGCTGAGTTACAGTGAATTTTGTCTGCCATTTTTTCATTCATTCATACAGTAGGATCTTTCTTTAATCCTCTACAAAAGCTATTAGTTTTGGGAATATGTTTGGTATCAGGAAAATCTATCACCTGGCTTATCTGTTTTCTTTAACAAAAATGTATGAAAATATCTGCTGATCTGCTGGTTTAAACAGCATCTCTCTCCTCTCCCTTTAGAAATACTGCACAGATGAAGGCATGTACCCTCAGTTGGGAAAAGTGTAGTTGCATCCTGGGAAGGATGGGAGAATGGTGCTTGTTTATCAGTTCTGCTCTGGACTGTGGGGTGATGCTTCTGCTGATAGCCTAGAAGGAAGCATTTTGACAATTAATGAAGTAAACGTATCCACTGCCCCAAGGCTGTGTTATACCAGCAGCTGTGACGGCATGCTGAGGTTGGGTTAATCTGTAATTAATACTAGGAGAGAAAATTAAATACCTGGAACCTACGTAAAAATAAGTTTGGGTGTGAAAACCTGTAATCTGTGCAAGAAGAAAGAGGTAATGTTTCCATTTATGAAAGGCATTTTACAGAGCAGCAGTAAAAACCTGCACAAGCCCCGTTAAACCTGAGCTCGCTGAGGCACGGCGGCTTTATTGCCCGCGAAGGTCGCGGCACGTGCTGACACCATGCAGGTGGCTCGTGTCAAAGCAGAGTCCGTGACCTCCTCCTTTTGGGGAGAGGGGTCTCCTCCTGGCCATACATCCTTCTGTTGTGCCTTCTAGGGTTTGCTGTAGATGACGGGTGCCCATCGTGGGGTGAGCAGGTTGGACTGGCATCAGAGGTCTGAAGGCTGTTGCTCTTCCACAAAGGATGGATGAGGAAGCAACTGCTGAAGCTTCTTAGGCTAATGAGAAACTCAGTGGTCCCATGGGAGGATGCAAAAATGTGGGTCCTTGGCTCCACCACTGCGCCACTGGGAGGTCTTGGGCATTTCCCCCTGGTTGCCAGATGTACCTATTCAAGGAAATTCTCTTGGGCAAGACCCTGTAGTCCTTCCGTGCTCACCCATGGCCGCCTCTAAAGCCTCCAGTTCGTGTGGCTGTACAAATAGTGCTGTGCTGCAAGGCACAACGGTGCTCCTCAGGGGGCCGTGATGGTTCGCAGGAACATCGCTAGGTGTGGCGTTGATCATTCAGAGGACGATTAAGCCTATTCCTGCTATAAATAGCATTGAAGATCTTTCTCTTTTTCACCTTGATCACCTGTAGAGATTCTTCATTCGCAGTCAAATACCTTACTGCCTGATCCCTATGGCAGACCTCACACCAAATATCCGTTGCCTTACGACACCCAAGAGTTATGTATGGGCAGGAGCAAGGCTTGGAGTCAGGAGGAGAAAAGGAGGAGGAAGAATTGGACTCAGGCCGACATTTTCGAAACTGCCAGGGTGACCGTATCCTCAAGTTCTCATATCCTTTACCTCAACATCTACGTAGCTTTGCAATTTCAAGGCACATGGAGATGAGACTTTTGTCATTGTAGAGTGGTTCTGATCCCCTCTGATTCCCACTGGCAGGAATTTTCATTTGTTAGTGTTAATGGAAATGACTCCAGTGATGTAGATATCAGTAGAAACAAGTGCCCTTAGATATTTTTTTTTCTGGAAAACCTCCAAAACCTTTTGGTAGGATTATGTTTCTGTTTTATTTCCAGGTTTTATAGTCTTGTAGATAATATAAAGTTAAATAAACTAGTCTCGCTCCTTTAGTCTGCATTTATTTATATCTATCATTTCCATGAAAATCAAGAAAACACACACATGTAGGATCAGAGGTTTGTTCCATATCGAATTTGCCTGAAGTTAATTGAATTGCAGGGAATATCTAAGAATGTTGCAAAAGTAACTTCTGGAGAGAGTAACCTGAACATGTCTTGAGATAAATTTTCAGTGGGTATAAAAAACTGTATGTTTGCTTCGGGAGACTATTTACCCTTTCATGTTTTCTTTTTTTTTTTTTTTTTTTTTTTTTTCCAAAAAGTTCATATACACACAAGGAACACAGCTTGAATCCATTTTAGCAAGTTCTTCTCTGGTGAAAATTAAAAAATATTAAGGGCATGTGCCAGTTTGTTGGCTTTTTGATACTAGATCCAAAGAAAGAAATTCAGCTTGGTAAAATGACCTGGTGCAAATTTTTTTAGATCTTGCGCATTAGACTCGTAGCCAGCTACGTTACGATGTGATTCTTTATGACACAGCTGCAATAGCAAGTTACTAATAAAAGGATTAATGGTTAGAATAATAGTAATTCTCAGCAAACTATGTGATATGGGAATACTGGAATACGCAATATGAAAACGCAGTCGTATTACTATAAAAAATCTTGCCCACTATGCACACATCCACACGCACACATGTGGTTTCATAATATCCTAGATTGCAAAGAACAAATGGAATTTAGGAATGATTTGGTTTACAGTTCCCTTAAGTAACATTATCTTGTTAAAGACATTAACCTCAGGCCTTTACTGTTATATATTTGCTTTTATTGTTTTCATCCTGGGGAGCAACCTGTAGGAGAGACACTCAACAGGAAAAGAAGGTTCAAAGGGCATCAAAACATTGATTTTCAAGATGGCTGAACAGCTGTCTTGGGAGCAGTGTGCAATTATGAAAAACAGACATCTCTGTTTAGCCTTCCTTATTATTAAAAATCTTCACATACCTTGGAAACCCTAATAACTGGGGTAAGATTTAGCCCAGCATCATCAGTGTTGCTCCACGGGCTTCGATACCTCCGCTAAGCAGAATTTAACCAGGTGAAGCATACTCTCCTGTGCGCTATATACCACCGAGTGCTGGCAGGAAGGCTGAAACCGAGTCAAACAGCCCCTTCCAAAAAGATTTCCCCCAACACAACTGTAGTGATCTACGTGGGATTTGTTCTTTCTATTTACCCTTGGGGCTTTTAGACGGTGTTTTGTTTGCTGTGGGTTTATGGGTTAAGTATGCACAAATCTTAGAATAAACTTTGGGAGTAACGTTTCCATTTAAGTTGCTTGACAAGTCCATTTTAAAACCCCTCTGGAAGCCTCTGCATATGCTTTCCAGAATTGCTCCTATTCCTTAAAACAGGTGTTCTTCCTTGGTTTCTCTTTTCCCTGCTGAAGGCCAAAGCTTTTTAAATGCCTTTGGCAAACCCTACACTGGCTAACATGCTGTCTAGGGACAAATTATATCGCGTGATGAGTTATGTCGTTTCCAGAGCATTTGCCACAGCTTCTCACCTGTGCTTTAAATGAGCTGGGGATGGGGTAATGCTGCACGCTCCCAATTGCATCATTCCTCATGGGCTCAGCTGCACAAAACGCTCCGAGCAGAGAGGTCCTAAGCTGCCTCCCGTTTGACTAGATGTGCCCATGTGTCCAAATACCTGCTGGCTCCTCGGCTGCCCTCCCTGAGCACGTTGCCCAACACGCAGCACCGTGCTCACAGGTGGAGGCAGTCTGCATCTCGCAGGCAGGGGGTGGAAGGAGCTGGGCTGTCTGTGGAGCCCTCCTCCCTGAGGCAAAGCAAGTGAAATAGAGGTGACGCCAAAATAGACAAGACCATGAGAATGGGATATTCTGGGGAAAACCCAGCTGCTCCCGAGGGAAGGGGGGAAAAAAAAATCCCTATGTAAAATATATACATTCTTTGAGTTCCATTATTCAAAGAGAACTCAAAGTCCCATTAATTTCTTGTGCAAGTAAAATAGCTTCTCTGGAACATACTCAGTACACAGATGCCCCAGACACAATGAATTCTGAGCTCTTGCCTCAAGGTTTCTAATCAGAGTCAGCTTATTCACGTAGTCGCAGATTCAAAGGTCATTTTGAGCAGGCAATGCTTTTTTTTTTTTCCATTTGCAGTTGTCCTCTTAGTTAAGGCAAGGACTCTGTTAAGTGACATCCATTCAAGAGGTCACTGCACACGGTTCACAAGGACAAGCAGGCTCTTCAAATTTCTACCAGCTCTCATTTCAGGCTGCTTGCAAACTCAAGCACCAACCTCTTTAATCAGTTACAGCTGAAGGGTTATTTCTTTCCCACGACCACAAGAGATAGAAACCGAATAAAAAAAAAAAAAAGTACATATGCCTGAAACTGTGGGTTCTGGAACAGAAAATAGCAGCTGAGAAGATGGATTGTCAGATGGTGTTGCTGTTACTGCCTCCACTGGCGTGAGTGCTTGGGGCTCTGTCTTTGCTGTTCCCCAAGGATGTAATTAGGATGCAGCGCCGTAGGTCTCCATTCATGGAGTTTCCTGGAGGCCAGCAGCTGTCCAAGGGCTTTCCCTTCTGTCTTTTCAATAGCCTAAGACTTGGGAATTTAGAATTATTCCTTACTGTCATAGCAATTTACTGCAGAGAGAAAATGAACAAATCATGTGGCAACTGACTGAGGAAAAATCAGTATTTATTCTGCATTGATTACGAATCACAACATGTTTCCTAAAGCACAGATGAATAATGCTATAGTCAGATGCCAGCTCTGTATCTAAAGGTACACTCACAGTATTTAAGAACGTGCTTGCCTTTTAAACACATTGAATTGTGGTTTCATCAATGAATGGTATTATTTCTACCTTTAAAAAAAAAATACAAAAACTGGAATACAAAGATTCAGGAATGGTGTATGTGAATGTGTGAAGTCACCAAAATCCCTTTTCTCCCCATTTATGCAGCATGTCCCAATGATCTTTTTTCCAATGTGCTCAGAATGGAGCTGTAGGATTGTGTTGTTGGATGCTGACTGGTGGAAAATTGGTTATTTAAATTCCAGGAAATGTCTGATTTTTCAACTACAACTGGTTTCTAATTAGGGAAGAATCCAGCTGTCAGGCAGCAGAGGAATTATGAAATGTTAAAATCACTGGGGGCGATGGAGAACAATTAACATTCTCAGCCGTAGCGTCGTCGTTGTGCTCTCCAAATGCTGGGCTGCTTACCTTGCAAACGCCCGTGGTCTGCTTGGCTGAGGGATCCTATGGGAGTTGCACATGACAAGAGAACAGTTTATTACTTAAACTCTTCTGGGGTCAGCAAAAGGTCATGGAGGCCTGGAGTTTCTTCTCATTGAAGTCACAATAATCAAAGGTTTAGAGCCAAGTGAGTCAGGTGGCGTGTTTCAGCACAGCCCCGTTGGCTTCGGTGGCTTCAGTGGGATGTGCAGTCACCAAGGACCTGACACACTGGCCTTGGTGGGAGTGGGATTATTGGAAAGCAGTTCAAGATTTCTCATCAGTTTAGGCAAAACTGCATCTTGTGGTCCAAAGGCTCAGGAACCAGAGCCAAGCTGGGCTCTTGCTGCTGTTGTGTTGGAAGGAGGAATTGGAGGAGGAAGGTGAAGGCAGAGAGACAGAGCCATGAGGTAATGGCCAGCCTTATGGTTGAGTTGGCACGAACAGAACAGCTGTAGTTGCTCAGCTAGAGCTGGCCCAGACTTGTGACTCTGCAAAGCTTTTGGTGGAACCACCTGGGTGAGGGCAGGTCATCTGCCCTTCATGCTTGAATTTGAGTTACAGCAGCTGGTTCCTTGCTGAGTCTGTGGAAACCAGTGAAAGGCCCCGAACTGTGGAGCTCCATCCAAAGGCAGCCAACCAACCCAGCAGGAATTTGTATGAGGCAGCTTGGGGAGATGTTATCTTATTCTGGAGTGATTGTCCTTGTTTTCTTAGTCCATACCTTCAGTACGGATTTCTAACAGCCTAGTAATCAAACTGAATGTATTGATAATTTTGAACTGATATTAATTTAAAGCTGCCTTTGTATTAGTCCAGGTTTGTGTTATATGTGATGTTTTGGCACTCTCGCATTGTGCCCACGTGCCTTGAGTGAGAAGCCAGGCTGGTGAGATACAAGATACGTGCATCTCACTTCGGCTTGAGAAGGTACTGGCGGGAAGACAAAGTAGCTTGGAAGAAGTTTCGATGTTATCTGAAAAGTCAAAAAATCAAGAATGTGTTATAGTTGGAAACAATCAGCAGAGATAATGCTGGACTCCAGGAGGTGGAAAAGAAGCAGCCAAAAGGTGACCTTGAGGGAGCGCGTATGTGTAAATACAGAAAGCACTGAGTGTTAGAAACTATGGTTGTTGCCTGGGACAGCGATGACTCTTTGGACAGGCTGGGAAAGGAGACAAAGTCATGCAAGTTCTGCTCTGCGGTTCTCATTGCCCAAGCTGGATGTTAGTTACAGCAAAGCTCAAGCCAACAAGTTGGATCTGAGCACCCTTGTCCAGATCCAAGTTTCATCTGCTTGATTTTGTTCTTGTTTATGTGGGAATGACTTGGCTAGTGTCAGCACTTTTTGCAATGTTGCAAAATCAGTGGAAGTGTGATCAGAATTTGGTCCGACCTGATCTATAGCGAGTCAATCCTACAATGTCATGTTAGAAACTCAACGCTGAACTTGCAGTCATATCCCTTCCTGCTTCTTCTGAGATCATGGACCACAGACCACCCAACTAGTCACGCTCTTGGCCCTTGAGGATCTCCCACCCCACAGGACTGGCCCTACAGAGGGTGTGCTAGATTCCCCCGAGCCAAGCCCAGAGGCAAACTTTTGGTGCCCAGGTCTGACCCTTCTAGAAAATGCAGAGTGAGCTGGGAACTTGGGCTCTAAACCTGGATGTGAGCCTTGGCTCAGATCTATTGATACCAGTCCTATCTCTCTTTTGGGGATGAGATAAATATTTAAGAGTGCTCAGCTGTGTGTTTTTGTAAGGAATATGTATATTCTTGGATAAGAAGATGAGTCACGTTTATGAGATAGTGCCTGGCTGTTACTGCAACACTGTAAAGCAGCTATGTTAAGACTATATTAAGCAACAAGTTGAATAATTATTTAAAGATGAAAAGTCACATTTCTCCACTAAAAGAAAATGTTAAGAGCTCTGTGACTTACCGTCTCCTTTCCAACAAGAAGAGTTTTACAGGAAAGGACTGATAACCCCAAAGAAAAAGGAAAAAAAAACCAACAAAAAAACAAGGAACGAGGCAGAAAGTGTGTCCCACATGCAGTGCCAGGAAATCAGATTACTGTTATTTGCTTATTAGATAACGCTGCCTTGGTAGGTAAGAGATACAGGTATGAATTAAGAAAAGGCATTTGTGGCCAAGGCTTGATACCGCAGAGCAACAAGTGTCTTGGTGAAATGCTGCATTCAGTCCTGTGCACAGAGCACAGGCTCGGTAGGCAGTGAGGAATGGCAGTGCAATCTCATACCAAGTCTGGTGCAGCAGGGCCTGGAAAGGCTGAAAAAGGTGGATTTTGGGAAAAGTAACCATTTCCAAGGATCTACCTCCTTAGTATGGTCTAGAAAAATGTATAGAAGCAGGGCAGGTTAAGGGATGTACTGTACGGTGCTCGGAGGATGTGTAAAACCAAGCAGCATGCAAAGGACTGCTGTGACTTCAGGACCAGTCCAGTACGGGTGGTGTAACTGGAAAATGCTGAGACTCTAAAGGCTTATAGGTTTATAGTTGGAAGTTCGGAAGGGACCATCACTGAGAACACCATGCCTCGTTCTTCCCATTGCTGCAGACTTGTGTCTGCTGGAAAACAGGACTCGGGGTGACAGCACCAGAGTTTGCAAAATGTGCTTGGAGGAGCTGGCACAACAGAGCAGCCCCTGTGCGGGGATGCGGTGCTGCAGCCAGCACCCTTGTGGGTGCGCAGCTCCTTAGCGTGGAGAGGATGCTGCCGAGAAAGTATACGACAACCTAGTATATATTTTCTAGGCTTTAATTCCTCTAATTTTTTGCACCTGAATAGGTTGTGAGTATTAATTGATGTGACAGTATACATAAAATACATATGAAGCAAAAGCCTGAGCATTTTTAATGTGGAATGCATGCAGAGGCTGCTGTGGGTAGATGGTGAACTGGGCACCCAGTGACCACAGACATTTGCTGGTCTGAAGGACAACTTGACTTCAGGTCATGTTGATTAATAATCACCTGTGTCGACCTATTTGTTAGGTTAGGACCAAAACCAATCCCCTTAAAAAACTTTAAAAGTGAAATAACCCCCCTCCCACTTCCACCGGAACAGCCCTCCGTGCAGCCCGCTGGATTTCCAAGCTTGGAACGGGATTTAAAGCAGAGAGATGACATTACACACAGCCTGTCAGCACGCCCTTCCAGAGCCCAGGCAAAGCAAGACAGCCTCTCTCATTACAGGTGGAAAAACATTTTTTAAGCAAAGCTCTCTGTAGAATTACCACCGTGTGCACGCAGCGGAAGACAGCGGAGGGTTTTGCACTTTATCAGCCGTGTTTCCGATGCGCGTGGTCCCACAGTGTCAGCTCGTCCGCTGGGATGGGATGTGAGATAAACAGGTAGTTTGTACTTTGCTGGAGCCTTCCTCATCCTCAGCCAGGGAAGTCGGCTGAAATCCGAGGTATAAAAAAATAGGAGACCAGATTCCTGAATAGGTGTAAGCTGGCGTGCCTCCATGGCATCGGTGGAGCTGCGCTGATTTATGCAAGCTGAGAAATCTGCTCCACGGTGTGCTGGAATAGATAATTTTTCTTTGCCTTGCTCTTGGAGGGGTGGGAAAAGGAAAAAAGTTATAATGAGGATGAAATTGTCATGGTTTTGAACAATGGCTTTGGAAATTTCTATTCTCGCAGCTCATGGGGAATATCACTTCTCAGGGGAGAAGGGAATGGCTTCTAGAGGATGACACAGCTTCCTCCAGTTCCGTTTTGGAAAAGTCTGTGCTCGTTTCTTCAACACCAACCAAACAACACAATAAAACGAGTCATCAAGCACACCTACTGCTGATGTCTTCTGCATTTCACGGGAAGGTGCCAGACCCTAATAAAGCATCCAGCTGCGGACCACCCCAGGCTGTGGGCCTGATCCAGTGGCAGGACTGCAGGAGAGTGGTCTTCCATGGCCTCGATACTTGTACTGCTGTGCTCCCCGGGGGCTGCAGCTTCCAGGCTTGCTGGAAGCACCCTCAGAGTGGCTGAAACCTGAGGCATCTCCTGGGGCATCCTCCCAGCAGGCTCCCAAGATGCTGAGAGGTGCTGCCAGCACAACAGACTGAACCAGGGTTTGGGTATCCTTCATCTCTGCGCTGTTTTAGAGCTCATCCTGAAACCATGGCTGGCTGACAGGTGTAGGACTTCCCTGGCATGGTTCTGTTCAAGGAGCTGCGTGGTTTTGGCAAACCTCTGTGAGGAAAAGAGGGGAAAAAAAAAAAAAAAAGCCAAATGAAAGGATATGACATAACTGATTTAGTTACCTTAGGTTGGTAATTAGCAAAGATGCGATGTAGCCTCATATTGTGGTAAGAAATACATAATTAATCTGTGGAACTCACCACCGCAAGACACCACTGAAGCTGAAGGGCTTAATGATTTCAAACCCAGCCTGTAGGATTATGTGACCATGGTTGTGTTCAATTTGATTAGTTTGGGAAAAAATCAAAACCACAGCAGTTTGGATGAAATGAAATCCTACATGTTTTGGTGCAGGACTGAAACCTGAGCCAAAGGGTAGAAGATGACAGGGAGATTTTTGACAGGTTATTCCGTAACTTCCCAATTTGGGATTTCTTCTTGGAAGCGAGATACCAGAGAACAGGGAAAACGGCTCCAATCCAGTTCAGAAGTTACCTAGGAATGTGCAGACCTAAACTCCTCGGTTTCAAGAGGTAGAAAGCTCTTCCTTGCTCCTTCCCTGATTTCCCAAGCAGAAACCATGGACATTTGCTAATGCTTTTGCTTATCGCAGCCTTCCCCCATCAGCAGATCTCTGCCGTGCACTTCAACTTGAACTTGACCACAAGTCAACAGGAGGCCTTGATAGATAGACAGATAGATTTTGCATGTCTTTTCAAGCCGGTTCCCTTCAACAGGTGTTTTCTGTGTCTGAGGTTACTTTGTTTATATAATCCTTGTTCCATTTGGAAGGATGAAAAATATCAGTCCATTTTATTGTAAACAGACTTAGGTTCTCTTAAACACTAAAAGGAAAGGTTACAAGATTAGTCATAGGCTTCTCCCCCCGCCGCCACCACCTTGCTTTGTTCCCCCCTTGCAAAATGCATGGGAGCCAGCAACCCTCCCCTCGCGCTGCCGTCGGGGTGCGTGGCGCGGCTGCTGGTGGGGGCGAAGCCTCCCCGGGCTCCAGCCCTGCGTGCTGCACCGTGCTCCAGATGAGGGCTGGTTTGCTATGTGGGGGGTCTTTGCGTGCCGCCTGAGCGCTGGCTATCAGTTTCCAAATACAAGCTTGGATGAGTGTCCAGGTTTTATCTTCCGTTTGCTGCCAACAATTCTCATTTTGATTTTTTTTTGCCTTTTTTTTTTCCCCCCGCCTCTTTTTTTTTTTTTTTTTTTTTCTTGACAAGCATCCATGAGTGAAAGCTCCATCATGGAAAGACAATCTTTTATAATGACAGAAGCAGAGCCAGGGATCTGTGTCAAAGGGCTGAGATACTGCCTTGCTGAGAAAGCAGAGCAAGGGCTGGCCTGAGCTTGGTGCATGTACAAGGTGCATTTGGAGAAGAGATGGGAAGGATGGAGCCCACTGGAATAAGTGTGGGATGTAGCAAAAACAGGCTAGCAGCCAGAACTGGGTGGCTTTACTGCGTTCCCAGTGACCCTTATATATAACAGGGCTCCCCATGCCTTTCTTCAAGAGGTTGGCCCATGGCACGGCCATACCCCAACACCAGGACAGCCGGTGTCCAGGGCTCTGGTTTCCCCTGGGCTCTGCAGAAAGCCCCGGTGATGTGTATAAATGAGATCTGTGTAAAGCCTGTGCTCGAGTCCGTGAACTGCAAAGGGGCATGAGCATCTTGACAGGGCCTCCTAACATAAGGCATGTGTGCGTGAGCCGTGGTATGAATCATTGGGGCCTGGAACGGAGCTTTATTTAGGATGCAGAGTCAGAGAAAATTCCACCCTTGTCCTGGGAGCAGGGGAAAGCAGGTGTTTTTTTCCATAAACTGTCCTTAGCCCTGAAGTTAACGGCCATAAATTAAACAGGGGAGGGGAACAGCAGATGTTACTCTAAGAATCCACGTGTGTGTGTGTGTCTGAAGGTGAAAGCTAAATATAGGGGGTTTATTTCTTTTTAAATCAAAATCCAAAGAAATGTCCATACCTTTTTCCTTTCTGGCTTGACAGGTCCCACAGTTTTGAGAAATGCACCTTTCCCCCCTCCCCCCCAGGACTGGCTCACCCCTCGCCCCCCGCATGGTCCCGTGGCTGAGCAGGATGCGGGCATCCCGCTGCCCCTGCTCCGCTCTGCATCTGCCTTCAGCCACCACATCACTCCCAAGAGCCAGTAGTGAGGGATCTGTTGCAGCCTTTTGGTTGAAAGAAACCCCCTGTATTCTTGATGAGATCTGTTTCTTCCCTTTTTTCCTAAAACGGCCCAGTTCTCTTTCTCCCAGTTCCTCTCACCCGTGAATCCCTGGGGAGGATGCACTGGGAGCTTGGCACCCAGAATCACCCAGGCACAGCCCACTGTTGCTGTCCCCGTGTCCCCAGTGCCCACGCAGGGAAGGGCTGGTGGTGTCAAGGCTACCTAAGCTGCCTGTCCCCGCACCCTGTGCCTTCGTGGTTCAGCCCCGGTGGGATGCTTCCATCCCAGCTACCCCTTCCTGCCCGGGATGCAGGCTGCAGCGCTGAGACAGCCGCCCAGCTGGACCTCACCATCACCTCCCATGCTTTTGCCCTCCTCCCCATGGCCGGTTTACCTAATGGCCTTCATAAACACAGGAAACATGGTTATTTTCCAAAAAAAATCTGTGCGCGGCTGTTCACAAGAGGCACACCATCAGGCAAAGCAGCGCTGATGGGGTGTGGGCAGTCCTGGGTTCATGGTTGGACTTGATGGTCTTAAAGGTCTTTTCCAACCTAAATGATTCTATGAAATACAGCAGGGGGGACAAGCCCACGCACTGTCCCGTGGTGGGGAGGGGGGGCACAAAAGCCCCAGGGAAGCATCTGAGGGCAGGATGAAGAGGGATTGCTGGTGGGACAGCATTTAAGTCCTTTTCGGGTGTGTGGAGGGCTTTTGGGGCGGGTGGGGGGTGCTTTGCTATTCAGATTGCCTGATGGGCTGCGTGTGCACCTGGGCGAGGTGGGCTGCACACCTGCTGTATAAATAAATGGGAAAACTGAGGCACACTGGAGGCGCATCAAAATAGCCCTGTTCCCAGTATCCCCAACCCCAGTCCTTGCTGGATCCAACCATAGGTCTTTGCCAAGCCTTGCAGCTGTGCATGCAAACACCAGGCACCCAGAGGCCGGGGCGATGGGCTCAGTGTGTCCTCTCAGGCTGCCCTCTGCCCACTCACAGATGTCTCACAGTGAGTGAAGCTGGTTTAGGTTTCTCCAGCCAAGATGATTTTGTGCCCTGCAAGGGCAGAAGGGGATGCTGCTAGCCACAGAGACCATTCAGCCCAAGGTTCGTGCTCCATGGCCACCTTGCCTTGGAAAAGCTGTCCAAAGGATGCTGCTTCAAGCTGGGCATTTAGGAGCACCCCAAAACACCCTCGGCTTTGCAGTTCTCTGTGAATTGCTTTAAATTGTTTCTTTGCAAACTGGGCCAGGGATACAGGACCACTGGGGTCCACTCCCAGAGCTGGGAAGGGGCCATCTTCACCTACTCCTTTGGACCTTATTTCCACATGCTTTTCCTAGTAGATCTGCATCTTTCCCACGCGCTGCAACTCCCAACTCCTCCAAAGCAGGCAGGAGGAGAGGAAAGGAGGAAAAAATAGAAAAGGAAAAAAAAAAGGAAGAAGAAAAAAAAAAGCAAAAAAAAAAAGCCCTGGGGCTAAATTGAAGCCATTAGTAGCCTCGAACTGATGACAGCGCAATAAATTACTAATTAACCTTCAGGGCGAGTTCAACACCTTGGGGATAAGTGTGAAAACACGGAGTAATAAGCCCTGACAAAGTCAGGGAGCAGCAGCTCCCGCCGGGCCAGGGCATGGTGCACTGCCTTTGCTTTAATGGGGATTGCTGTGCGGTGTAGGGCGGACAGAGAGCAGCAAAGTGGGGGCACCACGGCTGGGACCTTGCCTGGCCTCAGTCCCAAGACCTTAAAAAAATATATAACCGCATTTCTGCCTTGTTTTTGCAAAACTGCATCTTACTCGGATGTCTGGTTTAGTGCAGCCACGCTTGAAAAAAAAAATATGCCACCCGCCTATGGGAAATGTCTTCAATTACAGAGAACAAGGGCTGGCTCTGGGGGATGTTGTTGCTGTTGTAATTGCACCAACCGATCAGTCCCTCGGACTGACTTTTCCAGAGCAGGCAATTGCCTTGAACCCCTTGGCCATCCCTGCGGGAGGTTTCTCTTGGATCTGAGAGCAGCCCAGGCCTGGAGGGCTCTGCCCGTGTCCACGGGGGATGGGGCACCCAGCACCAGCCCCCCTTGGCTGAGCCCTCTGTGTGGTGATTTGCCCTTGCAGAGATTTCAGCACAGAAATGCTTACAGTGATTAATGCTGTGCAATGCCAACCTGATTAGGGCAATACACCTCATTAGGAGAAATGACCATATATTGCAAAGAATTATTATATATATATTTATATTTATATATATATATCAATCACTGTGTTGCAAGAAGTGGAAGGAAATTATAATTACCCCAACCTGAGCCTAGTCTCTGCAGGTTTCTGTGGTTGTTGTTTGGATTTTATTCTCTGGCAAGGGGGGAAATGCAATCCTGACCACCCATGAAGTGCGCGGTGCTCTTGGAAATGTGAACATGTTGGGAATGGGGAGCTGCAGTTGCTGGGGTCTGGGAGGGGGGGCTGTGGCAGAGGACAATCCCCACCTGGGTGAAGATGAAGATGTAACATGTGCTTGAGGCAGCAAAGCGATTCACACATCAGGAAAAAAAATGTGCAAGCTTTCAGCTCTTGCCTGCCCTAAGGAGGAGCCCAAAGCCACCCCAATCTGTACAACCGAGAGCTCTGAGACACCACCACCCCCTCTTTAATTTCCCTCCTAGCACTGGAGCAAGTATTTGCAAGGTTCATTCTTTGGCATCTTGCTGCTGATCAAGCAGGGGACGTTGCCAATAGAATTGCATCAAGGTCTTTTCAGTTGTAATGGTGTATGACATTTCTGAGACCAGATATGGCTCAACTAATCATATTTTAATAGCCCTACCTTTTAGGAATGGACTGGCTTGGAGTGTACACAGTAATATTTTAATTTCTGAGCTCTGATGAGCATAATTTTGAGCAGGTATTCAGTTTCTGCATGTTCTGAATCGTGCTCCCAGATGTTCAATGCCAACGGACTATAAAGAGCAACTGCAAAAATATAATATTTAATACCAAATGTCAGTTTGGGTGTTCCACTCAATTTCCTGGAAAGATCTTTAAACTCGTCTTATTTAGCTTGAATACCCAATCAGTTCCATACTCCAGCCCGAGCTATGTAATTCCGCATAACTAAGTTCTCTAATTTCTGAGATGCAAATGTAGAGCAGATGTAAAAGGGGAGTGGAGGGAAAGGGGGATGTTCCTGCATTTTCAGCAGCACCGGTTATCAGTGCTGGTTGGATCAGAGGGAAAGAACTGTTAGGCTTTGCAAAAAATGCAGCCCCCAAATGCTTTGGACCTTAAACAAGGGCTGTTGGAGAGGGGGTGGGTCAACCAGATGGCCCTAGTCCTGAGAAATCAGCCTGTTGGGGTGGCCAGTTCAGAGCAGGAATGAGTCCACTCGGTGGACCTGCCCTGCTAGCAAAGCCCCATCCCGTTAAATGAACCTGAGCTGCTGAAAGGAGCACTGAGATTTCAGGGGACTGAGGATGAAGGTGAGCTTATGGCTTTCTTGGCACTGGAATGGGACAGAGAAGAAGCTGTGATCCTCCGAGGTAGACCCAGACTCACTTTTTGCTGATTGCCCTGTTGTCCCACATGTAGATACTCTGATGGTCTGTGGCCATCAATTTGACTCGTTACCTATGAGTCACCTCTTTCGTCAGCTGAACATCTGCAATCACTGCCCGTATAGCTCCTAGCACCGTCCTGGCATTACTGTCACAAGGGGAATCAGTAACAGCAGAAGAAAGATCCTTCCCTTCCTTGGACCCTGGCCCCTACCAGCCAGCAGCTGTCCCCGCCGCAGTCACCGCAGCTCTGGTCCAGAGGGTTCATGCGTCAGACCCAACACAGTTCCCCACCAAGCTGGTCCATGTGGGTCAAAATCTGAGCTACGGGAGTCCCAAGGGAGCAGGAGCAGAGAGGCCACCCAGTCTAAGGGCTCACTGGTCTGGCAGAGGGCAAGGCGGGGGGCGTAACCCCTGTGGCAGCCCCTGCGAGCGCTCCCAGGGCTCGAAACGGAGCAGCTGCCACTCGCAGCACTATCCATCACCACGGGCTCTTTGAGTGCGGTGAAGTTATTTGACCTTTTTTCTGCTTTAAAAAAGAAATACAATAAAAATGCGATTCTGGCTACAGCTTCTAAAGCAGAACTGACCAAATACCATATATAGTATCAACTAAGGACAGCCACAGACTTCCTTCCATCTTTTTAAGCCATCCCCCTTCCTACAGCACTATCCAAGTTGCATTAATCATGGGCTTCTTCAGAGTAAACGAGATTAATCTGCCCTCTCGCCATTTCCCTGATGTTTTGCAGCAAATCTTGGATGCATGCAGGATCCTGTGCATCTCGCAGGCTCGGTGGCCGTACGATGCAAAGGAAACAGTAGCTATTTCTATCAGGTCAAGCCTCACAGTGTTTCCTGCTCCTCCGAGCAGATCAGTCCCAGGTGGTCAGAGCCCCATGCACAGTTAGGTCAAAAATGCTCACTTTCTCCATGCTTGCTTGGCAAAAATAAAAGCCTTTTGCTGAGTGACCCGTCCTACTTCTTTGATTCAAAGATCTCAGCAGCTTCAAAGACTGCTTCTGTGTCCTGGTCTTTGGGCATTTGTTTTGAAAAAAGCTCAGAACAAGCTTCAGGAATTGAGCTGGGTGAATGTTTCTAGCTACCTGTTGGTGTCTGACTCCCTGGCAGTTTCTTCCTTTTCTTGTTCCCAAACACATTTGCCAAAGAACTCCCTGGAGATGTGCTCAGTGTTAAGCAGACATGTGTAATGTAATGCATGTATTCAGAAACCATCAAAAAAAACCCCAAACCCTCCGTGCTTTATCTAAGCTCATCACAGTCTTTCTCTCACATGGGGGATATAGGTCCTTCATGTCATGTCCTAGTATTGTTATAAACAAAACTCTTTAAAATGTCTTTTTCTCTTCTTTCCTTTTATTATAATGGGAAAACTGCTCTTGTATTCTGCCACATGAAAGTAGATTTGCCTTCATTTGTGGCCATGCTGATTACAAAGCCTTGGAGATCTTTAATTAAATCGCTTGGGTTTTGTGTATTTCTTTCAAAGAAAACCATCAAAATAGCATTTGTGACTCATTACAATTATAACAGCGATGCTATCGTATTTGCCTTCTTATATTACTTATTTTGATCAAAAACGCTGCATGCCACGCATACCTTTAGCAGCTCGCGGGTGTGCATCCCTCCTGCACCGGGAAGGCGATGCTCCCCAGCAGCGCTGAGGCATGGCTGGCCTTGGCATCCGCCAAGGGGAACCGAGCACATCTCTAGCTGGTTTATCACTCTGCTGAAAGCCACGAAGTCAAGACATTTTACACATACTCAAAGCCAACACCTACAAGTGACTGGAATAAGCACAGAATTTATTCTTGATATATCTGTATCATTGGGGTGTCCTGAAAGCTGTTGCATGTTGCATTCAGTACACTGGTGCTGACCTGCCTTGCTCAAAATTGCTCTCCAGAGGGTTTCTCTCTTGCCTTTTCCCCTGTTTTTTTTAAGAGCAACAGGGCCCTGGCAAGGTAATTCAGTGTCTGCATTGCCTTCTCTGGCCCTTCAGCCCACCAGCTATATCGACTGCAGAGCCCCTGTTCTGCTGGAGATCGTTGTACGTGGGCGCCTGTGTTAACTGTGCTGAGTTTCTTGTTCTCTGTTTTTTTTACCCCCTCTGTTACATCAGTACAATGCAACTTTTTTAGACCAGGGATGGGGCTCATTGACTCCTGCAGGGACACTGCAGCCCAGCAGATAACTGGTGCCACGACAGCCCCCAGCAAAGGATAACATCAGAGTTACAAGCTTTCTGGGGAGATTAATCCCACCAAAACTAGCCATGCCCTATGACTGTCACTGTGACACAGTGACACAGCTCCTGGGGCACAGACCTCTTCTTAAAGACAGAGGTTACTGTGGAGAAAGACCAGAAATGAGAGCAAGGCTTTGAAGGGCTCTATGATGGGGATGAGAAAAGGGCTATCTCCCACCCGTGGTAATCTGGAACACTTTGTGGGTTATATTTTAAGGGCAGACATGCCCTGAGTTTTACTCCTTAAGATGGGATCAGGATATTCCCCTGCAGTTGTTCCTAATGAAGTTGCAGCAGAGGTCCCTCCGCTTTTGCATGAGGTTCTGGGTAGGTCTGGCTGCAAACGGGGTGGACCATGAGGGCTTTTTAAGAGAGGACAGGGATGGAGTTGCTGACTCCCCAGCTGATCTCACAGGTCCCACCTGTGGGAGAAATTGCAGAGGGGCTTCATGACTATGCAGGCATGATTTATCAAAGCTTGAGGATACCCTAAAACCACATTGCTCATTTGTCCATAGTCCTTGCAGGACTCCTCATCTGTGGTGGCCTCAAAAGCCACCCTTCATGTGATCATGTCCAAGTGGCAGGGGGGGAGCAACACATGCCTTTTCCCACTGCTGCTTCCACTTGCTGGGGCTGGGGAGAAGGCAGTCCTGGCCCCAGTGCTGTCGCACTGATGATGATTGCCACTGGCACGTGTTTCCTCGTGTTTGGTTTCCGATACTGTGGGACATCCCTGCTGCCTGGCGAGTGGCATGTGGGTATAATCAGTCTCAGGCAATTTATTTTTACTACCCTGCGTAAACACTGTGCTGAAATTGTCACTGTGATTTAGGAGGTGCCAGATTTTTCTGTTAGTGATTTTTTTTTTCTTTTTTTTTCTCGACACCTTCCACTCCATCTCTGGAATAACACTTCACAAGCAGCTTTCACCAAGGCTTTCCCCGGTGATGGGACATGTCATTGAAGTCTGAGCTCTGCCTCTCCAGCCTTCCCTAGGCGCTTTCTTGGAGACTGTAAGAAGAAGAGACAAAATTACCTTTCTTTTTTGCCCAACAACCATTTTATGTGCTGAAAATAGAAGTATCATTTTAAATGAGCCACTCAGAGAGACATAATCACCCAAATACAGATGAAATCACTTAAAAATTTTGAAACTGGCAACCTCGTATATTTTAATTATAGACTACAGTGATATTCTGCTGAAAGCAATTATGTTGTAGCTCTTCCCACACACAGGCAGTCCCAGTTGTGCTTCACAAAGACCAGCAGTTAAGCATATAAGGCATCATGTATGGGTTTGGTTTTTTTTTTTTTACATCCATTTTTTTCAGCACTTTGAAATAAGGCAAGAGATTCAATGTCTGGACATGGCCTTATTGCATGTATGTGGGGTGCATTTAGGTAGGCAAGCCTAGGTGCGTTGATTGCAGCAGCAGAAACACGTATCTGCTGCAAGAACAAGTTTTTTTCCCCCACTTTTTGAAAGGCCTCTTGTTTTTGCAATGAAAATGGCTGCCCCTGCTTCGTCAGGACTTTTTAAACTTGCCACGGCCAGAAAAGATACTTCTGTTTAAAATCAGAGAAATGATCCACTAAAAAGCTTCAAATGAAAGATATCTATTTCACCGCGTTGGACTGGCCAACAAGCGTGGCTTGCTGAAATGTGGTTGAGACACTCAGATACAGTTCATGCTACTGATACCCCTTGCTCGCCCTTCAAAATTAGCCCAGATGAATGGGGCCTTTTGTAGCGAGGAAAGAAACGGGCAGAAATCACAATAATCTCTTTCTAGCCAGGCTTCTGTAGTGCGGGGTGAGTCAACGGCTCTGCCTGGTGCTGGAGAAGAAGGAAAACAGCAATTTCTCAGCGGTTTCCTTGGCATGTTGGAAACTGAAGGCGATCTTCTCACACGTAGCTCATTGCACCTCGGGCTGGTCGCTCCCGTTGACTCAGTTCCAGCCATTTAAGGGCCACGAGGCTGTGGAGCATGAACCACATCCTTCACAGCCCAGCACCATGGCTGAGCAGGTTTGACCCAGCCTGACACGCTGGTACACCTCGGTGGTGGGAGGTGGCGAGCATCTTCTGGCTTTGGAGCACGGTGGCTTTTGACTTTTCCATGCACGCTTCCCAAGCCAAAGCCTTTGCTCTCAGTGAGAAGTTTTACTTCTTTCCTGTTATTCTAAAACTAAGTACTTTGCACATTTGGGAAGTATTATTAAGTAATAGTCTGAGTGACGGTCTGTGGTTGGAGTTAATTTCTTCCAGTTCTCAAAGTGTCTAATTACACTTTCTTCAATGCTAACTGTACAGATTGTTTCAAATGTGCAAAGACCTCTTGTTTAAATTAAAAAAAAAAAGAAAAAGAAAAAAAAAAAAAAGAAAGAAAACCCTCAGTTCATCCATCCAGAATGCAGGTCTGGGACTAGAGGCATAATCCAAATGTCTTCTGACTTCAACACCCTTCATGGTTCTGTACATCTTCCCCCCAGTACCTTTGAAAGAATAAAAAAACAACAAGCCAGATGCTACCCGGTGTAAATCCAGATCATCCCTTTTATACAGTTCCAATATTCCCCACCTTAAAGCTACGTCTGTCTTTAACTTTGATCCATGTCAACTGACGAGATGGTTAGGCACATCTAGACAAGCCTGTGCCCCACTTCACTTGCGATCCCCATGGTGAGGATGCTGTGCCTGGCTGCCTGGTCCTAGTCCAAGGCAATGCCAAGTGAAGTGGGCACTGGGAAAGGGCTTCGGGCTGGTGTGTTTCACCACAGGGTAGGAGAACATACATGGGATCTCTGGCACGTTAGCTGAAAACATCAATTTGGCAAGCCACCATAATTTGGTTGTGCTTAGAGATCACTTGAGCCTTCCTTTAATGGTTGATGGAAGAGCAACACAGCTTTTACGTGGATACATCTCTCAGAAGGAGAAATTCCCTTTGGAGGCACATTTCTACCTCTTTGCTACGGCCACTTTTCAAAAACAAACACATCCTGCAGCTGATTTTTCTGATTACAGTTTAAAATGCATTAGGTGGGCGGCAAGGGGGAGATGAGAGGGACAGAGCCACAGGTGGGGCTGTGAGAAAAGCCAGCGATACCCATCGCCCTTCGGTGTCCAGGGGACAAGCTCCGGGAAGGCACCAACAGCTTGCTGCTGCCAATGACCTTCACATCAGCCTCGGCTCAGGCTGATCACAAGTTCTTGGTCGGTCCTTGACGTTGGCCATGCTCGAAACGAGGGTTCCATGGTGGTCAGATCTACTTCCCGTTGTCAGATCATGAGGGGAAAAATAACACGGAGAGTTGGGAAGAGGGGGGTGAGATGGGCATCCAGCTCACGGCAACGCACGGGGCTTTGCTTTGCATGGGTGGTTTCACATGACAGCACGGGCTGATGCTGCTGATGCGTTCGCTGAGTTCTCTAAGGGATGGACACGTCCGATTGGAATGGTGGCCTACAGGACTAGGCATGGTATCCTTCCAGACTGGGCAAGCTCACACTGTGATTTATTTTTCTTTCCTGGGCTTTGTGACTGAATCAGACGGGAGAGAGGAAGTGAAGGTTTGTTCTTTCTAAAGATTTATTTCGTTACATCTGCAACAAGTCAAGAAGAGAACAGGGTAGAAAGGCTTTTGGTTTTGGGCCTGGAACAAAGCTCAGTACTTGAGATAAACAAATGGGGGGAAAGGAATTATCAAAGAAAGAGCTGGCCACAGACTTTGTTATGAGCTTTACTGTAACAAGCTGAGAAATTTTGGTAACTTAAACCAAACTGAAAGCGGACCGGACTTGCAGGGTAAAAGGAAAAGCAGATGATTGAGGTACCTTGAGGAAAATGTTCTGTCTGCCTGCCTGCCTATCTCTCTCTCCTACATTGCTCGTATATGTAGATACTTGGTATGGAAAATATCCCAAGCTTTGGATTAGAGGACCCAGCAGATTTCTGCAGTGTGTGAGTTGTCCTGCCATTGACTTTGATAGTCATGAACAAGCTCTGTTGACTCATCCATCAGATGAAGTAGTGGTGCTCTATTCATTTTTACAAGATACGGAATGTGAGACAAAATGTAGGTACTGATACGGCCAGGCACTGTGTACCGGTGTGTTTTACCTGCCAAGTGTAATGTGTGATTACACACACAGCCAGAAACTACATCTACACACAAGACTTGTCTCTGAGTTGGCTGCAAAATTTTCTGGTCTTCTATTGCAAATGATCTTTGAAAAATGTTGCAGAACAACAACAATACCTTGTCCAAGTTTCTTTGGTAAGCAGGTGTTAACGATTCCTACCTGGTTCTGAGGCCGGTGTAGGAGCTGAATTACTTCGCGTAGGTCAGCAGAGGTGGTAAAAGATAACAAAAGATCTGAGAGATACTGTGTTTGTGAAAAAAACATAATTTATTTTTTTTGTGGGGAAAAAGAAAAAGGAAGGGAGGGGGAGGAGAAATGATGAAACCTTCATTTCTAGAGTGTTAAATTAACAACAGCAAAAACCACTCAAAAGAACAAACTGCATGTTAAGTAAATTTAAAAGAATTACTATAAAATGAATGCCAGCTTGCTTTCCCAGTGTTTGCAAATTCTGAGTCACCAAAATCCCTTATAGCACCTCCTAAAAAGCTTTGAGGAGTGTGCCGATGGCAGCTTCCCTCCGCTTACCCTTAGGACCACCGTGTCCCCCTTCAGGAGGCCGGTGCCTCAGGCTCTCAGCAGGAGATAACCCCTCCAGAAGGCAGCTCACCCCACCGCAGGTCCCACATTCACCAGTTACCTGTGCTGAGTGCTCTTTATCTCACTGATACCCTATCAGCCCTGTTCAGGGCAAGGCTGGTGAGATAGCAAAGTGGCACAATTAGCAGTAATTAGCCTAGTGAGAAACCTGTTCTACGGTGGTTCCTGAGATGGAGCAGGTCCATGTCTCCTGGTCCATCCAGAGAAGCTGGTGGGGTTGGGTGGCCATTGGCCTGGTAGCCAGGATGGGGTTTGTGCTGCCACATCCCTGTGCATGATGGGGCTGCGTTTAGGGGCAGAATCCCCAGGCAAATGAGGGGATGGTGCAGGTACCTTCACCCTGGGGTGGGAGGGTGTGTGGGAGGCTCACACCTCCACATGGGTGCACAGGCAGCCCACCCCATGGCGTTGTAGAACCATTGGTCTTACTAAAACTGGCCTGGCTGATCTTGCACATGATGCTCCATAACCATAAAGTACCTTGCTAGGACCTGCTGCTCCTCGCTGGGACGCCTGGGATGAGGAAATCTTGGTCTGGTGGCAAATTCAGAGAAGTGGAAAATGTGAGTCTCTCTAGTACAGTGATACTGGGGGTTTCTACAACAGCAAAGCCCTAGAGATGACCCAGCAATCAGTACACCCTAGAGAAGAAGAGGGGAAAACCTCACTAAAGGTGAGGTTTGGGATATTTTGTGCGCACGCAGCCTGATTTGCATGGCAGTCTATCTCGATTGCCCGGGGCTGGAGAGGGTCACCTCAGTTACTTGCTCCAAAAGCTGGCCTTGCCTACACTCCTTAAGCACTCACCCTTGAGATGAGGGTTGTCCTGCCTCCAACCCACAGCTCAGTCCTGCAGCGTGGACGTCCTCCCTCCTGCACGCACACAGCTCACGCATGATTAAAGCCCCTGTCCATTGACATCTCCGAATTAGTGGCTTGGCCATGACAGTCATTGGTGCTGCTGGCCAGAAACCTGTAAAGCAGAAGGGAAATGGGTTTGGTGGCAGAACTACAAATACTCAATAAAACACAGCTTGTTTCGGTGCTTTTTTATGTGGTTCTGCGATGACTTTTCGTCCCCTAATTCACAGCAGAAGTCAAGCAGAGTGTAGTAGAGATTGAGCATGAATCCTTTGCGCTTGGTTAATGGGAACAATTACAGAAGTTTCTTCTTTTTCTTTTGCCAAGCTGCGATATGAAATCATTTGCTGGGTTCCTGTTTCCATGGAAACAATTAGTTTCATACCCTCTTTCATATTACACATCAATGAAGTGATTAACTAAATGAAGGCCAACACTTCGTAAATGTATTGTCTCATGCAATAATCAAGTAGCTACCAAGTACCACAATTAAATGCACTTAAAATGCAATGAAACCAGCTCCATAAAACGCTTACGAGTGTGTGAATGTTTACTGAGCTGATACGGCACATCATTTACAAGCCAAAAATGCCAACAATACCAAACGTGGGTGTTTAGGTGTTGCAGCACTTACTGGCTTTTGAGTAAAGCCTCATTTTCTCAAAGGAGCTGGTCACCTTGAGCCATCTCCAGGAAAGGGTTTAGGGACCTGTTGTGTGATGCAGATGGACTTCAGCTGCTGGCGGTGCCGAGGGCTGCCTGCCAGCCACGGGTCCATCTTGCAGGCAAAGGGTAAGCCAAGGGCAAATGACTTGCAAGACCTCCTAGCCCTGTGGTTACTGCGCTCACAGGGACGTGCCTGGTCCTCGGCCTTTCTGCAAGGACTCTCTACATATTTTCTCCTTAAAACAAAATATACAAAGAGTCCACCCGGCATGGAGTGGAATTCAGGACTCTGCCCGCTCCCTCCCAAGCACATCTGGGAGCCTTTCCTTCGCAGAGCTGAGCAGCTGCACGGTGAGAGAGGGAGGGAGGGAGGAAGGGAGACTCCCATGCTCTGCCACAGAGGAAAGCGAGGGCTGAAATGGGAATTTAATTCATGGATGCTGCAGTAGATGGCTCAGCCCGAGGCTTTTCCGTGGGACAGGGACAGGACGGCAGTGAGGTGCAGCCTGGGCTGGGCGATGGGCAGGGCCGACTTCCCAGACTTCAGACTTACAAATTCAGTTCTGAAAATGAGCCACTTGCTTAAAAGGCTCAGTAGGAGCTGGAGTAGCTTGTTTTAATGAGTAGTTAGGGAGGAATTCACAGTAAAATCCTCCATATTGGACCCTGTTTCTTTGTTTCACCGGGCAATGGATTGGAGTCTTCGCTGGTACCAGCCCTTAGAGAAAAGGAAATTACATTTTCCCCTTCATTCACGAAGGATTTATACACAAGCAGTTGTGCAAAAAATAACAACCTGATTTCAGTTTAGCTACTTCAGAAAATCAGAATTTTGCTTGGAGCATTCTCTTTTTTCCCCCTTTCCCTCTCTTGAAATACATCCTGGGAAGGCACTGTGATGCCCACAGAAACAGTCTCTCCCTGTTCCTGACAGTCGGCCCACGTTCAGTGACCCCTTCCACAGCTACTTCTTGGATGAAGCCAGTTAGTTGGCCCTTCCAGACAAATGCAACAGAAATTTCACAGCGACGCTTCACATGAAATCATTTTTTGACCATAAATCCCGAGGATAACTTTTGCACAGGGGTGAATGGTTCATCGATGTGTACGAGGACCCT
This sequence comes from Falco peregrinus, assembly GCF_023634155.1. Taxonomy (NCBI): domain Eukaryota; kingdom Metazoa; phylum Chordata; class Aves; order Falconiformes; family Falconidae; genus Falco; species Falco peregrinus. The sequence goes on from NC_073734.1 coordinate 5,709,620, forward strand.
AGCTATCTAGTGCAATGGTATTTTCTGTAACCCTTTCTACTGACAAGCTAGCAGATGGTGAGTACCACAACATGGCACAAAAAGAAATGTTCTGTGATGAATGAAAGCCATAGACAGTGCTGCAGCTCCATCCACCTGAGATGGACACCCATCTACTTCCATCTGACAGAGCTGTTTCTCCCCTTCTCCTACGTGCTCCCCTGCTTATTTATACTTTCCTTTGATTATACCACAGCATCTCAGCTGCAGCTCATGCTAAAAGCACCCTTGTTGCCCTACAAAAGGGTAAGATGATGCCTAGTAGGGCTGGCTGCCTTACCAGATCCGTCCTTGGTCCCATTGGACCAAGCTGCATGACCAAGGACCAAGGGTGCAGAGCACGCACGGGCCACCCTCATCCAGAAGACTTTGAAGCTGGGACTGCATCTGTGCCTGATGCATGTTTGCATGCAAATGACGCAGATGGGCAGCAAATCTGGAGAGAACAGGCTCAAGCCTGCACTTAATGGCCAGCATAAACATCCCCCTGAAACCTCTTTGCAGAGCCAGCCTCAACTCTCCCTCTGCTATTCCCCACTCCCCTTTCGCCACCCAACCTCCTGACCTTGCAAAAATATGTCTCTGAAGGGTCAGAGCTTGGGCCTGGAGCAGATGCTGATGCCTGGGATCAGGGGTGGGTGGCCTGAGGGCTGGACAGTGCAACATTCCTGTGCAGGGTCTCCGGTTGAGATAAGGCAGCCCCATGCTGTGATTTACTCCAAGGAAGCGGAGTCTGAGTCAGTCTTGCATGTTCCCTGGCAGATTAGGCAGGGGAAAGCCTTTAGAATAAAAACCTTTTAATCTGTCAGTAATGATTTTCTTTAGAAAAACATCTGATTGTATATAGCTAAAAGCACCATGTTGGTCTGGACCACAAGCCATCGCTCCCAGTCTCCAAGCCCAAACGCACTGGAATTTACCAGGGACTGAGATCATTTATTTCTGTTTTGGTTAACCCTGTGCCAAATCCTACTGGTTTTTCAATCTTCTCCTGGTTGGACTTCAGTAGCAAAGGTGAGACAAAGAGCAGCAGCATTTCCAAGTAAGAAGAGCCCACATGAGATGCTTAAATTTCAGGGCTTAGGGAGGGTCAGGGCTTTAAAAAAGGATCAACCTCTCCCCCACCAAGGTGAGCATACACCTCCTAGAGCCAGCAACTCCAGATGCAACTGTTTTGGGCCAGCTGGGAAGAGAGCAGTGAATGCTAAAAAACAGAAGAGTGGCCTCCATCCCTCAACACCCTCTCTGAAAGCTGGTATTGGTGGCCTTTCTCCCCTAAAACTGCTCTGTCACAGAGACTAAAGAATAGATCTGCAGTGGATCACCAACAGGTTCTTTCTTCTGATGGGGGTGTTCGAGTTTGCGATTGCCCCCACGCAGCATGGGTGCTTCTAGGTTTAGACAACAGGTAAACCAAGGTTTTAGGATTGCAGTTCTGGGCTGGAATGCCTTATATCCAATCTTTTTACCCTTTTTTTTAATTATTATTATTATTGTAATCTCAAAATTACTGTCTCTACAGTATTTGAAAAGACATAACCCATTCACAAAACAGCTGGCTGGGATAGAGGGTGTGAGTTCCCAACCCAGCGACCCAGCAGTATGGAAAGATAACACAGACAGAGCCTGAATTCTCTCTCCAGGGGGAATTTCTTTGGGCAGTTTGATGGGAGGTTGGTGTATATGTCCCCACCAGCCCAGCCTGCCATTTCCTTCACTTAATCCCTCACATTCCCACCGTGCTGCAGACACAGAGCCAGCGTCTGGGGAAAGGGGAGAGCCAGCCACACCAGTATGCGATCCCCTGGCCAGTCTCCATGGAAGGAGGAGACCTGCAGGAAGACTCTTCCAGCCCCATTAACTCATCCCCACTGGAGTGCAAATATAACTCGAAGGCTCACAGCTAAGAAAAAGTGAAGATACTCATGGATAAGCATGGCTGGCGTGACCACCAGGAAAGCTCTGGACTGTACACAGTATGACCACAAGATAAGCAGCACGTGCATTTGCAGAAACAGATGCTCTTGCAGTAGAAGCAACGCTGCAGCTAACGCCCTGCCTCTGGTCCCTCTACACCTGCCGTGCTGGCCCTTGGGACACCCAGTCCAGATGCCACCAGCCCCAGTGAGAACTTGGAGCTACCAACGAGCCACTTTTCCAGATGCAACTGGTTCCTCCTTGCATCCCTCTGGCTTTGCACCAGCTGACAGCTCAAGAGCCTTGCCTGGCCAATGTGTTTCCAGCACTGGTGGGTAATTCTTGAGAAATACATTCAGGGAAAGAAGAGTCCAAATTAGTCTGAATTATGACTCCACATCTAAGGTCACACTGAGGATATGACATCAAACCTAAGGCTGACCTAATTTAATATATAAAAAAATGTTCATCAAGCAAACAGATGACTTTGGAATTTGAGCACTTACTTCTTTTTCCCCATATACTTTCTTACGCAATTTCTTCTCCCTAGAAGAACACCAAGTTCTCTTCTTAGTTTTTTAAACAAACCAAAAGAGGTAATACTAATAATCTGGTGCACAGCTTGCAACTGTTTCTTTTGCTGCTGCAGTGAGGACCACAAATGGTCTTAACCCTATCTAAGGAAGCTCATTTAAATGAATCAGGTAACAAATAGAAAACATACAGTTTATGCAACAGCATGCAACTAAGAAATCTTCCCTTGGCAAAACAATAGGGTCATTGTATTCCCCATCTGAGAAGTCGGTAAACTCCTACTAGTCTGGGGCTGTAATGAATTAAAGGCTTTTCTGCAGCAGATACAATTGCTGTTCGTTACTAAGAAAAGTAGGCTGTCTGGGCATCTGCAGCGCGCTAAATGCAAGCGTTCATGTTCCCAGCATAGTTAAAACTTGCAAAATAGCAGAGAGGAAGGTGATTACCAGGCTTGAGTGACTCAACTCTCTGCTGTCGTCTCCCATTTCGTAGGATATTATTTCTCAATAACACGGTAGCAGGAATGCTTCTAGACAAAACAGCTGCTGCTTTGATAGCAGAGCTTGGCAACCTGGTGGGATGGACACAAGCGCACTGACAGCTCCTCTGCTACCTGGACTATCAATGTTCATGGTTGTTGGACTCTGTCCTTGGAGGTTTTCAAGGCTCAGTTAAACAAAGCCATGGCTGACCCAGTCTAGTGCTGGTGATGGACCTGCTTTGAGCAGAGGACTGGGCTAGAGCCCTCTGAGGTCTCTCTGGATGATGCAGATCCCTGCTGAGGCAGTGGCATCAGGACAATAGGATACAGGATGGGGTATCAAGGCACCAGAGTTGGCTTTGGGCAAGGAGCTAAATCTTCCCTTGGCTATATCTCCAGCTCTAGTCAGTCAGCCTGGACAATATTGGATGTACACTCCTCATTTGGCTGGAAGGGCAGAGGTAGAGGGCGATAGGTATGAGACATTTCCAGCAGGCTCTGCACCACTACTGGAAAGCTGTAGATATTTGAACACCAGAAATGGTTAAAACTGATCTGTTAGCACTTCTGATATGCCTGTAGCAGCAATTAAGGCTTACTGTGAGACAGAAGAGATCAAATCCCGGTGGTGGAAATTAGGAAGTGAAATGCCAAGAACAATAACTAGAACAATGTCATGAATTTCCTCCACCACAGCACTGAAGGAGGGTGACAGGGAATATTTTGATGGGCCTAAATAATTCAGAGCATTGGTTTCACTTAGGAAATTCCAACTAAACATGTTTGATGCTCGTGTTTTGTTTTTAAATGTTAGTAGTGGTTTGAATTGTTACCAGGGGCACGCATCATTGGAGCAGATCCTGGGCTCCCATCTTGCTGCTCCATGCGCTCCAAACCAGTAAGCAGCTTAACAGAGCTGGGGAAAGGGAGCCGAGACCTGCGAAACTGGCTTTCTCCTGCATCCCCTTTCCCAGAGCGCACACATACCATGTGTCATGTTAAAACTGGATGCACCTGCTAGAGGAGCTGTGTGGGGGCAGACATTATGCACTAGTTATAAATCCTTAGGCTATCAACAGCCTTTAGTAAACATTTGGACAATCCTTCCTACCTCTCAGTCGTCCAAATATTTGCATCATGCAGGGCTGCTAGCCGTTTCCTGACATGCTGCATATCTAAGAATATCCTCAGATCGTAGGTCGGTTCCAGTGTGCTGTGATGGATAGTCTTATTGGATGAAATAAATGTCCTGGGGAGAAAGAAAAAAAAAAAAATATCTGTGTCCTGATAATATATCCAGGTCAGGATGGAATGAAACAGCTTGCAGTCATGAATGGTATTTTTAGAGAGCTTTTAGGATCTGATCTGAAGCACCCAAGGGTTAATGATGAATAGCCCTGAGCTCAATTAGCGGGTATACTTCCCTCAGTGACTCGGACCACTTTGGACCAGGCTCTTGGAGAAATGGTTGAAGATGCTCCTGAAAGCTCTTCCTTCCTGCTGTGCTGAGCACAGGGCTGGAAATAGCCCGAGCCAACTTCGGATATAAAATAGGAGCCTGCTGCACCAAAGTCGGGTTTGGCAGCTCTTCCTCCAGACCAGAGCATCTCCCGGGTGAACCGCGGGAGACCACTGCAATGCACAGGGTTTGTAATCTGTACGCGAACCGTTTAACGCAGCAGCGTTGCCAAACAGAAACAAAAGTTTTTCTTTTTTTTTAATCTTAATGCAGGTAGAGGAAAGCAGCCTGGACTCTACTTCAGTAGTTAATAAGGTTTAGCAGTTAATAAGGTTTAGCAGTCTTAAACACAAAACTTGTGGTTTGTGATTAAGGCTACTGTGCTAAATAACAAAGTTTGGAAGATTAAGCCTTGCAACACAGTAATTTTAGTTTTCTACTCGATACATGACTGGTACTTTATGGCTAAATATACACTGTAAAAGCCAGCGGATTTTCTGATAGCATACTAAAGGAAATAATCGACCCACAGCTTAACTGCGGGATTAAACTGCTTGGGGTGTAACGTGGCTTTTCCACTGCAACTTCAGCTCGGACCTTTTGTTTTAATCTTCTCTTCCCTCTCAGTAAAACCACCAAAGCCACGATAAGTAAAAGCAACGTGGCTTGCTGTCCTGCGACAGCTGAGACGGAGGGTCCTGTAAGTGCTGTTTCTAATTGCCATGTGGGGGTAACCCATGCAGAGGGTTTGCCCACCCCCAGGTGATTCCCCTCTGCCACCCCCACATCCCCCAGTTTCTCCAGCATCTCCTCTGCCTGGTCATCACTTCCTTTTGGGAAGCCCAAAGCTCCGACCCCTCTTTGGACAGACTAAACAACATCTGCAAAGTCGCCTCTCTCCCCCCCCAGCCCTCCCCGGGGAAAAGAGCCAGTCCCAGATGGACAGGAGAAAGCCGGTGTCACCAGGGAGGGCAAGCGGGGCTCCCGGGGGGTGCCGGGGAGCAGGGATGTGGCGGAAGCATAAAGCACCTGTTGGGAGGCTATTTAGGGATTAGCCAAGTGCTGACAGACAAATTGGCAAGATTAATAAGAGCAATCAAGGCTGTGTGGGCTCGAGTTGTGAGCTGACATTAATGTGACATCACTTTCATCTGCTTTTGCCTCACACCGCATAGCTGGTCTGCGGCATCATTAGTGCTTCTAGAGAGCAGCACGGTTGGATGGGGGCCTGGGGAGGAGGTGGTCTCGGAGCATGTGTACGTGGGGGTGCGTGGGTGCACACGTGTGCATGGTGGGGTAGGGGACAGCCCTGTGTGCCCGTCCTTAGCTGGTCCCCAGCACGGGCTGCCCGCAGTGACCAGCGCAAGGTCCCTGCTACAAGGCAGGCACCAGTGAGGGGCTGTGTGGTTGGGGACCCCTGGACCCCCTGCCCTGCTGACCCTCACCCCCAGCACATACACAGGGCCTAGCTGACTCTAACAGCACAGGGTTACTTTCGGTGACATTTTCTCCAAAGCCATCTGCTCTACTGGGTTTGGGTTTTTTTTTTTTGTCCTGAGAATCCTTCCTACAGAATGGCTGAATGTCACTGGGACAAAACGATGTTCCCCACCCCCCCCCCCAAAAAAAAAAAAAGGGGAGGGGGGCAAAGAAAAGCATAATTGAATAAAGGCTAATTCCAGGTGTGGGGAGAGAACAAAGAAACTCCTCTAGGTTTCACTAAGCCCCATGCTGGGAATCTCCCCTTCCCACAAGGTTTGACCCCCTAAGGATATTTTTAAGGGAGAAAAAGCTGTTTTCAGAGCACTCCTCTGCCTCCCAAACCTGGCAAGAAGTCCCCTGCAGCTCTAGCACAGCACAGCCATTACATGGGGAAAAATTTGGGTAGGGTTTTTGCATTTTCCCATTTTTCCTTTGGTTTGTTTTATTTTTTTAATCCCTTCCCTGCTACATTTTCACTCACCCCAAATTTTTTCCCATCCCCTTCCAACAGCAACTTGTTTACACTCTGATTTTCTTTGTGCTCGAGTCAATGAGGAATCATAGCAGTAGTAAAACATCTGAACATACAAATCCTCCAGGTCCGCCTGTCCCTGCAGAAGAGGCTCCTTCACCCAGAGCTTTTGCCCACAAAAGGAAAGTGTTGAAAAGGAGGGAGATGCCAAACGCTGCGCACACATTTGCTCCCAGAGCTCCTGGGGGGGAGAAACCCGCTCCCAAAGTGGATCCCTCCATGCTGGGAAATTATCTAGTAGGGGCGGGAAAAAAGTCTGTAAAAATCTGATCTTTTTAACTATCGACAGTTCAAGCATGCCAAAGCAGATGGGGATAGAAATAGTGGGGGAAGCAGGAATAATTTTGGAGAGAGGGGGTTTTGTTAAGAAAATTAGGAGACTAACGCCAAAGTCAGATCCTGAAATCAAAGTAATGAGACGGATAGCTGCTTCTCCCCCCAAAAAAAAAAAACTTCTGTATTTTTCTTTTTATGTAAATTGACTAATTGATTCATGCTTAGTTAGCATTTAAAAGGACTGGAATTATATTATATATAATTATTATTTTTTACCATCTCAAATGGTAAATTACATGGGGTTTTGAAGCAAATTTCAGGTTCTGCCTGGCTCCACCCGGCAAGGACAAACCCCTGAGCACAGCCGATGTTTGTCCCCCCGTACAGCTGACATTTTGGGGGACATGCCCCGTTTGCCACCGGGAACCCCTCTGCATCCTTGGGGGGTGCTCGGGGAGGGCGAGCTGAACGCCCCCTTCCCCTGCCCTCCTCCAGGAGCCCAGGGCTCGTTTTCGTTGTTTTTTACGGCTGATTCTTAGAGATGCTTTTCACTGCAACCCTCCTCCATCCCTCCCCACCACACCGGGAAATGCAGCCCTGACACCGGAGGGAAGGGGCAGCACAGGGTTCCCCAAAGAACCCAAATGTCTTTCCACTAAAAATAATAATTTTTTTAAAAAAAGTCGTATTTGCTCCCAAAAACTGATTAGGTTTAAAATACACAGCTTAGACCAATCCGGCAGCAACATCCCGGGCATTCAGTGGTCTGTTTGTAATCTCAGCCTTTTTCATTAACATAAACACTACTTCAACAAAAATATACACGGCCACCTACTAAGCCGGTGAAGCAAACGCGGAGCCGGTCGCGCCGCGGGGTTGAGCCGGGTCCGAGAGGCGCGGGGCGGCCGCGCTCCCCGACGGGCGGCGGGGCCGCAGCTGCGCGGGAGCCGGTGCTCAACCGCGGTCCCGATCGTGTCCCTGCCCCGGGGGGCGCGGGGAGTATCCAGAGCCGTCCCACACTGCCAGTTCCCCTCTCCGGGGAAAGATGAAGGGAACAATAAAGCATTGAAGCAATCCCCCCTGGGCAGAGGGGTGCCGGGCCGGTACTCCCGCCGTTCGGCGGCGCCCGGGGCAGGGCTGGCGGCTGCGGGCAGGGCTGCGGACAGGGCTGCGGGCAGGGCTGCGTGCAGGCAGCGGGCAGGCTGCGGGCAGGGCTGCGGGCATGGCGGAGCGGCCGGGGCGGCAGGTACCCGCGGCCCCGACGGGGCGGGACGGGCAGCGCCCGCGGCCACGCTGCTCTACCCGCAGGAGCCGCTCCCTCCCGGCTCAGCCCAGCTTTCCAGGGAAAACTTGGGTTGTCGATGTCTCATTATTGGTTTTGCAGGAAATTAATTTCCCTTTTTGTACTTGCTTTCTTGCGTTTGGTTTTTTTTTTTTTTCTCTTTCGTGCTCTCTCTCATTCTCCCCTTTCCTGCCGTTCTCTTTTCTTTCTTTTTTCTTTCTCTTTTCGTCTTTCCCTTTTTCCATTTTTCCCTTTTTTATTCCTTCCTTTCTCTACCCCTTTCTCCTTTCCTTCCTTCCTTCCTCCCTTTCATTCTGTCTTTCTTTTTTGGTTTCCCTCTTTGTTTCTTTTTCTGTTATTCTCCCTTCCTTTCTTCGTCTTTTTCTCTTTTTCTTTCTTTTTCTTTCTTTCCTTCTTTCCAGCTTTTCCTCTTCCTATTTTTTCTCTTTGCCTCTATTTTTCTCTCTTTCGTTCTTAATTTTTGTTTCCCTCATTTTTGCCTCTCCGTTTCCCTGTTCCTCTGTTTCTTTCCTTCACCCTCTTTCTCACTCTCTTGCTTTTCATGTCTGTCTTCATTTCTCTCTTTTTCTCTCCTGTTTCGCCCTCATTTTTGCCTCTCCGTTTCCCTGTTCCTCTGTTTCTTTCCTTCACCCTTTCTCTCTTTCTCACTCTCTTGCTTTTCATGTCTGTCTTCATTTCTCTCTTTTTCTCTCCTGTTTCGCTCTTTTTCATATTCTCTGTCTTTCTTGTTACTTCTCGTTCTTTATCTCTTTTTCTTTCTCTCCTTTTCTTTTTTCTCTCTTTCTCTCCCTATGTCTTTCTTTCTGCCTTACTGTGTGTAGTTTGGTCTGTTCTTTCTTCTTCCTCACTCTCCTGTTCTCCCTCCTTCTCTCCCCTCCAGGACACACACACTCTCTATATACCCATGGATCTATTGCAGTGTTTGGGGGCACTTCTATTTTCCTCTTCTGGAGCTGGGGGACAAACCAGACCCCGGGCTCCGCTCCAGTCCTGCTCTGGAGCCTCTTCCCGATGTAAAGAAAATGTCCTTTCCCGCCATGCCATGCCAATGTCACAGCTCGCCTGGATTTAGTTTAATCCCCGCCGTTTGACCCTTACCGAGAGGGTTTGAACACCCCCGGGGGTCGGACCCCCTCCCTCCCAGCGCCGGGTTGCGCAGACACGTTTCGAGCGGGGTTAAGGGCTCAGCACCGCGCCCCGACGGCACCGCCCGTGGCTCGCCCCGTCCCACGCGTGGCGAGGGGGGGGGTGCACGGGCGGCCCGGGGCTGCCTCTGCCCCCAGCACCGACAGCTCCGCCAGTCCCACGGGAGCCCCGCTCCGGCGGGGGAGACGCGGCTGCGGGGGGACAGAGGTCCCCGAGCCCTCGGCGCTTTGCGTGAAGCGCTCGAATTTGATCGTTTCCAGAGGGGAAACGAATAATCCTGCGAGAAAAATTACTGTGCTGCAACCCAAGCCCTCGGGCAGCATCTTTCCTCGCAGGTAGACCGCAAAATCTGCTGGAGAAGGTGATTTGCCTCCAGTGCCTTGGCGGCCAGGCAGAAATTCCCTCATTCATCGATTTTAAGGGGGTTAGATGTAAAATGATTTTGTATATTTTAAGAACTGGAATTTAAGGGAGATTAAGGGCGCGGATCTGAGGGTGCTGTGAGAAACGCACTGGGGGGGTTTGTAATTCAGCGAGCGACTCTGAAAACAGGAAAAACAAAACCATTGCTGGATTCGTTATTCGAATTTTTCGTGAGTTCTACGCCAGTTTTGGTGGGGTTATTTTACAGATTTCTTCCCCTTTCCTCTCCGGCTTTCGCACACGCACATCCCCTTCCCCAAGAAACCCAGATGCGGAAGGGGAGGGTGAATGCGCCCGTTCCCGTTATCAGCCCGATTCTCGCAAAAAGCAACGGTTTTGCTGCAGAAATCGGTTACCGTCGGGACATCACCACCAGCGCTGCGGGACGCCTTCCCACCTTGGCTCGGGGATTTCAAGTATCCACTGAGCATCTTTCCCGGGAATGCCAACCGACCACGCTGTTCCCGGCAGAACATTTTTTAAAGCCCCCCCAAAATCGCTTATAATATTTAACTAGGGACCTGTTGTGCAAAAGGGATCGTTTTGCTAGGCGCTCTGCTGTTTTGCTAAGGAGGTGGGAAAGATGATTAACCAATTTTTGGTGTCTTTTAACTCTGCACCGGTAACTGCGAAGCAAAGGGGGACACGAATCTGCAGCACCCCGCGTAGTGTGGCTCCACATCATTACTTGGGTGTTTACTTATTTAAAATAATAATAATAATAACGATGTGAAACAGGTTTTGCCGGGGCAGCTTCCAAGGAAAGGCATCCCTAGGTCTCTGTAAGGAGGGGAGCAGGGAGAGAAGAATTGCAGTTGTTTATAGCGGGGATTTTTCACAAAAAACACGAGTCCCGAACCCCCGCTTTGGGATGGGGAAGGGGCGGGGGGGAATAGAGTTTAGATACGGGATTTATTCTAGAAAAAAAGTTTAAAAAATCAGAAGGTTGCCCTGGGACACAGGTGGTGGCTGTGCGGGCTGAGCTGGATCCGGCCGGGAGGTCCCGCCGGGATGGGCAGGCAAAGCCCACTGCAGCCCCTCCGACCCGGGCCGGGGGCCTTTGCCTTGGCCAGTGCAGTCCCCCCCCTCCGCCTGCCGCGTGCTGCCCCTTAGCCCGGGGGCTGCAAGGCCGCTCTGAAGCCCAGCCCCTCTCCCTGCAGCAAAAAACTCGGGGAAACGGCCCACGGGTGAGTTTGGGGTTTTTTCCCCCAGAGGGATGCTCCAGGGGTCCCTCCAGCGAAAGCCGCTTTTGCAAGCAGCGTGGGAGCTCCGTGGGCACAGCCCAGAGGGACAAAGCCCGTCTGCTGCACCAGGACCTTCTCGCACGCCAGGACCCTACGGGGGCTTTCCTCCCCCGGGCAGGTACCTGGGTGGGCCGGTACCTCCTGGCAGGTCGCTGTCACGACCCGGAGATGGTGCCAGCCTCGCCCGGCCCTCCCGGAGGAGCCTTGCCCTTAGCATCCTTCGCTGGCAGCCGCTCCTCTTGTCGCATCCCTCCCCACGGGGGACCGCCGCGTCCTGCGTGGATGGCTCTGCCACCGCAACCCCCTCTCCCCACTCTACAGGTGACAAGGCAGAAGGGGTGGTGGCTGCGGGGGACCCCAGGGACACTTGCCCTGGGCAACCCCCGGGTGCTGGCACCCCCTCCTCTCTCGGAGCCGGGTGATGCTCCTGTCTCAGGAAGGACCGTGCTACACAAGGTTCTTTTTCCTCCGAGGAGCCCACCCGCAGCACCGGGGACCCACTGGTGGCTCCACACGGTGGCAGAGACCGTGCGAATCCCCCCCGTCCCGGGGTTTTCCCCTTAGGGATCCCGCTGCCCGCACCCCCGGCCCGGGGTACCTCGCCGCAGCCGGGCGGGCCCCCACGTCCAGGCACTGCTGTGCCCCGGGACTGAGCACCGAGGGCCAGCACAGGGAGGCCAGATCCTTCCCCAAACCCAGCGGCTTTGTTTTTTCACATCTCTCCCCGATCTTTAGTAGACGAAGCCGCCAGCTTGGCTGTTACTCAGCCCGGCAATATACCGTCCCCGCAGGGTTTAGTACCCGTGGAAGAAAATAATCCTTTTCTCCTTGATTTGGGCTATTCCGTTTTAACTTCTCGCACCTCTCCGTGGAGACGCGTTTTGCGTGATACCCCGAAACTAGGGGGCCGGGGGCCCTCGCCTGCCCGCCGCTAAAAATTACGCACACACACCGCTCCTCTAGCATCGGCACGTCGGTGCGATTTCGGCGGGGGTTTGGTTTAAAGTCGGGAAGAAAACAACGAAAATGTTCAGTCAGCCTGGAAATAAGGCTGAGCCCCGGGGCAGCCCCTCGCGCTCCCCGTCTGGAGGGGGCTCCCCTGCCCGGCTCGGCCCGGCCGGGCTTGTCGCTCCTGCAGCCGTCGGGGGCTGGAGGGGATTCCCGACCCCAAAAAGCTCAGCGGATCGAAATGTTTTTTCGACCTCGCTGTCCCCATTTCACCGCTAACCCGGGCTCTGGGGCTAGAAAAGCTGGAAATGGCTACTAATTTTATTTGCACGCCACACTGCTCTGCCAAGGAGCTGGGTGGGTGTGGGGGGGTGTGTTCATTCCCAAGGGTCCTCTTTGGGGTTCGGGGGCATCCCCAGCACCGGGCCCCGTCGCTGGAGGAGCCCCCAGGGAAGAAAACTTGTCCGAGAAAGCATGGGTGTCTCAGCAATGCCAGCCTGGATTTACCTCTGGATTGACACCTGAATTTACGATTCGAGCTGTCTTTAAGGGCGAATTTGTTGAGGGATGGCCGGGAGCATCCCTCGCCTGGTCCCAGCTCTACTCCGGCTCAGCCCCGCTGTTTCTCCCGGTACCCAGGTCGCTCTGAATCCCAGTTAGTCCAAAAGCATCCCTCCCCCCTCCACCCCCCCGGCAAAGCTATCCGTCCCTGAGCAGGGATGTAAATACTTTGATATTTTCAAGATCTCTGTGGGAAGCGATTGTGCCTAAGTGGTAGCGCTCGGAGCTTATTATCGCTGGAACCGATTTGTATTGCTGGGACTGCGTCCTGCCAGAAAACTCCCAAAAAATCCAGCGCTGAAAAGGGCTGTAAATTCCTGTGCTGCAATATTTCATCGAAGGACGTCATGGAAAATGTGGGCTGGGGGGGGGGGGGGGGGGGGAGCAGTCTCGGGATGGGCAGAGGGGGGAAAAGGGTGACAAGGGGGGGGGACACGTGTAAGATTTTTCCTTTTTTTTCCCCCTTTCTGACCAAAGCCTGAACTTCTGCCTGAGACACGACGGCTGACAGCCAGCCCGCACCTCCCCACAGCCGCCTTAGGTGCTTCGGCAGCTCCGCTTCGCATCCGCTCCCGATTGCGGCTTCTTCTTCCCTAAAAGCTCCCGCAGGTCCCGCTCGGAGCCGGCGGCCGAGCTCTGCCCGCGGGGGGTGCCCGGGGGCCGGGGCTGGGCTTTGGCTGCCACCGGGAGAGGGCCCGTCTGCCACCGGGCACACACACACGCGTGGGGCAAAGAGTTGCCGTGTGATGGACTCTCAAAAATGGTTTGGGGGTGCGTGTGTCCCCCCAGATCCCACTTCTCCCTCGGTCCGTTCACCCCCTGACACCCACCCACACCCAAGCGCCTATGTCCCCAGCCTTGAGCCCCTCGCTTGAACGTACCCCCTCGGCCTTAAATAAACCTTTAGGGATCGTTTTGCTACGGATTTGGAGCCAGCGGCCACGGGGATGGTCGCGACTGAAAGAAAAAAAAAAGAAAGAAAAAACAACAAAAAAACCCAAACAAACAAAAAAAAAAACAGCCGAGGGAAAAGGGATGGTGCTGGGCAAGAGGGAGGCGGGGGGGTGGGGTGGGGGGGTGTCCTGCGGGTGGTGTTAATGCAAAGCAGGGGCAGCGGGGAGGGGGACATGAGGCGGTCACTCCCCTCGCCCTGGGTGGTCCGGGATCGCAGGAACACCCCGGCCCCTCTCCGAGCAGCACCCAGCCCGCCTATAACAATACCACCTATATACATTTCCATACTCGGATTACACCCGGCCTGGTTGCAAAGTTGACTTCACTTAAGCAATTAGCTAGTAAAAATACCTTCGGCGCAGGAAAAGGAAGAAAGCTTGGATTTGTCTATTTTTACACAAAACACTGCCGAGTTTCGGGGGGGGGTGGGTGGGGGGTGGGGGTGGCGGTTGGGAAGCGTGGCGGGGCTCGGGGGTGGTCGCGGGGAATATGCGGGGCCAGGGCGGCAAAACGGGCTCCAAACGGTGCCAGGATTAGCAGGGCTAATTGCTCTAGATGATCTTTTATTGTCGTCTTCTCCTCATTTTTTTCCCCCTTCCCTGCATCTCTCCCCTGCCGGGGGTGGGGGGGGCAGTTAGGCCACCCAACCCCCCTTAACCCCAGGACAAGCGGGTCCCGTCCACCCGCACACCATCACCCCCCTCGAATATCAGGCACAGCACGGCTTCTCTTCCCCAAGCTCGCCTTTCCCCGGTTCAGGGGCTCGGTGTAAAACCCTCCAACCTTCCTGCTATTCCCACGGCGAGGCCTATAAAACCTGCAGCGATATATTTCCATTTTTAACGTTTGCTGGCTATCATAAATATAGAGGAAACCAAATCTTCGCACTCCAAAAAGATACTGCGAGAGGGGGAAAGGGGCACTGGTGCAGGGGCTGGTTGTCTGTGAAGGGGAATGGTTTGATTTCCACGGAGAGGTTTTGGGTTTTTTGCTCGGAGATATTTTATTTCCTAGTGGAAACGCTGCCGGTGGCGACGGTTTTGAACGCGGGTTTTACAGGAGCTCTTTACGTTGTGTTTCGAGCTCATCCCCGGGTGTTTTGGGGACAGATCGGGAAGATTCAGTCGCAGAGAGATGTAAAGCAAAGAAACCTACCCTTCTGGCGTCTTGGGGAGGGGGGGGGATGCTCGGGGAATTCGATGCGGAGCAAAGCTCAGGGTCAGCGATGCCCTCCCTCCGCAAAAATAAAAAGAAATACAGCGAGAAGCGGAGGATTTATTCTGCACCAGCTGCCCCGGAGCTGTAAGCAGCCAGGAAAGGTGATCGCTTTCCGAAAAAGCATTTTGGGGTTTTTTTTCCCCCCCTTGCCGAGCAGCCGCCCCGCTCCGCGCTCTGCTCCGCGACCCCGGACGGGAGGGCGCAGCGGCCGCCGCCTCCCCCGACAGCCCGGGCGGCCCGTTCTCCTCTTCCTCAAAGGAAAAGCTCCAGAAGTAACTCCCCCACCTCCTCTCACCCCCTCCTCGGCTACCTGCCCCTGGCCTGGGGTTCGTCCAGGGCTCTTCTCTGCCTGTCCCTGTCCCCAAAGCCCCCCTCCCCCCCCCTCCCCCCCTTGCCCCGGGAACAGGAGGGCCGGTGCTTTCGGCAGGATTTATTTTTCGGAGAGGGGGCAGAGGATGGGAAAGGGAAAGAAAGACGGGGAGGAAGGAGAAAAAAAGGAGAAAAAGAAAAGCCCCTGATGTGGAATCCCTCTTGGTTGTATCACAGATGTGACAGGCGCCCCGGAGGCTGCTCACAACTGCTCGCGAATAACGCGGAGGGAGTTTGGAAACCCGATCGGTATCTTTCTTTTAAAAGGTATTAAATTGTCATTAAAAACTTTAAAAGCAAATCTGGAAGACGGGGGGCTTGGGGGGTGTCCCCCGCTCGCTGTTTGTGCAGAGGGTGCAGGGGGCCGGACCCACAGCACTGCGCTGCGGCCTGCAGCGGTGCGGGGGCGGGGGGGGGGAAGTTTTTCTTCTTTTCTTTTTTTTTCTTTTCTTTCCCCTTCCTTTCCCTCTTCCTTTCCCCAGTCTTGCAAGGGAGTACTCTGCGGCAGCCAGCAGCCCTGAAAGCTCCTGCAGCCGTGCAACCCGCCCTGCCGCCCCCCGGAGCGCAGGTTTCCACGCGCGGTTCACAAGAAGGTGACAAAGGTTTCAAACGACTTACCTTAAGTGACAGGTCTCCTGATGGGACGAGGTTCAAAAGGGTGGTTTTTTTGGGGGGGCAGGGTAAAGAAGGGGGTCTTTGCCTCCCTGCCTTCCTATTCTCCTTCCCCCCACCCCTTGTGCGTGCCCGTGGCACCCGCCAGAGCTGAGCACCAGGCTCCTAGGATTCAACTGCAAAACTTCAGCACAGATTTATATCCACCCCCCCGCTAAAAAAAAAAAAAAAAAAAAAAGCCCAAAACACACCCAGCCGAAAAAACAAACCGAAACACCAACCCACCCTCATCCCTAGAGCAGCCTCGGAGCAGGCGAGGGGTCCGACGCCTGCTCTCATCCCCGGCGCGGCGGCGCAGGCAGAAAAGGGCATTTCGAGCGGCAGCGGGAGTTTTCGCCGATTTCTTTTTATTAAAGCACCCCCGAGCCCGTGTTTACATTGCGCAGTATAAACATCCTGCCCGGGCCCGCCGAGCTTAAAAGAGCGCACGAAGAGGGGGTTTGAGGTGGGTGAAGCTCCGCGCTGCGCGGAGGCCGCGGCCGGGCAGCGCCTCCCGCCCCCGCCGCCCGCGGAAGTTGCGCTGCCCGCAGCCCGGGCCGCACCGCCCGGCCCTCCCCACCCCCCCGCCGTGGCTCTCAGCAGTAGGTGGCAGGGGGATGGGGGGGGGCCTGCCCACGCAGCGTCGCGGTCACGCGTGGGACAGCCCCCCCCCGCCCCGTCCTGGGCAGGGATGCGGCCCCCGGGGCGGGTAGGGCGGCGTGGAAAGGGCTCTTTAAAAGCTGCCCACCAGCTGGGAGCGGGGAGCGGAGGGGGGCCGGGACAGGGCGGCGGAGGGGGCCGCCCGGGAGGGCGTGGGGGAGCGGGTCGGGGCGGGGATCTCCGCTCCGCTCTTACGTCTGTCAAGGAGCGGCAGACGCCGCTGCGAGAGATAAAGTACAAGGCGAGCGGCGGGGCCGGGGGCAGACTCGACAGCCACCGCGATGGGAAGCAGCTCCCCGCAGCACCGGCAGCGCCGGCCCAGCTAGAGCCGGGGCGGGGCGGGGGGGGCACGGCGGCGGCGGAGCCCGGCCCGCCGAGGGGCAGCGGGGCAGGCGCAGGCGGCGGCCGCCGGCTTCTCTCTCGCAGCAGCCGAGCTCAGATCGCTTCCACCCGCCCCCCCATCCCGCCTCCCTGCGCACCCCCCTCCTCCCGACCCTCCGCCTCTCGCTCGCCTTCTGCAGCCGGGCTCGGATTTAGGGATAAAGTGGGAGGAGGAGGGAAAGCGGAGGGGGGGGGGGGTGTCGTCGTCGCTTCCATTTGTTTATCCGCGGAGGGGTGAAGTCTCCCGGTGGAGAGAAACCCCGCCGGGGGGCCGGGAGGAGGCCGGGGGGGTGGGGGGGTGGGGGGTGAGCGGCGGCGAGCCCCCGGCAGCGTGGCCTTTTGGGGGGGCGCCTGGGGGAGGGTGGCGGAGGAGGGCCGGGGCTGGCCGCCGCGGACCTGGCCGTAGATGACTGCAGAAGCGCAGCAGGCTCTGTCCTCTCAGCCCCCTCCTCCTCCGGTGCAGAGCAGCTACGGCCCCATGTCCTCCGTGGCCGAGAAGCAGCCGCAGAGCTCGGCCATGGACGCCGCCTCCGCGGCGCCCGGCGGGGCGGCCGGCAGCGCTCCGGGGAGCGGCGGCGGCCCGGGCAGCGGCGGTCCCAAGGCGAAGAAGACTAACGCGGGGATCCGGCGGCCGGAGAAACCGCCTTATTCCTACATCGCCCTCATCGTCATGGCCATCCAGAGCTCGCCCTCCAAGCGGCTGACCCTCAGCGAGATCTACCAGTTCTTGCAGAGCCGCTTCCCCTTCTTCCGCGGCTCCTACCAGGGATGGAAAAACTCGGTGCGCCACAACCTCTCGCTCAACGAGTGCTTCATCAAGCTGCCCAAGGGGCTGGGCCGCCCGGGCAAGGGCCACTACTGGACCATCGACCCGGCCAGCGAGTTCATGTTCGAGGAGGGCTCCTTTCGCCGCCGGCCCCGCGGCTTCAGGAGGAAATGCCAGGCGCTGAAGCCCATGTACAGCATGATGAACGGGCTCAGCTTCAACCACCTCCCCGAGAGCTACGGCTTCCAGGGCTCGGCCGGCGGGCTCTCCTGCCCCCCCAACAGCCTCTCCCTCGAAGGGGGCTTGGGGATGATGAACGGGCATTTGTCCAGCAACGTGGAGGGGATGGGCCTGGCGGGACACTCCGTGCCCCACCTGCCCGCCAACGGTGGGCACTCCTACATGGGCAGCTGTACCGGCTCCTCGGCGGGGGAGTACCCGCACCACGAGAGCTCCGTGCCCGCCTCCCCGCTGCTCGCCGGCGGCGGCGTGATGGAGCCCCACTCGGTTTACTCCAGCTCGGCCTCGGCGTGGGCTCCCTCCGCCTCGGCGGCCTTGAACACGGGCGCGTCCTACATCAAGCAGCAGCCCCTCTCGCCCTGCAACCCCACGGCCAACCCGCTCTCCTCCAGCCTTTCCACGCACTCCCTCGACCAGTCCTACCTGCACCAGAACAGCCACAACACCGCCGAGCTGCAAGGTAAGGCGCGGACACGCGTGGGACACACCGCGACGGCCGCGGACACGCGTGGGCCCCGGCCCAGCCGCTCCGTGGGCAGCGGCCGTGCGCTCCCCGGGAGGAGACCCCCGTTCCCCGCCTCCCCTCCCGGGGGCAACCGGGAGGCCGTCGGGGCTCGCCGCCGCTGCGGGTCTGGGGACCGCCGGGCCGGGGCTCCGCTCCCCGGGGGCGGCTGCTCCGCCGCTGGGGCAGCGCTGGGCCTAGAGCCGGTGGGCTCCGGCAGGGCGGGAGCTGCGGGAAGGCGAGGCCCGGGGGGTCTCACGCCTCAGCCGGGACCCCGAGGGAGGAAAGGGGGAATGTCCGCTGTCCGCACCCCACGGCCCGCCGGCAACTCCGCTCGGGGTTGCGCTTTCCCGGCCCATCGCCCCCCCCCGCCCTCCGCTCCTCCGCCCCTGCGGCTGTCGGTGGCCCGGGCCCCCCGCGCCCCCCAGCCCCGGCCCGGGGATGGAGCTGCCGGGGGTGGCCGTGCCCCGGCTCTCGGAAGGGGGTCACGGTGCTTGGGCTGGGAGGAGGCCTGGGGAGGGCCGAGGGCAGCGCTGGGCTTCGTCCTGCCGCCCGCGTTCACCTCGGGGCGCGGGGATAGCCCTGGGGGCCGTGGTGGGGCGAAGGGGCAGGTTTGGGGGGGTCCCTGCACATCACCCCGGGCCTTTCGGGGGAGCGGGAAGCGCCTGGCAGAGGCGGGTGTGAAACGGAGCGTTAGCGGGGCAGAAATGGCAAAGCGAAGCGGGGCAGAAGCGTCAGGCGGCCGGTGGGGAGCAGCCGAGCCCGGGCCCAGCACCGGGGGTCAGCACCCGCCGGCGGGCACCGTGCGGGCCCGGCTCCGGGGGAGCACGCCCGCATCCGCGGGAAAACGGAGGAAAAATCCCTCCCGAGGAGCCACCGGGCCCGCTCGCGGCCTTCACCGAAACGCTCCGGATTAACAGCGGAATTGCGGGCGGCGGAGTGGCGGCAGCGCGGGTCCCGGGCGAGCACCGCGCCCCGTCGCACCCGCGTTCACCTGGGGTTTGTGCCCCGGGGTGGCGGCGGCAGCAGCGGCAGCGGCCCCGCTCCGGTGCCGTTTGGGCCTCCCCGCCCGGGCTCTGCCGCCGGCCCCGCTGCACGAAGGCGCTTTCCCCCGCTCCGCACCCCGCGGACGTTGCGCCCGGGCGGAGGCGGTGGGAAAAGCACCGGGCACCTCCGAGGGCGCAGAACGGGCAGCAAAGCCCTAAACCCGGCGCGGCCGGACCCCGGCTGCTCGGAGCGCCCCTAGGCCGGACAGGGAGCGCCCGCGGCCGCGGGGTTCTGCCACCGCACCTGTCCGCGCCCGCGGAGCCCCGGCGGTGCCCGGGTGCTTGTGTGCGTGCAAAAATACACCCAGTTCCGCGCTGACACCCGGGGGCCGCGGGGGCTGGGTGGGCTGGTTATTTATTTGTTTATTTATTTATTTTACCCCAGACGGCGGCTTTCTCTTTTCTCGCCCCCTCCGCGCTCAACCTCCTCTACTAAATGTAATTCCCATGGCTGACTATCTTCCCCCCCCCCCCCCCCCCCCGTCCCGCAGGCATCCCGCGGTATCACTCCCAGTCTCCGAGCATGTGCGACAGAAAGGAATTCGTCTTCTCTTTCAACGCCATGGCCTCCTCCTCCATGCATTCAGCGGGCAGCGGCTCCTATTACCACCAACAAGTGACATACCAGGACATCAAGCCGTGCGTTATGTGATACGGGGCGGAAAAAACACCTCCTGGGGCCGGCAAGGCCTGACCCGGGCACCGAGCCCCCCCCCTCCAGGACCTTCTCGATGGAATGGGGGGGGTCTCTGCAGACTGGCTTTGTTCGGGAGGTATAGACAGGCGCCCCGGGGAGCGGCAGGGGACGGGGCGTGCGGCCCCGGGGCTGAGCCTGCCCGCAGCTGAGCATCGGCCGGGCCCGGCCGCCACCACGGGTCTGAGTCACCGACGGTCTCTGCCTTCTTCTGCTTCTTCGCTTGGGGCTGGGTTGAGAAGAAAGCAAAAGCAGCCCCCTCTCCGCCCTGAGAACCCTGACGGCGAGTTTGGGTGAAGAGTCTGACAACTGAGGTTTTGATGCTTCTTTAAAAAAGGGGGGGGGGGGGGGAAAGATAAAATTAAATTACTAATTCAGTTTTGTAATTGGCATTGAGCAGTGTCGCCATCACGGTTGGTAGGCGGACAGCCGGATCGGGCTGGGGATGGGGGGGGATGTGCTGGAAAGGACCCCGACCCCAAAGCCGGCGCATCCTGCGCCCGCGGTCCCCTCCGCGCTGCACCGCGAGCAGGAGCAGGCCCGACACCGGGGTCCCCCGCCCCAGCCCCGTCGGTCCCGTCTCACTTCGAGCCCCTTCTTAGGAGAAATTTTTTTTTTTTTTTTTCCGGCAAACACCCAGGGGGCAGAAATCTGTCAGAGGGATTTTTTTCTTTTAGCTATTAATTTTTTTTTTGCCTGCATAAAGACTGCAGGATCAGACCCTATGCAGAGAGAATAAGGCACTTTGACAAGAGACAGCCATGCTCATTCTGTTATTTATTCTACATAATTTTTTTGTTGTTGCTAATAATCGAGACACGAGTAGTCTCAGTTGATCAGTATTAAATCGGTGAATCTCTGTTGGCAATATTTGCCATATAGATTTTTTTTTTTTTAGTTAACCTTTGTAAATTTTAAACCGATCATGGTCTCTGTAAAGACAATCCTCCATATGTTTTTATAGAAATATATATATAATGAAGGATTATTCCCCTCCCTCCCCTTTCTATGGTTTTTTTTTCGCCCTGTCTTTGTACAGTTCGGTGACACCTATTTTAATTCTTTCTGCACTGTATAAAATTGTAATTATGGGGGTATTTTTTTCGCCCTGCCCTTTTGTGTACGTTTTGTCCCCAAAGGAAAAAAAAATCGAACCGAAATAAAACATGTATGTTATTTGTACATGGGCTTCACGATTGTATGAGCATCAAATAAACGAGCATGCGGTGTAACACGCGTAATTATATCTGAGGAGTGTGTGAACTCCGCCGAGCTGCGCGGAGCGCTCCGCACTGCGCGGGACGCCCGGCCCGGCTCCGCAAACCTCCCGCGGTCGGTGCCTCAGTTCCCTGCCTCGGTGCAGGCTCCAAAGGGCCCTTTTTGGGGTTCGGCTGCGGCTTCCGAGGGGTCCTCCCGCGCCGGGGATATTTAAAATGCGGGTAACGAAAGGAGGAGGGAAGAAAAACCGGAGACGGTTTTTATTTTTATCTTTTTACGGTTATTATTATTTCACGTTGTTCCCCCCAAGGAGAAAGCGAAAGGCGGTGTTTCACGGCTCTTTGCCTGTTTCTTGGAGAAAATACAGCGGGGACGGAGCCTGTGCCTCCTTTCCCCCCCCCCCCCCACCCCGGGAGGGACACGGGCATTTTTGGGGCAGCCCGAGCCGCGCATCCCCGCGGATCCCCGCCGTGCTCCACCCGTGGAACCTCCGCTGAGAACGGCACGGCGCTGCGAGTTCCCGCGGCTCCTTCCCCTGCGTGAAAAATAATAATAATAATAAAAATTAAGCAGATCATCTCCTGCACCATCACCATCCCATGCTGTGGGATAAATCCGCAGCGAGGGGACAGCAGGCAGCGGGGACTGGAAAAAAAAAGTAGTTTTTTCCTTGCAAAGTTTGGGTTTATTTGATCTAAATGAGGGTACCACCATACCCAGGAAATTTTGCTTTAACCCATGGGCCAGTATATCTATATCAACACTCATACTATGAATATACACATACAAAACAGCATGTGAATTAATCTGATTAGTTGGCTGTGTATTTCTGTCTTTATATAGGGAAATTAGGTTACTGTACACTATTTAGCCCAGCTGTGTGTGATCAGCTTAATTAAAAGCAAAGTTAGCTGGTAACAACAACAGCTTAATTATTCTTTTAATTTAAGCAGGTGGGAAAGGCTTTAACAGAGTTGGTGGAGGCCTCTCTTAGAGAGTTTTTTTGTTGTTGTTTTGGGGTTCTTTTGGGGGGGAAGAGAGGGGTTTTGGATTATTTTTTTTTTTTTTTGTGAGAGTTGGTCTGTAGTGGCAAGCAGCCTGCAGTATTTATGGGGGTTTCCTTGTTTTTATGCCTTTACGGGTGGATTTTGTTTTCCATCGTCTGCGCTGCTGCCCGTCCCCGTTGGAGGTGAGCCGTGTTGTTGCCATCCTTTTCATATACCAGCTGAGGACTGAGGGTTTTGCTCCTGAAGCACATAACTGCGCTAGGTGTGGCTGAGATAAAGGCCCAGGGTTAGGAGTTCAGTCTTTGCCAAGTGGTTCTTCCTTCCTTGAAATCTTGCTGTTGCTCCTAAGGCTCGTTTTCATCCTTCAGATTAATTTTGGACTTGCTCGTTTGTGTGCAGGACTGGTGCCTTCACAGCCTGGTCTCCGCCAGGCTGGAAAGGGCAGAGCAGGTACCTTGCAAGCCTGAGGTCCAGCTTGAAGGGGGTTGATATCTGGTCCCCAACAAAGGTGTACATGATTTATTTTCCTCCCTCCCATCGGTTCCTAAACCTGGAAAAACAGAGCCACCGCATACCACGGACGCCACATATTCCTCAAGCCAGTGAGCGCAGTCTAAACAGACAGCTCTCCATCTCAGACACCTCCACCAGGGAGGAGAGGATGAAACCCCGCAGGCTCCTGCCCCCAGCCCTTCTGCACAAGACAAACTTGATTTTTTCCCCTGCATGTATTGTCCCAGAGGATGGCAAAACCCCCAGCCGCTATCACAAACGGTGCCTTTATGCAGGCTCCGCGCCTGTGTTTGCAGGGTTGGTTTGGGCTCTGGTGGGAGGCGAGGAGAGAAGCCTGCTCAGAAATGCTGTTGGAGCCCTGTAACAGGAGATGAGACATGGGCTTGCTCAGAAATGTGGTATTTGCTCACGTAACGGCCCAGATCTGAGCGTGGTCAGCTGCTGTGGCTGCGTTGGGTACCAGCAACCCGCTCGCTGCTCCTCGGCACCCGCTTCCCAGTCTGTGGGTGCTACACCCCCACCATTTCCTTGGGGCTTTGGATTTCTCCTGGAGGAAAGGTCTCATTGCAGATGCAGGCCCATGAGTTTTCTACAGGGCTGAGATTTTGAAGCATGACGAGAAACAGGGCCTGGTGTCTCCAGCTGGGTTTGATGCAAAGCGAACCCCTGGCTCAGGGGACCAGGGGTTCACAGGCGAGCTGTGCCCCGGCCGTGCCCTGCCATGGCCAGGAGTTGGGGACCTCGACCCTTCCCTCTGCTCCTCCCGGCACGTCCACCACCCTCGCAGGGCCACCACGCATCTGCCGCCACCCTGTCACCCTCCCCCCGGCTTGTGTCCCCAGGCATGTGGATGAGGGGCGCATGGATGGTCCCGCGTGGGGACACGCTTGAGGGGCGTGGGGTCACGCAGGGACCCCAGAGCAGGAGCGCACACCGCTGTGACAGGAGAGACGGGGCTGGCCCCCCCCGGGGGGACACGCACATCGCCGGGGGGCGTCGGGGCGGTCTGCGGCTCGTTTTTTGGGGGCAGCATCCTGGCAGGGATGCCGGGGGGGGGCTCTCGGGGCGGGGCCGGGGGGACCCCGCGGGAGGAGCGGGGCCGGGGTGGGGGGCGCCCCGGCAGGGGGCGGGCGGTGCCGTTACCGTGGCGGCAGCGCCACCTGGTGTCGGGGACCGGAACCACCGCCCCCCCCCCCCCGCGCCTCGCCCCCGCTCCCCGCCCCGCCGCGGGTTCCCCCAATTTGGGCTTAAAACCTGGCCGGTTCTGGGGATTTCTGACCTTTTCTCCAAGGGCTGGGTGTTAAAGGTTTGCTTTATTTTACTTTTTTTTTTTCTTTTTGCCCCCCCCCCTTCCCTCCGCCCCCGGCTTCTGGCATCCGGAGCTCTGAAGGTGAACGTTCCTTTATCACACCTTCAGATGTAGCATCGTGATAGTGGTGACTGAACATGCCACACCAAACTGGCTTATGGGATGCTTCTGATCAGTGCCCGGGAGGGACAGAGGGGGCTATTTGGCATGGCATAGCATGAAGTAGCCCATAAATGCCGACACTCGGCCCATGATGCTCTCAGGTGAGGTTGGTTACCCAGAGTAGCAGAAAACTGGGTACCCTGGAGCCTTAACTGAGGGGAACAGACACCTTGAATCTTAAGCAGGATTTGGAAGGCCAAGTTCTGATTTTGGTACCAACTTCTTAGCAGGCAAAGGCTCAGATCCATCAGAACAATTGGATGCCTGATTTCTCCCTCAAAACCAGAAGTCTGGGACCTGTGTACAACAGGGCATCCGAGCCACAGTTCTTGTCACTTTTGAAAAGGGGACTTGGATTTCTATGTCACTGAAAAGCTTTTGGAAGACCACACCTGAACATCTGTTCCCTTTCCATGCATATTTACGAGCGTAGCTGCTGCCTGACACTGATCTCCTCAGGACAAGACAGTGCTGGGGTGCTCCTGTGGGCTTTGCATTTGCATATCCCTGCCAAGAAGTCTTTGTCACTGGGAGCCATCCTTGGGGATAAAATATCTGATGCAGGTAAGCGTGACTGGCCAAAGGAGACCCCCCCAACCCCCCGATGAGCAGGAGGTGCCCTGGGCACTAGCAGCAGCTCTGCAATCAGGGGCTGATGTTATTCATAGAAACAATTACCAGATCAGATCAGCGAGGGAAGGCCCACAGCTCAGGGGTTTTTAAGTAACTTGCACCGTCAGTATCCATCCTACCCGATAAGAACTTAACATCAGAATATTGCTGAGGAAAGACAACGCAACGAATAAACCTGTTACTGAGCTTCTGGGTTGGGGATTTGTCTGTTTGCACAGTTTTACAAAAAGCTCTTTGAGACCAATTCCCATGATCAATAGTTGCTCTGATCCATCAAACTTCTAATAAATGTTTTAACTCCAATCTTAAAAATGAGCTAAATTTTTGCAAGGGAGATGCAGATCCTTCAGCAAATGTCACTGAGGTGAATCACTTTGTCATAAACATGAATTTCCTCTTCTCGGACACTTCTCGCAGGTCTTCTGAGAGATCCCAGGAAGCCTGCAGGCCACTGGTACAAGCAGCAAAGAGCAAATGACAATTCTAGAGGACAAAGCATCTCTGCCTGATCATGGAAAGAGATGCGGGGACACTGGCAGTGCCACTTTACTTCAGTGGCTCTTACATGGGTGTGAGCCTGAACATAGGCGTTTCTTTACTTAAAGCAGCCGGAGTTGAAAAACCCAAAGTGGTGCAAAAAGGCAGTTCTGCGGCTCAGCCCAGCCTCAGGCTAATTACTGAAAAAATAAGCAAACACACCTGGGAAAGCAAGATGACATGGCCTGGAAAGTTTTGCAGGGACTCACAGTACCAAGAGTTCACTTGCCATAGCAATGGTGTTCCTCTGTGGTCAAGAAAAGCCGCTGCAGACCAGCTACCCGAGCAATCGCCGCCTTCAGAGAGATGGAAACACTATGCTGCAGAGTCTGAGCAGTGCAGGTGCCTGGAAAGACTCCGAAAACATGATATCCCTCTGGAAAAATGTAAGTGTTACTCTTGTCTGACTAATTATTCACTTAAAAATACTAAGGAGTGGCAGCAATGGATACACTAATGCCTAGAAACGTAGAAGCTTTTGCAGCATTTCATGTTTCCCTTCTTTCTGTGCCCCCTTTTTTCTTCTCCCACTAATGATCCCATATGTTTGCCTTATTCCTTAAAGGAAGAAAGTCACCCTGGTCTAGCTCCATGTGTTCCTGCATGGGATGGCTGCACTGTAACACATGTATGTGACTAGCTAGACCTGGGGAGGAGGCGTGTTTTGGAAAAAATTATCTCTGTTTCTCTCGCACGTCTGGTCTCACAGGGCAAGAGAGCTGTGGTTTGTCCCTGGGCTGGGAAAAGGCTTGTGCTGGGTGCCCTGACTGGAAGGCGCTTGTGGAGCAGGATGGGCAGAATCGTTCCCAGCCACAGCAGGGCTGACCTGCGCGTGGAGGCAGCAACCACAACACTGCGGCTCTCCATTGGGAAGCAGCAACAAGGTGCCCATCTGGGACATCAGGTACCTGTCACATAGAAAAGTCCAAAGGCTACCATGCTATGGGATTTTATTTTTTATTTTTATTTTTATTTTTATTTTTATTTTTATTTTTATTTTTATTTTTATTTTTGATGAGTTTCTAGTCTGTTCCCTCCAGTTGTTTTCCAAAGTGGTTGGAATTGCCATTTGCATCTAGTCTATCAGGAGCCATCTCCGCCTTCCTCATTTTCCCATCTGTAAAACGTGGGTGTTACTGGGGCCATGTAAAGATTGACTAGATAGGTCCGTATCCTGAACTCATTTCTCCCAGTGACTTCAGTGGGATGCCCAGCCCAGAACAATGGCAGGATACACGACCCTAAACATTTCTGCAGTGCTTTGAAAGATGAAAAGCAGTGACTTTTATACCTATGTCAGTGTAGGAGCAGGCAAACATTTCATGATGTTTACAGCAGACATCACAGACATTACACATGAAAACATGGGAAATGGTGCACTTTTCTTGTAGGGAGATAATCTTTAATAGATGGCAATGAGGAAATAAAAGCATTTGTACACAACAGCCTACCTCACGGAGGGGTATGTTTGCCTGAATAACGTGGCTACAGCCACAGATGTTTCCTCTAAAGCCAGAACTGCTGCACGGGGCTGTTCCTTCTGAGGAACCGGAATGAGAGAAATCCCAGCACATGCTTTTCTCCCAGCTCCTCACCTCTTGCTGCAGTTGTGGAGGCAGACACAGCCCCAGTGCTAGATTTTTCAATGGAAACATGCCCCTAGAAAACATTTGTTTCTCCCTTTGGAGCAGCAAAAGACGATGAAATCATAAAAAAAAAAAATAACCCAGACATGACTTGAAGATAGTATTTAACCGTCCCTTTTCTACGATATTTTATTGGTCTCCAGAGATAATGGGATAAAGCCTCTGTCCTTAAGGCCTGCTTTCTGGGGGGTGGGACCAGGGACTGATGTGCATGGAGATGCTGGAAGGGGGCCTGGCTGCGG
Organism: Falco peregrinus; assembly: GCF_023634155.1. Taxonomy (NCBI): domain Eukaryota; kingdom Metazoa; phylum Chordata; class Aves; order Falconiformes; family Falconidae; genus Falco; species Falco peregrinus. The sequence goes on from NC_073734.1 coordinate 5,736,713, forward strand.
GGCCCAGGGGAGGGCTCTCCTCCCTCCCTCCCCTGATGAGGAGATACTTTTTTTTCTTTTCTCTCTCCATGGAAACAAACAATCTCTGAGTCCTGTCACTCAGAAGACTACACAGCAACATGGACTTGTTTACCCGCTGTTGTCTTCGGTGTATTGAAGCTGTGTGGCCTTGTCCTTGTTCCAGGAAATGCATGGACGTAGCTGTCTGAAGGAAAACCCTAATTATTGTATAGTTTTCAGCACTGAGTGGCAGTTAGCCACCTCGCTTTTATTGTTAGCAGATTACAATGTTGCCTCACTGCTCTGTGCCACACACCACGCTGTGACTAATATCATTCAACAAAAGAAAAACCCCTCCAAAGTGACCCATGTTCTCAAGTCTCGTGGATCTGGTAGAGGCTCCATTCATCTGATACTGTTTTCTCTTCGCATCTCTCCCATGAGCGAGGATAGGAGGAAGGGCCAAATTGCCCTGGGAAGCTCACGTCCGTGATGTGACACCTAGGGTGGTCGCTGCTGGATCCCACACCCTCCCGGCTGCCATGAGGGTGGAGCGGGGTTTGCTCACACCGACCAGCCTCCAGAGCTGTTCAGCATCTTTCCCCGCTGAACCCTCAAAAAGAGGGGTGTGCAGTAACAACATCCTAACTTGTTTGTGCCATGAAAGGAGCTGGAAAGAATGCACTGAACCACATGACAAGCGAGGACATCAGGCTGCGCAGAGAATAGAAAGACCTCATTTTTAATTACTTCTGAACAAAGTTGGCTCAGTAAAGTATTTCCCATTGTACTGCTGAACTTTTCTTCTCATCACACAGCAGTGAAACACAGGCTCCTCTGCTGCTGCAAGTGAACTCAAATCGAGCCTGGTTAGGGATCACTTCATTCCCTATTAAAAGCAGACTACCCATCCGTCACCAGCGTTTCAGACTCTCCTGCAGCATCCACGCAGTTCTTTGCCACTGCAGATGTTTTTATCATGAGAGTCTTAAGAAGCAAGGATGCCCCACCGTCCTTACAGAAAGAGTGTGGGGGTTCAGCGCTTAAAAGATACCTTCTCCCCACTGCTCCAGGCATTGGCGGTCACAGGAAGGCCATTATGGAGAACTGGTTTGAAGAATTGAGGCCCCCAAAGTCTTAGACCGGTGCTTCAGTCCTAGGGAGGTAAGGGCTGGCATCCACCCGAGATGAGGCACAAACTGCATCTACATAGATGCAGCCAAGTTCAACCTACACACGCTAAAGGCAAGGCCAAAGCTACAACAGGTACAAACCCAAGAATTCTTACTTGAGTAAAGGTTCTCATCTTTAAAGCCTGTTAATTTGGACTGTAAATTCTTCAGGGCACAGGCTTTACTGTTTGATTGTTGGTACGCTATCTTGTATAGTCTTGGTCCAGGCCAAAGTAAAACATAAGCAGCCTTCAGTGCCTTGAGTTTCATGATGAGATCAGAGTCCAAGGATTCACTAAAACGTATCGCATTTCAGAGTTTTGTGGATTTAGAGAAAAGTCAGAAGTGACTCATGTATAACTGATGTCTTCCTGAGCATGCAGAGAGCCTGAAACAATAGATCTAAGAGATGCAGGCTGCCCCATTCACTTTTTCTTCAAAATCTGCTGTTTCCTCAAGTAGGAACTTGGTCAGCCCACAAGAAAAAATCCACATCTTACATCTAAAGGCACCAAAAGGCCTTGTAGGCGTCTGCCTTGGGCAGTCTTGCATTATATAATTAAATAGCAATTTAGCATCTTGCATTGAAATGTCTTTTAGCTAAAGATGAGCAACTTCTCAAGCAGCAGGAAGGGCCCCATCCTTGTCACTGCTTCCCTCGCTGGCCAAGACAGAAATTGCATTAACTTCAGGGTGCACAGGCTCAAACTCTGGCTGCATTGGTACATGCCACTTCAAAAAGCACGAGCTATACCCTCCTCTCACAGGAAGCTTATAGAACAGCTTTGCTGCAAGCCATGCTGGTTTTTTTGCAGAATGTAACTACGCAAGTTCTTGTTTTTGCTGTAGGGACCCTATAGCAACCCAAAGGTGATTTCTGAGGAGTACTGTTTTGCCTCCACGTAACCCCTTACTCCTAAACCTCTGCAGAAGCTCTGAACCCCGGTAAGCCTTCTGCAGCTTCAGTCTCTGTTTTTAACAGCTGCCTGTTTCCCTGCAGGTTATTGCTCTTGAAGCAGAGACGACAGAAATGAACGTGTACCTGTGTGCCTGCACTTCGCTTGCTACTGATTCGCCAAAGCTGCTGGTGCAGATGGGTTTGCAACAGGCTGCCAAACTCTGACTGGGAGCACCTGCCGCTTTGAATTAAACGCACTTTTTTCATGGAATCACAGAACAGTTCGGGTTGGAAGGGACCCTAAAGCCCCCCCAGTTCCACCCCCCCGCCAGGGGCAGGGACACCTGCCATAGCCCAGGCTGCCCCCAGCCCCGTCCAGCCTGGCCTGGGACACTGCCAGGGATGGGGCACCCACAGCTGCTCCGGGCAGCCTGGGCCAGCGCCTCGCTGCCCTCACGGGGAAGAATTTCTTCCTCATCTCTAATCTAAATCTACCCTCTTTCAGTTTAAAACCATTACCCCTTGTCCTATCACTACAGGACCTATGAAAAAGTCTGCCCCCATCTTTCTTATAAGCCCTCTAAATATTGAAAGGCCACTATAAGGTGTCCCCAGAGCCTTCTCTTCTCCAGGCTGAACAACCCCAACTCTCTCAGCCTGTCTTCATCTTTAATGACAAGGCCCAAAAGACCTTGCCATTTACTAGTAACCTGGATCAAAAATGACTACTTAAGTTGGAAAGCCAACTATCATAGCATCAACATCACTATTCCAGGCCATTCAAAATGCTAATGAATGGTGCATTAGCTTGAACTTAACAGTAATTCTTCTTCTTCTCTGAGCCCAACTACTGTTACATACCTCTGTCTAGTTAGTAACTTCTCTGTAGCGTGTTTTGGACAGTTAATTGCCTATTGGGAAAGTAACGAGGTATTAGCTAGCACTGTGAAATGTGGCCTCACAATACATGATGGAAAAAAGTGATGGGTCAGCAGAGATCTGCCCACCTGGATACAGAGCTAGCACAGCTCACCCTCCGGGTTACACACAGAACCACAACTGCAAACAGAAAACCATCTAGATATGTTTGTCTGAACAAAACTGGCCACTGACTGCATGCAATGTTGAGAGCAAAGCAAGCAAACGTAACACATTTATGTATCACGTAACACATAAACATACCTGCACTGAAACTTCAGATGTTAAGAAATCAAATAAGGTAAGGAGATAACATTCCCAGAAATTTGACCAGAAAAGATTGGTTCAATCTGAGAAGCAACAAGGGATGTTTGAGATGCTGGAAGTTTTCACTGGCAAAGTAACTGCTTTTTAACTGCTATGGTCACCTGGGCATCCTCACCAATGCAAGCAGCATTGCAAGAGTCAAAAAGAACATCACATGATCATGTTACTTATTTGCCCTCATTTGGAAGGGGAAGGCAGTGATACATAATTACTGTTTTGCTTTTCTTGCCCAGGCTTTCTAAGCTCATGATGTAACCTGTATGTTTAAGTAGTAACATAACACCTGACTCATCCTTGAAATGCACAACTACTGAAAAAAGACGCAGAGGACTTCACAGTGCTTATATTTTAATTCAGACTAAGTGATACTGAAAATAATTTTGAGTCAGAGAAAAAGAGAGCATTTTAGAGCATAGTACTGCTTTTTTTCCAGAAACCTTTCCTTTGTTGACCTTACAAGAAGCTGAAGCAATGCTTTCCTTCAGCCCCTCCGTACAGAGTGCTTGATAATGACGAGAACTTTTTATTTAATACTTTATGAAATGCCTGACCCTTGAGGCATAATAATGTGCTTAAAATATACTTAACAGTACCCTCTGGCTAAAAAAAGTTTCCAACTCATACTTAAAAAAAATATCCATTTAGATGCTTACTTTGACTATGTGCCCAGCATCAATGGCAAAAGTGCTTCTGTTTAGAAAGGATCGTTCGGCCAAAATTCAACTTGTTTTTCAGGAACAGGAAACCATAGAAAAAAAAGAAAAGTAATAAAAGCCATACCAAATAAATCCTCATTTGCCCTTACACCCTAAGTGAACATTCACGTGCGTACAACTCTTACTGTTCAAGCTAGTACTTGATAGCAGTTTCACAATGAAAAGCTGCCAGTGCTGCTGCCTAAGCCTCCTCGCTGTCTGATGTTGCGGGTGCAGGAAGACCACACTGGTGGTGACAAAGGCACAGCAGGAACAGGCATTGCTACTATCTCCAGCAACTTTTCAAACAACTCCATACCAGACTAGTCACCCACAAGTTTTGACTGTGGTCTGTCTGCTTTTCATTTCCACTACAATGATTAATATTAATGTCATTTCACAGAAGCAATGGAATCACAGCAAGTTATGAGACAACCAGGAAAAGCATCTATTTTATAATTTTCTGCATCCATGAAAAGGCAGCTGAAGTGTTTTGGGGAAAAGCAGAGCAGAAAACTGGTCTTTACTTTGCTCTGCCAGACTGAAATAAGAAATATAAGGTTTACAAAGGGCTGAATTAACCCAACAAAGCTGAGAAAGGGGCTACCATCTCTTCCACCTGATGTTAACAGCTGTTACTAGAACTCAGTGGCTGAGCCAGCGTTTCCACAGCCATTCTTCAAGAGCACAAAAAATGGACAATCTCTCCCCCAAGCCATTTGTATGAACAATATGCTGAAAATTCCCAACAGGCAAAAGCCATTTTTTAGTAAACAGAATTGTAACCCTTAAGACAGGTTTTCCACAGCTGGCTTTTAAGCTCACAAGTACAAATTCGCAGGTACAGCCTTCAAATGACAGAACATAGCCACCTTGCTACATGTGGCTGCATGCAGCTACCAAGGGGCAGGTTTTTGATCCAGGCCTCACAAACGTACACACCAAATGGCAAATCAACCTATGGCCAACCAAAACACAAATACACAGAATGTGGGTACTTTGTGGATAACTGTTTAGAGAAACGGCCCCTCTGACACCTGTCTAGACAAGTACACTTTGCATGTACAACTGCAGGATGAGGCAGGCAAGTCAGCTGTGAGATGTATGCCTTGTTTGTGTGAAAAGTTGGCCTTGCACTTTGCTGTTCAGCCTGCAGAAATCAGAGGATATACCAATATCCTTGAAAACTTAGGTTGGATTCTCACAAAACAATGAAAACATGCCCAGTTTTTTCCTCTATTCATATTCATTTCTGACTATTGATTTCTACTTGCCCTTTGTTTCTCTGATTCTTGGCCAGCTCGACTCGCAAAGTATTACCCCCGAGGCTCAAGCCTTTCAAAGAGGATACAGCACTCTCTGCGGTTGCTTTATCCTTGTAATCGAGAAAAGCCCTATGCTGTGCCGCTTGCCAATTCAGTCGTAAAGGAGTTGCATGGAATTCCCTTAAAGCACATTTCAGCTCGCTCACTCTTAGGCTGGGAGGTATGTTCCCCACATACACAGTAGCAATCATGCCAGATCCCTCTAATCTGTGACTTAGAGAATCACTTTCAGCACAATGTTGTCCTATTTGAGCTGAGCCCGTAGCAGCCTGCGGTCGTGTATTTTCAGCCACTACCTCCTCATTTAACGCTGCTGGTGTGTTGGCATTTGCCAAGTCTGAATGTTCGTCTTGGAGGGTGACATCCTTGCCAGCCTGCTTCTCTCTGTATCGAAGACTCTTTAGGATGGGGATTTTTCCCAGCATCTCATAGCTGACCTAAAAAGGAGGAAGACAGATACAACTATGAGATTTCTCGCCTTCCAGAAAAAGACAACCACCATCAGGACCCACTTGTGCCATAAAAAGAGAGGACCTTATTACATTGCTACATTCAGAGTGCCAGAGCATTCAAAATGTTACTAATTGCTGGCCTGATTCTGAAGCTGCTCCCTAAATACACATTGCAGGACAAAAATAAACATTAGTTACTCTTTAAGCAAGCAGCACAATGTAGATCCAGCAGGAAAATCAAAACCAAACTCAGAACCATCCGATTTTGACATTTATTTATCAGAGTGCTTTCAGATTCGTGTTCTCATTGTTATCCCTTAATGATTGCTTTGACCAAGGTCCTGTGCTCCTGCTCTGGCAGTATCTTAAATGCTTACAATTCATCAGACCATCAGTTACTTTCATTCTGCAGACCTCCTTGCGCTCTTTTCTCTCAAAACAGGATATCCCGTAGGCTGGATCATACAATGGGGAGGGACGATGGTGTTGAGTTTGCAGCTGGGGAGCGTGCCTTGTAGCAGGGCTCCTATGAATGTGGGCCCAGCTGGAGGCACGTTCTCTGGTTGTGGCACATCAGCACGGCCTCCCTCTTGTCATCTGACCTCACACACCACCTGCAGCTACTCATCAGATCCCACATCAGTCTGCTGGGTTGGATCACAGAACGGAAAAGCGCCTGGACACTATACTTCAAAACTGAACCCTCTATCCCTTCCACCCATCCCCAGCTCACAAGCAGCTTTTCTGGAAGGGCTCTTCCTCTCAACAGCTGAACCCTATCCATCTCAGGCATGAGCTGCCCTAGGCTGCACTCAGTGACTGGCAGGAAACGCAGTGGTTCCCTAGCTAATGTGGTCTAGCTCTTGGCTTGCAGACTGCAGTTGGAAGGAGGAATAATTCGTACTTGGCTGCTGGACAAGCAGAACATCCATCAACACAAGATTCAATTCTTAAATTTAGGGAGCAAAACAGAGCCTAGGGAAGCGATGCCTGAGCTAGCAGAGACCCAAGCTAGTAGCCCACACAGTGTGAGCAAGCCACTTGAGCAGGGTCACTACTCAAGAGGCTGTATGGGACTAGCACCACCATATCCCGGCTAGAATATGCCTGCAGATCTCCCAGCTCAGATCTCTCTCATCTCAGAGCCCCTGAATTCTACAATTACAGTCAGATTGAGTTTAGATCTGCCTGCACCACTTCAAGGCTAAAACGTACAGGAAGAGTAGCCCAGCTCTGAAGTGACCTGAATAAATCAAAGATGGGGTGGGGGCAATGCTGGGTTTAGGTAACGGGAAAGCCAGTCAGCAGAATTATCTCAAACGTTCCCAGGGCTTCTCTTCTGAGAAGCAAACAAGCAAGTTTTATTTTGGGCTGAAACTAAATAAAAATCCAATTTACATAAAGTGGGTCCTAGCTCTGTCTTGTTAATATAGTATCAAACAGCAGAATAGGACTAACCACTATGGGCAGAGGCTACCTCCATTCTGCCACACTGCAAACCCAGAGTCAGGGTGTTTGGGATCAGACCCTTTAAACTTCATGACTGAGAACAATTTCTGAACAAATTTGGCCTGATCTGGCTGCCAGTACAGAGAGGCAAGGACTTCCTCTGGGGCTCTGGGAGCCTCTGCACTCTGAAAGGTACATGCCATTTTCAGATTTTGAAGAGTTATTGCTCTGTGGATTCCTGGCCTGATTTGTTTTTCTCAGCCAAGAATTCAGACTGCTGTGTTTGACAGCAAACTCCCCTTCCCTGGGTGATACAACATCAAACCAATGGCTGAAGCCATCTTACTTTGTTTTTACTGGCCAGCAATTAGGAACATTTGTTGTCCTCTGTCAAATTTCTATGTGAAACGTAAGCTCTATGCTAATTACACAAAACAGGAAAAACATTTTTCTATCCTCATGCAAGTAATCACTCCTGGGCCCAAAGCACAACCTCAACCTCTTACCAAGTGTATGTACAGCTCCTTTGACCCTGAAATTAAACTCGGTTCCCAAGGCATGGACTGGGTGTTTAGTTAGAAAGATCAATGCCACCAAGGGCAAACCCTCACCACTTTGTACATCAAGGGAATCAAAGAGGTGGGCACTGAGAGGATGAACTCTGGAACTCTCAGTCTTTCAAGGACAAACCAAGGAGAGGATTTAGATGATCCAGGGGCCAGCATACTCTCTAAGAGACTCCAGCTGGCCAGGCTCAAACATGGCCTCTCCTCTCACTAGAGTGCCCAGTAGTTTTCGGCATCTGTTTCAGGCTCCCAGCAAACTCAAGAAGATGTAGTTACAACAGCCCCTTTGTAAGGGCTAGGAACTGTTGTTTTCTATAAAAGCTGAAGCTCTGATCAAACACCACCACAAAGTGAACCCATCATTACTTTAAGTTCAGCCCTACACAGGTATAAGAGTACGTAGCCTTTACAATACCAAAGCAACAAAGGCAGATGTTTTGGCACTTGGATTTTTTTGTAACAGAAAACAATCCATAAAAAACATACATTAGACAAGTTCTGACACTATCAACTTACATCCTTCTGCCACAAAAGAGACAGAGGATTTACCTTAAGGGTTGTTTTCCCTTGGGTCTAGGAGAAACTTTCAGCTGGGCCAAACCTTCTAAATCTTCCCCTATTTTTCCCCACTTTTATGTAAATGAAAGGCAGAAACTCAGTTTGGGATTTCAGAATTTTGATTCAACAAACCAAGCCACTACCTTTTCTGGGGTGCAGGGGGTGAAAGCCAAAAGGGCAAAGGGGGCAGTGGGTGGCAGAGGAGAGGAAAAAACTTGCTCTGCTCTGTTGCAAAATAACAAACAAAAGAACTCTGTGGTACTACAATGTGTTGCTAATTACGATCATGCAAAAAGTTTCTTTTGTCTTGTGAGCTGTGGAGGATTGCAATGATTTATTTCCATGTGGAGAGAGGCCAAAGATATTCCTCCTCTCTTTCAAACAAGCTGCACGTTTCTTGGTCCTGTGCCGGCTGGTCACTCCTCCCTAGCCTTGCCTAGTGCTTTAGGCTAAGCCAGGATGCAAAGGACTTGATCCCGTTATGTGGACCTGGGTAAACCCAGTGGTGGGAAGCTTCTTCCCTTGCTCCCTCTATCCCTACAAGGTCAAGGCCAAACCATTTATTGATGTTTGTAAACTTCTTATTGAGTGTTGGGATTTAGCTAAATGATTGGCTTTGGCAGTGAAGCCAGCTGAAGAAGTTTCCTATTATCCCTTGACCACCAATTCCCAGGCCAGTTCCATACTTCAGCCCTCTGGAGTTGGCCAACAAAAGTGCTTGTGGGTCTGCGCTATGAACTCAGTAACTGAAGTGATTCAGGTTAAAAATAACTCCACCAAAGGCAATTAATCATTTAACAATCCTGCCTACTCCCTGCCATAGCTGGGAGAGCCTTGGGGAAAGAGGACAGCAGGGTAGATGAATTCTTCTGGCACACAATTACCGGGCTATGAGAAAGGAGCTGAGAAGGGAAATGTGGCCCCTTTCTGCCAGAAACCTGAAGAAAACAGCGCCTTGGATGCCGAGTGCCAATACAAATCTTGAGCACTTAACCCTGAGCATCCACTCTTATGACACCTGGTTTGGTCCCAAAACAATGAGGTGGCAGATGGACTTACTGCAACGTCTCTGCTGCAACATCAGAGCTCTCTTCAACCTCTGTTATTCCAGAACAGTGAACACAGCCACTTTCAATATTTTGATGGGGAAAATGAAAGATGTGTTTGTCCTCTGACAGAATGAGTAATGCTGACCCCTGATACAGTACAGGCCAAGCCAAACACCACTTTGATTTCCCTGGCAGCAGAGGCGGTGCAGTTCTGATCTACGGCAGATGAGGGAAGGACATATATTGGAGCTATACGATGAGGCAGATGAGGGAAGCGATATATTGGAGAGCATGCTAAGTCCACTATTTAATTCTGCTTCACACAGCTACCCATCTGCACACACCAACTGGTAGAAAAGCCCATGGCTCGAGACGGAGACAGAAAATGCTGCTGGCCCTGCTGTGGAAGGCTGCAAAGACCACCAGTCTTTAGTACAGCACATCCACCAGCTCTTCCAAGTCCTGAGGCTGGTAGGCAGAACGTGTTTGAGAGATTCATCTTTGCCCACCTTGAGGGGTCTCTGACCCAAGACTGTTCATAAAGGCCTCCAGGACTGAGCCCACTCTTCATGTTGCCTCCTTAATCAGTTGCTTATTTCAAGGAGCACTGAGCTCACAGGGGTTTAAAACACAGATAAAGTCAAGACAGCTAGGACAGGCCAGCACAGTTGAACTTTTTATCATTCATTCGCACAAAATGTCCAAATATGTGCACACAATCTGAGGGCATATTTCTGGGAGCTGGCAGCCCATTAAGTCTGCTAGTGTCCCTCAGGAGAAACTTATGCAATCCACATTTGGAATACATCAGCAAAAACTGACTCTGTGGACTCTGCAGCAAGGGTCATATTTGCAAAGGTGTTGAGATGTTTAGCCATGCATGGAAGCATGCCCTGCTCATGCCATCCCTCCGAAAAACAAAACCAAACCAAACCAAACCTTGGCTTAAGGAACAACAATTTTTTTCTGATGGCAATGCTGTGTCCCTGGTAAAGGTTTTACCAGCTTGAATATGTGAATTTTTTGAGCTTTAATACAACATAATTTTGCTTTCCAAATATTCTATCACAGACCTGAATCAAAAGCTGTTTGTTGTCAGATAGTTTCCACCTCTGCCACTGTGTACTAAAATTTCAACATTGGACCCAGGGATTCCCCCCAGTTCATTTCATTTCGAGAAAAAGATTTTCCTACTTCTACAAGATTCTCAGCAAAAGAATGATTAAAAAACCAGAAGGAAATGCTTGCTAGAATATAGTCATTTTTCCACCAACTACTCTCATTTCCCTCTTCATGACCCCAAATATTTTAATTGGTCTGTACAGTTTCAATTTAAAATAAGCACAGAACAAATAACTTCATAATTGCAACAAATATAATAGACAACGTCACAGATAAAGATCACAGCTACCCATGCAAAATACTAAATGAGAAAGTAAGTCGTTTCATGAATTTACAGTTCCCAGAAACAATGGGTTAGATTTTCAAGACAGATGAAGCCAAATAATTCTCCACTGGCATCCAAATAAAGTTTTCCAGAGTGCTCAGCTCTTAGCAGCTCTTGCTGTCCTCCAACAGCACACACTGATTTCTCAAAACCCTGAACTGAGATGCAGAAAAGTTATCCATATACACACTCCAGTACTGCCTTTGTATTTAGAAGTGTTTCTAGAATGCCTAGCACTAATATCGATAATGCTTCTTCCATATTTATAATCTTGTAACTTTTATTTCCTTGGAAGTATTTAAATCAGCATTTCCATGACAAAAATCACAGCTAGTGATTCACATATTCCTGTTTGGAAAACCTTAATACCTTGACAGCAAGGAATAGCTCAACTGGAAATTATGCACCAAGAACTGAAAGAAGGCAACTGAGGACAAGCCATGCCAATTATCCCAAGAAGTGAATCATTTACTCATAGAGGAACACCTGTGTACCCCGTCCCCATATCTGATGTACTACTTCCTTCCTACATAGCACATAAACAGAAAGACTCCAGGAGAATGCAGTACCTTTTTGAGCACAGAAACTTAGCCTGGATACGTGCACTTTGCTGGTTGCATAAGTACCTTCTTACCTTTTTGGAGATGAAAACAGACTGCATGTATTAACGGCTATTTATCCTAACAGCTTCAAGAAAACACATCCTTTACAACAGTGCTTAGCTGTAATCCCATGTTTGCAAACACCTTTAATTTAAGCTCTTAAATCATTGTCTTGGTTTGATCAGCCATGTTCCTGAAGAATGAAGGGGTTTTTTTTCTGCAATGTATTTTATACATTGCACATTTTAACAATAAAGTTAAGCTACTTTTCTGTTGACAAAACACTGCATTTTAGAAGTGGGTTATTTATTTACTCACTACCTCTTGGTTCATTTAGTTTTGCTCTGAGGAACATGAATGCATCAGTAAAGCCAGGATTTGAAGGAGAAAAGGATGCAGAGAAAAGGATGCAGAAGCAGCCAGGAAAAGTCAAAGGACAAACACTTAAATAGCCTGTATCAAATCCTGCATTTTTAACACCCTGTTGATTAACTAGACCTCCCACCTCCAAGACCCTCTGTGCAAGAGTTGAACATACAGTTACCACCAGAAGTACAAAACAAATATACATGTGGTTCAGCTCCCTGTGAAAGAATAATGCTAATTTCTGTCTTCTTGATATAGATGCAACACTTGTCCCAAATGGACAGAAATGTAATGATTATCCCTGCTCTGGCTAGTGCTCTCCAATATTCTTAGCTAATCAATGCATGCTCTGATCAACAGCCAAAAGCAGCTTTAGGCATTAAATCAACATTCAGCTATTCAAATAAAGGGTCAACCAGGTAATGTGCTTCATTCTTAGCGAACAGTGTAGAAAATTCAGCGAGAGCTGTATTTTTTCAGACAACACCACTCATGTAGAAAACCCTTTAGAAAAAGTTTCACTATCTCATGCAAACTGGCTAAAGTCAGTATGGCGCAAGCTTTAGGCAACTCTGCTAAACCTCTCTCCTCAAGCTTTAGAAACAAGCGCAAAGGAGTTGTGGCAGAAATTTCATTAGGTTATCAGGCATGTATTATAATACTGATCTTGATGTTTTCCTATGAAAAGCAAAGACAGGCCAAGGTCACATCACATTTGATACATCGCTTGAGACTAACTGACTTATCACGAATGGCAAAGTTTCACAAAAACTCAATGGCCCTTGCAAGAGACTGTTTCCCCAGACTTTTGAAAAATGTTGCTGCTAAAGGGAATCAGACAGAAAAAAAGAAAAAAAGTGTTAGCAAGGCCACTTACTGAGGCTGAAGTCTGACACTAAGACAGACAAATTGCGATCAAAAGTATGTTGGCAAGATGGATGGACCACGAGGGGTAGGCCTTCAAAACAATTACATTCAATAATATCCTTAAAAAATTATGATTCAAAAATAATTCAATGGAAAAAATGCACTAGTACAGACAGAGCTTTTATTTATTTATTTATAACCTCAACTCCGCAACCACATGCAGGGTAAAATACTCTCCCACCATAGGAATAAAAATAGCACTGGCTAGAATTATTTGTTGTAGATACATCACCTTAACAAATTTAACTCTTTTTGCTAGTCGGCAAGTGCTTAGCAAACAACTCTTGATTTCCCTAGAAGTAGTCAGTAACAATTCCTCAGCGGTTTCTGCAAGACACGGGTATACTATTCCTCATGTGTGCTCCTACTGTTACTCAGTCATGCAGGATTGTGTCTGCTCCCTAACTGCATGACTTTAGGAATGAAAATCTAATGACAAAGAAAAAGTTTTCCCAGCATGAACTTCCAGTAAAACAATTCACTAAATGCTTTTCTGAAACCATTTGTGAAGCTGCTGAAGTTTCTGACAATCTTGGGCGGGAGGGGGGGAGGGGGGGGGGGGGGGCGGGGGGGCAGAGAGGCCAAACCCATAAAAGAATAATTATCAGTAAATAATGATTCATGATTTAAGGCTGTATAAAGTCATTATTCCTCCACCTGAAAACAAGCTCCAGCCACAGATTTCTCTGTTCTTTGAAAGTTAACCCCATACATCCACTACATAAACAGCAACGTACCAGCCACTAGGTCATGCCTTCCTTTCACAATCACAGCACCACATACTCTACCCATCCCACACAGCCATAAAGTTCTGCCTACGGCATGGTCTCCAGAAAACAGACAGAGCCAATTCCAAAGAGCCCTGAGGAATACAACACCTAAGGTGCAGAAGCCCCTCAGCTTCCACAGGCTATTATAACGCTAACAACTACAAGAAACAACATTTATCTTAAAAATCTACAATGTTTCCAGTGACTCTTGCCCTATAACCCATTTGATACAGCAACACCAGGTTCAGGAATATACTTCTCACTTCAAAACTTCACTTCGAAACACTGAACGCAGATGCTGTAGTTTTGTTTCATCTGACAAACACATCTGCTTCTTTTACAAGTATTTCTAATACAACAAATGTGTTTATATGTAAAAAATGGGGGTTTTACAACAGAACGTCAGTAGCAACAAGCCACTGTTACCAGAGTTAACTTGCCTTATGCCATATTATTCCCTGAGGTTTTGGTCGTTTGCAATTAGTCTTGATAGTTCTTGTTGGAGTAAGTATATAATCCACAGTTAAATCATGATCATCAAGAAGCTCTTCTGCTATGTCAACCACCTACAAAGAACAAGAGATTTGCTAAATAGTTAAAAACAAGTTCACTAACATTGTGCACCATTCCTGATGTCTTGAAACACAGGCAATCTGTCAATGCCAGTGGAAACAAAGTAAATGACACACCAACATAATTCCCTGTCTCTTCTTTGGACATACCACTCAGTATCACACAGTTATGACTCGTCACTCAAGAGTGGATATTTTAACTTACCTGACAGTCATGCACAATAGTAATTACAGGTGTATCCTCCTGCACTGCACCCATTGACACCATCATTGCATATTCCATGTCTGCATAACCTTCCCCTTTTCCAATTCTCCAGCCTAAAATACATAAAAGTGAACAGTGATAGTAAATGCAGAAACAGCAGAGTGGAAAGGCTGGTAGCTGTCAAAAGCACGCAATTAAGCTAAGCAGTCTGTAACAGATAAACCAAGCACAGACTTGTAACTCGGGGAAAATTCAGATCAGTATTTCTCACAGAATGCAACTTCCCTTGTAAATCAGCACTGAAATTAAAATAAAACATTAGTTTCAGTGAACTAAGGGATCCCAGGAGCCTCCCATTCAGAATAACCCAAATTTAGTCCAGTTCAATTAACATAGAAACCTATTTTTGTAAAAATCACCATTGTAATTAGAACCCTTTACTCATGTCAAACATAGGTTAACTTCATGTGGGTAAAGAGGAGTCTGGGTCACATACAAAAAGCACATTATTTTTAGGCAATGGATAAAGCCAGTGGAACATTTTTCATCACCAGCAGGTCTTCAAAATACCAAAAAATGCAAAATCTGATCCCCAAATAGGTACTGAACCAGCAGCCGTTAACACATGTCCTTTCACACACACTGTGTGCGCAGAGCAGATCCTCTCAACAGGGAGCCCTCCTTGATTCTTTAAAAAAATAATATATAACATCAAAAATTGCTTGCTTCAATTCTACTGAAGGCCAAAACACTGGCCCACATGCTCTAAACCGGACTGCTCTCTGCCCACTGAAGTCCTGGCAGCACTGTTGTAAAGCGGGCACTGATTCTTCCTGGTTGGATTGGGATCAGTGGCTTGTCACACAGAACAGACAAAAATGCAAGACCATAATTCAGTTCCAAAGATATGTTCGGGTCTGCCAAAAGGAACAGGACAGCATAGCCTGCTGACATTGTGCATGGTGACTTAGGACCCTCCTCCTGAAAAGCTTACATGGCTTTATCTTACCTTTTTCAGAGACGGCCACTGATCCTACAACAACCAAGTCCACCCGTGCTTTCCCATCAAGACCTACAGGCACACTGTATTCTTTTATACCCTGCAAGAAAAACGTAGTTTTAGATTTGCAGAGTGCAGTCTTCCAACCAGTGAGGCAGAGATCCAGAATATTTTGATAAATACAAGTAACTCCCCACATTTCAAAGTGTTTCTTCCATGTATAGCCAAGCTGTACATGTCTGGAAAGCTGTCCTCTAGGGAATCCTAGAATAGATTCCCTACTACAGCAAGAAGAATTTTGGCACATTCAAGGAGAGCTAAGGGAGGTGGGCACTTTTTAAAGCAAGGTTACTTATTTAGGATGACAAACTCGTATTTTGAAACCCTTTATTGGACATCTATTTTTCAAAATGAGAGCAAATTACACTTCCTACCCTACTACTACCTTAAGTCATAATATGTAAATTCACACCCATGAGGAGTACCAGAGCACAACAAATTCTTAAATTCATTCTCATGTACAAATTACTAAATTAATTTAGACACAGACCACTACAGCATAAAGTTGTTAAGCTGCTTGCCTGAAGTCACACAAAATGCTTTACTGCAGCACAACCAGGTACACAGTGTAATGTAAATCCTCCTCACAACAATGCAACTTTGCGCTAAGTTAATCCTCACAATAGAAAGCCAAACGTTTTCCATGCAGAGCACAAAACCTGAGAGATCAGCAATCTGTGGCTGGCTATCAGTAATAATGCTCGTTATCCACTTCACAGCAGCGTGGTAAGAATTGTTTGCACAGTGCTTTGTAAATATAAACTGCTAATAGCATCTACTCATAGTAAGCCTGGTTGGGGGAAAAACCAGACCCATGGTGGTAAGATCACAGATGAGATATGAAGGCTGAAGCAGGTCAAGAGAAAGGTCTCTTTCAAAAGTGCTCTTCAACCCTGAAAAGCTTAATTAGTTAATGACTTTAATAGAACTTCCAACAAAGAAAGTCGCTACTAATTACCATCCATTTACAACCCTCAGTTATATACAGGATTACTGTGGAACTTTATTGCCCTTAGCAGGAGATAAAGAAGGAAATAAACTTATACAGCTGGCCTATTTATTTTTTACAAGTTACATTTTCATATCAAATAAAGACACATATAAACTAACACAGGCTTCTCTGCCAAATGACTTTAGCTGTACAGTATGATATTTTAACACCAGAGGGCAGCAACATACCACACTTCAAAATAAAACTGTTAACACATTTCTGAACCTCGGTTGATGAAATGACTGAATTAATGTTATTTTAGACTTAGGATTCTAAAAGAACTGATCTTTCCTATTTACTAACATCTAATATTCTGCCGACGCGATTATGCAAAAACTGTAAACACTAAAATAGTCCTCATAGGGTTCACTAGCTCAAAATTGCAGAATAATATAGGAGTACTATTTATTAGAAACCTAAAGATCTAACTCACCTATGAAATTTTCTCATAATGTTCCAAAAGCATTCAGAAAATACTGATACCATTCTGTCAAGAAAATATAGTGAAAACTCTAAATTTCCTCATGATTTAAGTACCAACAAAAAAATAATTAATGGTGGTTGCGTACACAAAACCAGGAGTAACACACTAGCAGAACAGTATTTCAGGTAGCATTTTGGTTTTCCAACTTCCAGTTAGACTATCATAACACAACACTCTTCTACAAGTTAATTCAGACCTCCCCCATTCTCCATTCCTACCTGGGACGTAGCACATACTCGCAGGATCTCCTTAGTTGCACCTGAAGGGGGAACGATCTTATTGAACAGGCCAGTTCTCAGACGTGGTGTGGGAACCAACAAAGTCTTCCTTGCCTATGTAACAAAAGAAATTATCACATTAAAAGGAGGTGGGCACGTTTTACACTAAAGAAATATTCTTACCATCCCAGAGGTCTCCATGTGGTCAATCATCTTATTTGCTATAGACTAGTTCGCATTGTTGATTGTGTAGCACTTGTAGGTGAAACCCCTCCAGTACAGCAAAATTCCAGAGAAGGTTTTAAGAAACAAATGGCAAGAGACACCTATTGATTTAAAGGGCACATCAACGAATGAGCTACCCACATAAGCAAGAGCACGTGCCAAGGTCCGAGGTAAGTCTGTCACACATTCATCTTGCAATAAACACAAGGCAATCAGAGGCAAGGCTGCCTTACGTGTTTTGGGGAATAAGAATACAGTAATGGTGAAACAGCTATTGCTCTGCAGAAACATATTAATATCCCCGAGCCCCACCTGCACTTTTGGTATTTGCCAAAAAGGCAAAGACATCCTTACATAAGCAACCTCATGAGGCTTGGGACTGGTAAAGCTCCCTCTGGAGAAAAGGCTGGCACTGACCATGAGATGCTGCCCAGCGCTACACTGCTGTACCACCCTCCTCCTTAGGGGTGAAAAGGTGCTGTTACCTGCAGCGCAGCTAGCCGAACACCTTCTAGAGGTTTGTCAGGATCCACTTTAATCTCACGTGCTTTGTTGAACACATCCAGCTCTTTAATAGAGCAGCAAGCCTGGTAAGACCCCTGCATGAAGAAAGGAATCAGGAGAGAACTCGTTCACTTACTTCCAGCGTTAGAAAGCGAGCATTCTTCTGGGGAGCATCAGGATTTACTTTTACAGTATTGGCAGCTTTGAACTCCTGTAAACCCAGAAGCCTTGTTGCAGCATGCGAGGCACCCTGTTTTCACAAGATATCAGTGTATCACCAAGGAGCTCACAGCAGAGATGGGCAATTTACAATCTTTCACACTATAGAGAGGCTGATTTCCCCAGATTTTGAATATGAGTGACATAGTGTTAATTTTGTGATGTCTTCTATGGGAAACTCTCACATGCCAACAGATGCTGAGCGCTTGACTAGTATCTCACAGACCTCAGAAAAAGAGGGGATCCAAGTACAGTCACTTTGCCTAACTTCACCCTCTTTCACAGCTAACTGAAAGCAGAAGACCAATTTCCCTTTTTAGTCAATACATACAGATTCCTTCAAACACAAGCCATAGTTGGAGACTCTCTGGATGAAGACTTTCTGGACAAGGCACTCGCTTTAGAGACTATACTGAACTCACAAGATGTGCTTCTTAACTGAGTAAGGTGCTCAAGCTTAGCAGCGCACGCACTCCTCTTGTAATTTAAGCTGATATCCCCTTGCTTTAGTCCCAGGCTTCCTCCACCTGCTTCAGCACCCGTTTTACCTCAGCACCAAAGTAAGGTGCAACACTTCTGGCAGTCCCTTGAGCAAAAGCAGAGCCCATCTCCTAACACTACTCATGGGCTAAAACAGCCAATGCACACCCCCACAACGCTATTTTAGTCATTGTTTCTTCAGTGCATGGCAGATACATGGCTACACACCTTGAGTTTAGATTAAAACAGGCAGATGACAAAGCAGTGGCCTGACCAACTGAATGCTTGAAAATCCTCTTCTTTCTTTCTCCCAACCATCAAACTAGGGACACAATGAAGCCAGAGCAGGAGGGAGGTTCTGCCAGCACCGCCAGCACCACTTTGTCAGCAATAACTCGGCCACCATCCACATTTTGGCAGCACACAGTATGTTCCTACGTCAAGTCCCACAAGATGTGTGACCTCAGCTTTCCAATCCCACGGACCTACTTAAGGCCCTGAGTGAAATCCAGTTCTGAATGCCTCAGCCTTCCCATCCATAAATATGTTTACTGCATTCACAAGGTGAGTGTGTATCCACCAATTAAAACACCACACACACCTGACACATCTTGTCAGGTACAGGCACCTGCATTTCTTTGCTCGGTATGAATTACACAGGCATGCTGTTTGCATGGTGGTGTCTGTTAGAGCTCTGCCAGCCTGGGGGGCGCAGGCAGGGGAGCTGGGAGGCCCTGCCGGCCCGGGCTCCGGGCTCCAGAGCCCGGCGAGAGGCCCGAGGCTCTGACGCAGAGGCCGCGGCCCAGCCCCGCAGGCGGGCCGCCGTACCTTGAAGTTAGGGATGCGGCGGTGCACGGGCCGCGGGAACTCGGCCAGGCCGCTGGCCTCCAGGTGGTCCCACACCTTCTCCCGGACGTCCCACTTGGAGGCACCTGGAGGAGGGCAGAGCTGAGGGCGCGGCCGGGCGCCTCACGGGGGAGCGCCGCGCCCGCCGCCGGGCCGCCCACCCCGCCCCTCTCCCTCACACCGACGGTCGCCCCTCAACGGCCACGCTCGCGCTCCCACCCGCCCTCCCGCCGCGCCGTGACGCAGCTCGCCGGCCCGCCCCTCCGCGCACGCCGCTCACCCCGCGCGCAGCCGCACGCCCCCCCGCCATGGCGCCGCGGCCGGCGGCCCGCGACGGGGGCGGAGCTTCCGCCTTAGGCCCCGCTTCTGCGTCTACGGCGGCGCGGAGGGGTCAAAAGGGCGCGAAGGCGAAGCGGGAGAGATGGCGGCTGTGGGGCCGTTGGGCCAGGGGAAGGGCCGCTCGGAGGCTATAGTCGCCTGAGCGAGGCGAACCCCCAGGGAGGGGGAGGCCCGTGCTCCCACCAGAGCCTCCTTTTGCTGTGTGAAGGCCTAATGGAGGGTCCTTTCCTCGGGGTGCCGGGCCTGGCGTGTGTGAGGCGAAGTGTGGCTGGGCAGGAGCTGGGCCTGTGGCGGCCTGGGCTCCCCTCGCTCCCCTCGCTGTCGGCGGGCAGCGTCCAGGCTGTGACATGGCGCCCTGCTGCTGGGGGTTGCCAGCGTCTTCCCTCTGGGGCCGCACAGGCCCAAATCTGCCACGTGTCACCATTCCTCCTGAAAGCCAAACATGCGAAGGGACGTGCCGTATTGTTCATGTGAGGGAACCCCCAGCATTATAGAAATACTATGGAGTTCCAATCACGTGCAACAGCTGCAGTAGAAACCCACCCCACTTTTCATAAACTCCCAAATCAGTTATTTTTCCCTTTAAAATCGGCTGGTTGTGAGTAAAGCAATATCCAGCCTTTACGAGGGATTCCAAGTCTGCCAGCTTTCAGAAAGTATGCTTCTCGTGTGTGTTTAATAGGGCGGTAAATAATTTGTATGATTTATTATTTATGGAATTCATGTATTTGACAATTACCCCAAGAAGAGGGAGGACATTGAGAATCCCGACATTCCTGAGCAGAGTGGGATGGAAGGGTCATGGGAACAATGAAACAGAGGTTTATTTTAAAGTGTGTTGGAGAAGAGGGGGAAACGGCTTTTGAATTTGGTTTCTAATCTGCTTGGCTTGGATGCTACCAGTACACATCGACTGTCAGAGCTGACTGTTACTCTGCCAACCAAAAAGCGGAACAAATTCGGATGCTCTTCTCTGAATAGTTACAGATGTAGCTGGGCAGATGCAAACGCCTTTTCTCTCTGCGGCTGCTGTTGATTGCTGGACTGTTTTTTTCACAGTGCAAATCAAAGGCCAGGACTCCGCTGGGTTCAGGAGTCTTCCCCCCTCCAACTATGTGTGTTTTTCAAACTCATATTGGACTAAATGCTGCAGAGCAGCTGTGGTGAGCCTGAGGCTTCACCTTTCCAGTGAAGTTCCTCCTAAGCATTCAAAGAAAGTACTTAAAGCCCTGGGTCTGCAATGGGGTGCATTTAGGAATAGCCTTTTCACTACCTCGGAGTGCTGCTGGAGCCAGTGGGAATCCATCCAGGCATAATAGACCACCCATGTGGAGCTAGGCCTAAATGTTTGAAGCTCATTCCTCTACTTCCTACTCACGGAAAACTCCCAGCGACTTTGATATCTCTACGGGGACTTCAGGATCGGGCCTTTGGTGAGCAATTTACAATCTCTCTGTAATTCAGTGTTGCGATTTGCACTCACTCCCAGGCTGCGAGTGCCAGCGCTGTCTGTCTGTCGGCTGTCACCCACAATTGCCACACTGCAGCTTGTGTGACCTGTTTCCACTCCAACACACTCTCTTCCTCCTCTCCTTTGAGGAAGGGAAAGCGAATGAGGTAGCAACAATGCCATTAATTAATACATTAACAATCAAGGGGGGCTGATATCCTACCAGACCACCTACATCTCCATCCAACCTCCATGCAAGATGCTCAGTAAAACTGTTCCTTACATGGATTTGGCTTCCAAGAAAGAAGGTCTGAGCTGGCTTTCCAGAAATCAGGGTACTTTGCCTTAAGCAAATGAGGAGTTTGCTAATGGGTGATGTCTTTTCTGCTGGTCCAGCTCTCTGCTTTGATTCTACAGGTCTGAAATTTGCTCCAAATTACTTTGCCAGGTTCTCTTCTATCACGTGTACTGCAGCCTTTAACATTCACTCTTGCAGCCTGATGTGGCTTGTATGGATGCCCCTGGAAAGCCTCTCTTTTCAGTGGGAAGCACACAGGGCTACCTGTATAACTTATAAATGGAAGTAGTCTATTGGAGGTGCCTGATTCACATCCAATATCCCTTTTATTCCAAATTGAATAAAATACTCTAGTGAAAGAGGTTAAAAAGGGATCCTGGGCTTTCATACAAAAGGTGGAATGCAGCTCTTGCTTGAAACACCCACAATTTGGGAAAACACCTAGAAAAAGGGAGTGCCAGATTAGCGCAAACCCTGTGAGCAATGCAGAAGGAAACTCCTTGTGCTGTGGGAATAATTTCTCTGAAGTGCAGGCTGAATACACAGGGGCAGCCACGGGAAACAGACAAAATGCACCCAAAGAGGAGCACTAAACTAGTGATACTGCTCTGCTTGGTTTTCAATATGGAAAATTGAAAATAGGCTGCAAATTTTAAAGACAACAGGCTTTAATGAGGTTTTCATTCACACAGAATATTAGCTGGGTACTAGAAACTAGTCTTTTGGACCACTGTGAAATGTATTTCCGTGTGTGAATAAACGGTGTATCACCAAGTTATTGTGCTTACGAAAGAACCTGGCAAAGGAGGCACATTAGGGCAGGTGGAGCTGGCCCACGCTAACCTGTTTGAGCCCAACAACATGGCCTACTGCTGGAAAATAGGTGTGGGTTTGTGTCAGTTTGTGTACTGGCCCTGTAACCAGCGCTGGGTGCTCTCTCCTGCATTGGTCACCAGGACAGACACAAAACTGGTGAATGAGCAGAAAGCCATGTGTATCAGTGGGTCTTAGCTGGACTGATGCCACTGTTTGCATTGCCTTGGCATAGCTTTTCCTTCCTTCTTTCTTTCTTAAGTTCTTTCTTTCTTTCTTTCCTTCTTTTTTCTTTCTTTCTTTCCATCTTTCTTCCTCTCTTTGTCCCTCTCTTTCTCTTTCCTGCTGTCCTTTCCATCTTTCTGTCTTCCTCTCTGTGTCGTTCCTTCTTTCTGCCTCTGTCTTTTTCCGTCTCCTTCCTTCTTGCCTTTTCTTTTTTATTTCCATCTTTTTTTGCACTCTCTCTTCTTGCTTTCTCTCTCTTTCCTCCTCTCTGTTTCTTTCCTTCCTTCTCTCTCTGTCTTCCTTTCCACCCCCTGGCACTCTTATGCCTTCTTTCTCTCCCGTTCCCATTCTCCATTCTCTCCCTCTCACACACTCCTTGCTCGCTGGTTTTTGCCTGCTCACTCATTCGCCCTCTCTTTCTGCGACCCCATGTCTCATTCCCCCCCCCCTCCCGTTTCCCCCCTTCGCCTCCCTTCTGCCCATCTCCCCCTCCCTGCCCCCGGCCCCTCTCCCCCTCGCCGCGCCGTGCTCCCGCACACCCGGGGACGCGGGCCGGGCCCGGGGCGGCCGTGCAGACCCCCCGGTGTCCCCTGGGGGGCAGCACACGCCGCGCAGAGCCCCCGGGGCGGGCAGGTGAGCGCTGCGCCCGCCGCCGGCACCGACTTGCCGGCACCGGCCCCGCCGAGCACCCGCCCGCCGCGGGGCCCGGGCAGCCGGCGCGGGGAGAGCCCCCGGGGAAGGGAAGGGGTCAGGCTGTTGCTCTCGGGCGCTCGCCAAAGGCGAGTGAGGCTGCGGAGGGAAGCCCGGGGCCAGTGGGGCAGCCCGGGCCGCCGCCGCTCCCGCGTCCCGCGCAGGAAGCGGGGGAGAAGCCCGCCGTGCCCGGGGGACAGCGCGGCTCCCGGTGCCTCCAGCTCCCTTGCTCGGAAGGACCCCTCTCCTTGCGCTCCCCCCTTTAGAAGCTGGCTATTTTTCATACCGATCCTTTTTTTCCTTCTTTTTTTCCTTTTCTTCCTGCAATTTGAAATTTGGGCTTTCCCGAGCCCGTTGATTTACTCTGTTCAGTTCCCAGCTGCAGCAAGCAAAGAGCTATCGCTGCTCCTTGATTTTCTGTAGAAATTCATCTCGGTAAAAGTTTGCAGCCGAGGAGAGGTAAGATTCAGGCAAGGTTATTTCTCGAGAGCGTACAGGCTTCTAGGAAGGGACAGCTCTCGGACGCCGCAGGGGTGGCTTTGGTCAAACTTTTGCTTTTAAAAATTCCTGCCTTTTAAAAAGTTATATCGTTTAAGAAATTCCGTGTGCTTGTGTACGCTAACATAACGCCCTAGTTTTTATGAGAAATATTATTTCTTTGAAAACCGAAGTAAAAAATGTGAAGTCGTTTTCATATTATTCCAGAAAAAAAATAAATAAAATGTTTTCTCGATGGTCCTACATTTACGTGAAAAGTGCCAACGGACCTCGCAGAATTTGCTATTTGTTTTTGTAAAAAAAAATTCCCGGACGTTTGTTCGGTCGATGAAACCCTCCTAGAACATTTACATTTATTTCCATCAAAATTAAATAACAATTTCGAAGCGTCCGGAGAAACTTTCCAATCAATTTTTCCATCGCGGATAATTCTTAAACATACCTCCTTGTAGAGGAGCTCCTTCTTTTTTTCTTTCTTCCCCCCCCCCCCCCCTTATCACATAAAATCGTTTCCTTTCTTATTAAGAACGCCCCCGGTAATTAGTAGCACCGCCGAGTTCCCACGGCCGGAGCCGGCTGCGGTCTCGTCCCCACCGCCCCGGCAGGGAGCGGGGAAGGGACCCTCCGTACCAGCAGCCAGCCCAAATCCCAGTCTGACTTTTGATGGCGTGTGTGTGGGGAATAGCTTTGTTTAAAGCCCTACGAAGCCACACAAATTGCCAGGAGGGAAAGGCAGAATTACAGTGTAAGAAACCAAAAGATCACCGCTTAGACATCAGAGCAGGAGCAGCCGGGCTCGGGGGAGGCAGCGGCAAGGAGCCCTGCCGAAGTGACAGCTAATTAATTTCAATCTTATCTTGGTCTTTTCGGGCTCGAATCGATTTTGCAGTGACTATGTATATATATATATATACACACATTTTTATTTTTTTTTTCGGAGCGGGGAGGGGGGAATCCGCTGTTTCCCACCTTCATTTCTTCGCTGGGCAGATCCACGCTTCTCCCGGCTGGGACAGGGCAGCGTGCAGCAGTTTCCCCAATACCTGGGTTTACACTTGGTCACCATGCGTCCCTAATTGTTCCACTCTGATTGCCTGTAATGAAATCATTAGAGAAAAGGCAAAGGGGCGGATTTCACATGCAGAAGAAAATCCGCCTCAATGGCCGGAACGAAAAAAAAAAACCCAAAACCACTTAAGTGCCCTCACTTCTTTCTTTATTTAAAAAAATAAAATAATAATTAAAAAATAGCCTCAAAGTCCCCCAGAGCGGCAGAGGAAGCTCCCGGCCCCCAGCCACGGCGAGGCCGGTGGCCGCCGGGGTCCGAGTGCGAGGGACACAGCGGGGCGAGGTGCCACTCGCCACCGGGCGAGCGGCGGGGCGGGAACCGGGTGACCTTTCCCGGCGCCGGGCGAGGAACCCCCGGGCTCTGGCACTTCAAATAAATACATTTAGAAAAGAAGGCAGAAGGACCTGCCCGGCACAGGGGCACCGTTATGTCGGTATCGCGGGGCGATGCGGCGGTGCGCGCGCTGTCGCGACTCAACCTGGCTCCCAAAAGTGCTTAAAACCGTGGGGGTTTGGTGGAGCGGGAGGGACGGTGCCGCGGGCCGGCAGAGCCCCCGCCCGCAGCCGCCCCGCGCTGGCTCCTTTTAGGGCTAAACCGTTAAAATGATAGAAAAAGGGGGGACGGGTGGGATGTATGTAATTGTTTAATGTGCGTCTATATGATTTTAGGGGAAGGCGAGGCGGGCGCGCGCCCACGCGCGTGTGTGGGGCGCGCGCCCGCCCGCGATGCTCGCGAACGCCAACCCGCATCCCGCCGCCGCCCTCCCATTGGCTGCGGCGGCGGGTGCGCGCCCCGCCATTGGCGGGCGGCGGCGGCGGGGGGCGGGGCCAGCGGGGAGTAAAAGCGCGTCGGCGGCGCGGGGCGAGTTTTGAAGCTGCGCAGCGCGGCCGAGGAGCTGGGCGGCTCCGCGCACCCCGCGCACCCCGCGCCAGGACCCGGCGGGGCCCCGCCGGCGCCGGAAGATTTCGGGCCGTTGTTGTGACAAGAACTGGGTTTCCGCAAGGCTGCTTTTTTTTTTTCTTCTTCTTCTTCTTTTTCCCCTTTTTTTTATTATTATTACTTTTTTTTTTTTTTTTATAAATCCCTTTTCCTGCGAGAACAGGCCACCCCCCTCCCCCCCCCCTGCCCCGCTCCCCGCCTCCCGCTCCGCAGCAGTGCCCGCCGCGGGCCGTAGGTGTGCATACAAGAATCACAGTAATAAAGAGGGAGGGAGAGGCGGCCAGAGACCACCCTGCCCCCGGCGACCCGAAGGATGCTGCTGCTGCGGTGCCGCTGCTAGAGGACACGCTGGGATTGAGCTCGCCTCTGAGACTCTCTCTCCCTCGCTCTCTCCCTCTCTCCCCTCTTCCTTCTCCGCAGAGGGGTCCCGGACGGGGGTGAGATCCTTCCACCCCTCTTCCTCCTCCTCCTTCTCTCCTCCCCGGCCGCGGGAAGCCCCTCTCCATGATGCAGGCTCGCTACTCCGTCTCGGACCCCAACGCTCTGGGAGTGGTGCCGTATTTAAGCGAGCAGAACTACTACCGGACGGCGGGGACGTACGGCGGCATGGGCAACCCCATGAGCGTCTACTCGGGCCACGCCGAGCAGTACGCGGCGGGCATGGGGCGCTCCTACGGCCCCTACCACCCCCACCAACCCACCGCCCCCAAGGACCTGGTGAAGCCACCTTACAGCTACATCGCCCTCATCACCATGGCCATCCAGAACGCCCCCGACAAGAAGATCACGCTCAATGGGATTTACCAGTTCATCATGGACCGCTTCCCTTTCTACCGAGAGAATAAGCAGGGCTGGCAGAACAGCATCCGCCACAACCTCTCCCTCAACGAGTGCTTCGTCAAGGTGCCCCGCGACGACAAGAAGCCAGGCAAGGGCAGCTACTGGACCCTGGACCCCGATTCCTACAACATGTTCGAGAACGGCAGCTTCCTCCGCCGCCGGAGACGCTTCAAGAAGAAGGACGTCTCCAAGGAGAAGGAGGAGGCTCGGGAACGGCTGCTGAAGGAGCAGCCCAAGCCCCCCGGGCTGCCCGGCGCCGACCTCCCCAAGGAAGCCTCCTCCTCCTCTTCCTCTTCCTCCGCCTCGGCGCCGGCCTCCGAGAAGAAGGTGGTGATCAAGAGCGAGACGGCATCCCCCGAGCTGCCGGTGATCACCAAGGTGGAGACGCTGAGCCCGGCCAGCGGCGGGGCCCTGCGGGACAGCCCCCGCAGCGCCGCCTCGCCCCCCGCCGCCGCCTCCCCCGAGGCCTCGCTGCCCGAGCATCACCCCGCCGGCAACGGGCTGCCGGGCTTCAGCGTGGAGAGCATCATGACCCTGCGGACTTCCCCCGCGGGGGACCTCAGCCCGGTGAGTGCCGCCTCGGGCAGGACGGGTGCCGGCATGCCGCTGGGCTACCCGCCGGGGCAGCCGTCGGGCTACAGCGCGGCGTGCAGCCAGGCCCTGGACACTAGTGGGAGCTACCACTGCAGCATGCGGGCCATGAGCCTCTACAGCGGCGAGAGGCCGGGCCACATGTGCGTGCCCCCCGCACCACTGGAGGAGGGTCTGGCCGAGCATCCCACCGGCGCCCCGTCGCCCCTCGGCACCCTGAGCCTGCCGTCGGGGCAGGAGGGTGCGCTGGGGGCCGGCCATCCCCACGGCGGCGGAGGCGGAGGGGCGGCGGGGGGGCAGCCCACCGCCTCCTGGTACCTCAACCACGGGGCTGAGCTGAGCCACCTGCCCGGGCACACTTTCGGCTCTCAGCAGCAGACTTTTCCCAACGTCCGGGAAATGTTCACCTCGCACCGGCTGGGGATGGAGAGCGCCTCGCTCAGCGACCACCAGGTGAGCAGCAACTCCGCCTGTCAGATCCCCTACAGATCCGCGCCCTCCCTATACCGCCACGCCGCCCCCTACTCCTACGACTGCACTAAGTACTGAGTAGCCGCGACCCCCCCGCCTAGGGCCATCCTCCAAAAAAATATTTTTTTTTAATATTATAAATAATAATAATTATTAAAAAAAAATCAGGAGAAAGGAAACCACACCAATCGTTTCAGACGCAGGAAAAAAATTAAATCTGACAGCTTCCCCGTAGACCTGGCAGCCACAGAGTTTGTAGGTCCCAAGCCCCGTTTTGGGCCTCCTTAAATTCCAGGCAAGTAAAATTCTACTTGAAAAAGGGGATGTCTCCTAAACAAAAAAAAAAAAAAAAAAAAAGGAATACTTCTATATATATATGTCTATCTAAAAGTGGCAAATTTTATATGCTAAAGTATAGGGGGTCTCAGAAAAGTAAGTTATGGACCAATATCACAACGACCATTTATACGTTTTAAAAGGAAAAAAGTATATAAATATATATATATAAATATATGTCCTGGGTATTTTTTAAGTTCTCTGTTGTGCTGTAAAAAATGTGTGGATTTCTAATCAGGCTGATTTTCAGAGCCATTAATATAATATTTAAAGTTGAGTTCACTGGATTATTTTTGTCTCGCCCAACGATTCCTAACTTCCAAATTAATCACAAGTGATTTCTTCTTCTTCTGTGTACAATTATGCAATAGTTTCTTTCGTTTTAGAGCTGTACTTTTCGCAAGACGAGGAAATAATTTATTTTTTGCTGGTGGATTTTTTTTTGAAAGAAAAAAAAGACAAAGTCTCTAATACTTTTTTATTATTATTTACGACGTGTGATGTTTTGTATAATAGATTTCACCTTGACCATTCCTAAGGACTATTTGCTTTAACCTGCTTCAAAGTTCGTTTGTCTTATGTGGTCCTAATTGTTGTACTTACCTTAAAATAAATCCATGCTGTTTTTTTCTGCTCCAAGTCTGGCGCTTGTCTGTGTATATATGTGGGGTTTTGCAGGTGTTTTTTTTTTCCTCCCTTCACCTTTCCTTCGTGCGGAAAACGTGGCACTGGTTGTTCTTCTAACAAAGTCGTTTTCCTGGAGCCTTGAACGTTTATTATGGTGATTATTTCGGTGAGAAAAGGTTTCGTTCAGGTGGAGAGCTGGGCATCGTACAGCTGCGGGGGGAAAGGAGTAAGGCACCGCGGGGGCGAGCACCGGCTTTCTGTCTCAATCCCAAATCCCTGGCCAGCTTGAAATTTAGGGAAATTTCCCAGCCCCGCGGTGGGGAGAAGGGGAAGAAGAAGGAGCCGGAGGGAGGAGGACTCCTGCTTCCCCTGCCCCGTCCCTGCGAGCGCAGGCCTTGTGCGGTGCTTTGCGTGTCTCCGCTGGCTCTTTCCACCACAGAAAGCAAACAGAATCCCACCCCTCCGTTTTTTTTTTATTTTTAAAACAAGCCCCAAAG
Source organism: Falco peregrinus (assembly GCF_023634155.1). Lineage (NCBI taxonomy): Eukaryota > Metazoa > Chordata > Aves > Falconiformes > Falconidae > Falco > Falco peregrinus. Next base: position 5,765,721 of record NC_073734.1, read on the forward strand.
GCTACGAGTGGGTGCTGGTGCTGAGAGCGGTCGTTTAAACCCGGACTCGCTGCGGAGTCTAGAGCTTGGGCATCATTTTACAGGTTTTTAATACTCTTCCCTAGGAAGGCTGGGCTGATTTTTTTTTTTTTTTTTTTTTTTAACCACCTCTATCTATTTAAACTCTTATTTGCGACGCCGGGCATTGACAGAGATTGCGCCTTCCCCCAGGTCACCCTTCACCTGCTGAAGCAGGGAGCAGCAGTGCCAGAGGCAGAGAATGCCGGCCCTGCCGAGGCGGCCCGTCGGGGGGGCTCCGCCGCTTTGCCCGCCCAGCTCGCTGGACCCTCACTCCTTCCCCGGCTGCCCAGACCGCGCAGAGGCTCCGAGCCGTCCAACAGTGCCCGGCCGTGCGCCCCTTCCAACCCGCCGCAGCCCCCCGGTGCGCCGCTGAGCTTACAGAGCGGCTATACCCGCGGTAGGCTGTTAAAATCCGTGATATCAATTGGGTTTGATCGGGTAAATTTCGCATGCGCTGGAAAGCTGGCAAAACCCACTGAAACTCTCGGTTTGAATGCGAAAAAAATGTCCGAGCCTCACTTGATCTTGTGCTTTAAGGAACACTCTTGTAAAACTCTTTGCCATTTTTCCTGGCTTTCAGAGGGTGTTTCGTGGTTTGTGTTTTTTCTTTTTTTTTTCTTTTTTTTTTTAATGCAACAAAGCCTAAAATGTTATTTTAAAGAAAGAAAATACGTAGGGTAGAGGGTAAAAAAAAATAAGGTAAAAGGATAAAAAAAATCATAGGGTAAAAGGGTAAAAAAGGAAATAAATAGGGTAAAAAAAATTCAAACCAAAAGGGGGAAGAATTCTTCCCCCAGTCCAGCCACCCTTCCCCGCGGGTTTCCCCCCGGCGCGGAGCCCGGCAGCAGGGGAGCGCCGGGGGGGTGCCTGCCCCCCCCCCCCCCCCCCCCCGGAGGCGGCGGGGCTCACGTGCCTGCCGTGGGCTTTCCCACACGAGAAATCCCGGGGCCGCTGGTGCTCCCACCCCTCCCACGCCGGCGAAGGGTGCTGGGCGCACGGGGACCCGTCCCCTCGGCGGCGGGCAGGGATGCCGGGGGGTGCGGTGCTGGGGCCAGGGCCCCCCCGGGGCTCTACGACCTCCCCCATGTTGCTGCTGGACAGTTCCGGGGGGGGGGGGTATGTGCACAGCTTGAGCCGAGCTTGAGGGTCCCCTCTGCTCCCGCAACCCCTTATCAATGGGTTTTTTCCCACCCCATCGGGTGGGATGGTCCCGGCCCCTCTCCCCCTCCCCGCACTGCTGCTTCGCAGATGTCAGGGTTTCAGGATTTCAGGAGCTTGGCAGGAAAAGAAAAACCTTCTGTCAGGTGCTGGGAGCAGCGCGGGCTCTGAAGCCGCAGGATCAGCATCCAGGGCAGGGTGGGCATCCAACCGCCCCCTCCCAGGGGCTGGGGGCTGAGAGCGTCGTTCCTTTGCTGTGCCCCGTCCCGTGCGGGGGTCAGAGCCCATGTGCAACCGCGTCGCCCCCCATCGCCCCCTCCACCCCGAGGGGAGCCTTGTGGGGGGGCTGGTTGTGCAGGTGAGGCGGGAGCCAGGTGCGGGACTCAGGGGTCTTTTCGAGGCTGCTCGATAACGCGATAGGAGCCTGTCGCGACAGGTGACTTCAGCCTGGCTGGGGCAGAGGGGGAGGAAGAAAGGGGGAAGACCCAGGGTAACTGCCGCACAGCCGCGGCAGGATCGGGCCCCGCAGGCCCTCGCAGCTGAAGGACCAGCATCAGCCCCCCGCAGCAGATCAGGGGGGCAAGCTCGGCCCCGGGGGGGCTGGCTGAAGTTGCTGCATGGCCGGTTGCATGGAGCCGTGGCCCAGCGCAGTTCGAGGCAGAGGATGAGGATGGTGGACAGGGTTTTCAGTTTTATTTTTTCTTTCTGCATTACCATTAACCTACGAGTTTGCAAACCTGTCTGAAAGCCCAGACAGCTCCGGGTTTCGGGAGGGGGAAGGACCGGCGGTTTTCCAGCTTGTCCCCACCGGCAAGGTCCCCGCAGCCCGGCCAGGGAGCCGTTCCCTGGTGTTGCAGGACCCGGGTAAAGCACGTGCCTTCAGCAAGCCCCCCAGGCCTCTGCACAACCACGGAGCTGCCTGGTGCCCCCCCTAAGCCATCCCGCCCCCCTTAGAGCTCGGCAACTGCCGTGGGAAGGAGCCGGATAGGAGGCTTTGGGGGAAGGCCGCTGGCGCTGCTGTTACTTCAGAGGGGACTTTGCAGAAAATCCGTACCAGGCGCTGGGGGGCCGGGAGAGACGGGAATACACCCCCAAGCCCGGGCCCATATCGAGCCACCTCGAAGCTGTACAGTGAGGGGGCGAGGGGTGGGCAGCTGCCACCGGGCCCCTCCGACAGGTCGTGTCTAAGGCAGCGCAGGCCGGGATGCAGCAGGAGTGGGGGGCACTGATATGCACCCCTACTCCCCCCGAGCAGAGCTGCGGCAGGAGTGGGGGGCACTGATCTGCACCCCTGCTGCCCCCAGGCAGAGCTGCGGCAGGAGTGGGGGGCACTGATTTGCACCCTGCTCCCCCAGGGGCCGGGATGCAGCAGGAGTGGGGGGCACTGATTTGCACCCCGCTCCCCCAGGGGCCGGGATGCAGCAGGAGTGGGGGGCACTGATTTGCACCCCGCTCCCCCAGGGGCCGGGATGCAGCAGGAGTGGGGGGCACTGATTTGCACCCCGCTCCCCCGGGGCGCTCGGGCGGGAGCTCTCCTCGATGATGCTTTAAAAGGGGCCTGTCAGCTGGAGAGGAGGGGAAACGCGGCCGGAGCGCTTCCGTCGCTGGCTCCGCGTTTGGTTTTTTCTTCTTTTTATTCCGTTCAGGGGAAGAGCGACGGTAACAGCAACCACAAGCACAACCACAACCACAGCCCCCACCTCCGCCGCGCCGCTCGCTCTCCCGGTCCCGCCGCAGCCGTCGGAGCCGCCCGGAGGGCTGCTCCCGGGCCGGTAACGCGGCGAGCGCCAGCGATGCCGCCGGCAGGAGCGGGACAGCGGGCAGCGCATGAGCTGGGAAGAAAGAGCAGAGAGAAAAGCCGCATCTTTGCCTCCCAGGATTTCCTACCGCCAAGAGGGGAAAACAAGGAGGAAGCAAGAATTTTACTGGGGGAGGGAGCTCAGGGAGCGAGCGGAAGCCCGTGTGTCTGTCTCCTGCCGTACACGCGAGTATTTATTGTTTTAACAATCCGTGCTTGGAGTGTCCCAAGGAAGGGAGGACTCCCCGAGGTGGGGAGAGGAGGAGGTTCGGGGGGGATGACCCTCAGCCTCGGCAGGCTGCCCTGAGGATGCGTCGGGCGGGTTAGAGCAGCCGGGCTCTGCTCCATCCCTCCCCAGCAAGGATGCTACCGGGGGACGGGGGGCCTGCCCGGGGATGCTGGTCCTCAGTGTCGAGGTGAGGGGAACCCCCTCCCTCCCCACACCGTTCTTTTGCCTCTTTTTTTTTTATTATTTATTTATTTATTTGGAGGCTTATTGCATTTGCGGCACGCCGGCTGGGTCGTGCAGCTCCCGGGGGCCGGCGGGTGTGCGCACCGCGGTGGCGGGATGCGGGATTACCGGCAAGGGCAGTGTGAGAGGGGTGGGCTGCCCCCTCACGCGTGGGGCCAGCCGGTGACCCCCCCGCCTGCGAAGCCAGCTCCCTCGACACCCCGGCTGTGTTTCCCAGGCTGACAAGGCGGTTTGCAGCTGTAGCGCCCATCTGCGGCTCCGCAGCCATCGCGGTAACTTCTACCCCAGGGATGAAAACCCTTCGCCCGATGGTTTGCGGGGGGAACGGCAGGACGGGAGCAGAAGCGGGCGAGAAACCCCACGGGTGAGCTTGCAGGGAGGTCGTGGAGTGGGTGAGGGGGCATCGCCAGGGCCGGGCGGTGCTGGGGGACACCTCGGAGCCCGGGTTTTACATATTCCCCTCCAGGTAAAAGTCCCACCACGGACGTGGGAGCTGCAGTGATAGGAGCTGCTCAGGCCTCCTCTTCCCTCCCCCAGAGAAACGATGCTCCGCGGAACAGGGTCTCCCCAGGGTCCAACGCAGGTCTGGGCCGTGGGGGGCTGGGGGAGCAACAGACACCTCCAACTGCATCGGAATCCCTCGGGGCCTCGGATTAAAGCTGTTACATAAGTAAATTAAAAAAAAAATCCAACAACAGAAAACACAGCCCCAAACCTGGACGTTTATACAGAAAAAGAGCATCACAAATTCCTAATGTAAGCACCGGCCAGCTGTGTGCACTTGTAAAGTTGTTATAATCCCCCTCCTTGTTATAAACAGGAAAGTACATAATATAAAGCAACAGGCCCGCATTCACAAATACCCACCCTCCTCCCCGCGCCTGCCAACCCCCCCCTTTGCGGAACTCGCTGCAGCACCCCCCCCCCCCGCAGCCCTGTGGCTGGGCCGGGGGTCGCTCTCCGCCCGCGCCCGGGTGGCCCGTGGCGACGCGGGGCGGGGGGGCGCGGCCGCCGCTCCCAGCCGCGACCCCGCACGGGGGACCCCCGCCACACCTGAGCTCCCCCTTCCTCGGGAACCCAGACGGTGCCTTTGCCTCCCTCCCCGCCGCAGCGCTGCCTTCTCCTCTCACCCATCCCTCTCTTTTCCGTTCTTTCCATGGTTTTTTGGGGTTTTTTTGTTTCTTTTTTTTTTTGCTGCCGAGCGCCCCAGTGTCCTGCGGGGCTCCCTGCCCGCTCCTCCGCGCTCCAGCAGTGCACATCCTGCTCTGCTCTGTGTGCTTGCAGCGTCAAAGGGTGGACGTGATATTTCAAACATCAGATCAGTGCGTTTATATATTGGGTGCCCGGAAATTTTTCCAAATAAACACAGCTTGATTCGACTTGGGTGGGCAGACTTATCAACAGACTAATTCTATAAACAAATGAAGGAATAAGCTGGAGACCATTGGCTGGTACCAGCAAGACACGTGGAGAGAGCTTGGAGTTTTGTAGCAATGAAATTTTAATTAATGTGGGTGGGCTGAGAACACAAACGACTGTTTATCAGAGACAATTTATTTTCCAGTGCTAAGTCAACATATAATAGCAAACTTACAACAATTATTTAACTTTTTTTTTTTTTTTTTTTTTTTTTTTAAGAGCTATGAAGCAGGGACAGAGGCAGAGCGAGCTCCTTCAGGCAGGGCTGGGATCTGAGCTCGCACAAATCGCTCCCCGGTGGACTCGCCCCAGGTTCCTGCCCTGCCCCGTCCCTTCGCTGGGCTCCGAGAGGAGCTGAGAGCCCGCGGGCCATGAGCCACCTCTACGGCAGCCCCCTCTCGCCCATGGGCAGCCCCTCCATGCTGTACCTCCCGGCCGCCCTGGGCTTTGCCCCCAGCGGGGCCATCTCCCGGCAGGACCCCCCGCAGAAGCCCCCCTACAGCTACATCGCCCTCATCGCCATGGCCATCAAAGAAGCTCCGGAGCAGAAGGTGACCCTCAGCGGCATCTACCAGTTCATCATGGACCGCTTTCCCTTCTATCACGACAACAAGCAGGGCTGGCAGAACAGCATCCGCCACAACCTCTCGCTCAACGACTGCTTCGTCAAGGTGCCGCGGGAGAAGGGACGGCCCGGCAAGGGCAGCTACTGGACCCTGGACCCCCGGTGCCTGGACATGTTCGAGAACGGCAACTACCGGCGGAGGAAGAGGAAGCCCAAAGCCCCGGGGCCGCCGGAGCCGAAGGGCGGCGCGACCCCCGCTCCCGCCGGCCCGCCGGGGCCACCCGCCCGCCCCGACGAGCCCAAAAGGGCCAAGGGGAGCGCGGGGGGGGACTCGGGCCACCAGGGGGTCCCCAAGCCGGCCGAGGGGGAAGCGCCCCCTCCCGGGACCCCCGCCGCGCCCCGGCCGCCCGCCGCCGCCGCCCCTTCGCTCAAGGGCGGCCCGCGGGGCCGCAGCTTCAGCATCGAGAGCATCCTCGCCCAGGGGCTGGGGCAGCCGCCCCCCGGGGCGCCCCTCAAGGCGGCCCGGGAGGGTCCCGGCGGCTCCCTGCTCGCCAGCGGCGGCTTCGGCCCGGCCCTCAACGCCTCCCTCACCCTGGACTCCCAGGTACACGGGAGGCTGTACCACATCGGCATCCCCTTCCTCTCCTGCTTCCCTCTCCACTTCTCCGAGGCGGTATTTAATTTCCAGTAGTTGCCCCATAACTGTACCCCCCTGCCCCACTCGGTGCGGCGGGGGCGCGATGGGACAGACCGGACTCAGACCTCACCAAGCGGGTAAAGACCAACACCCCACCCCCCCAAAAAAAAAACTAACAAAAACCCCCGAAAAAAACCCCCAAACCCCACGATGTTAAAGGTGACTCAGGATTTCAGGGATTTTCAAGGCACGTCTTGCTGTGGAGATCTCCTTAGAGCTTGCCTCCCACCCCCCCGCCAGATCGACTTTTCAAGGTAAAAACAGTTTTCTTTTCCCGTGGGTGGTGGAGATAGAGGCAGGCGGTGGGGGGGTGTCCCACGCTGCCCTCCAAGCCTCGCCAGATTTGCTCTGCACCTTTAGTTTTGCATCCCTCAGGTTCCTCAGACCTGGTTTCTGCTGAATCCTTCAGGTCTCCAGTTTTCTTCTTTTTTGTTTTTGTTTTTGTTTTTGTTTTTTATTTTTATTTTTATTTTTATTTTTATTTTTATTTTTATTTTTATTTTTATTTTTATTTTTATTTTTATTTTTATTTTTATTTTTATTTTTATTTTTATTTTTATTTTTATTTTTATTTTTATTTTTATTTTTATTTTTATTTCTTTTGGAAACCGAAACCACCCCTCCCATTCCTGGGGGAGGAGGCTCTAGTTTTGTTTTGCCATTAATACCCAAGGGTGCCTGCACATAATAATGCCTGATATCGCCCCCCTGGCCCAGTCCTCCGAGTGGGAAAAAGGGAGGTAACCAGAGCTGAAATAAGGGCGGACCAGACAATCCAGGCTCATTCTGCACAATTCTGCTTGCTTGGACTCAGCACCATGTATAGCTTGTGGCGTTAATGCAAGCTGCTTTCCTGCCTAGCACTTGTGCTTCTTGAGTATAGAGATATAATTTGTCTCACTGATGTGGCCAGAGAGAGGGGGATGGATGAGCAAACACGTTGTGAACATGGGGATGCGGCTGGTTTCCATGTCTTGCTGGAATCAGTTGCTTTGGACCAAAAAAGACTGAAGGAGGGTTGTGGAGGCTGGTCTTGGCATTTTGAAGGAGCTGTGTTGACAACCTCGACAACTACCAGCATAAAAAAAAAAAAAAAAAAAAAAGACATCAGCTGTGTTTTTAAGGTTTTCTTTTTTCTTAAAGAAGGAAGAATCCAGGCACATTACAAGCAATCAGGATTTTTTTTTTTGTTCCCCCCATAAATAGAGGCTTTTTGTATATTAGTTGATAAATGCCCTTTTGGAAAAAAAAAATCTATATTCTCAGTTTTCATTATGAAACCAAACCTATATCCAATAAAAGTATTTTGTTCAGGATTGTGGCTGATGTGTTGTGAAATCCCCTTGGCTCGTGCGGCCGGAGGGCCGGGGAGCAGGGCCTGCCGCGGGATGCAGCAGCGAGCTCTGGTGCAAATATTCTGGTGATGGCACCATGGACCAGGCTGCCAGGAGAGGTAAAACGTGGGAGGGACTAAAAATAGGGTCCTGGGAAATGACCCGTTCCTTGCAACTGAGATAATGTTTACCAAGATGATTCTGTTTCTCCTCTCTCCTTCCACCATTCCGCCCCGTCTCACTAGCAAAGCCCATCCTTAAATTGGCACCTGGACTGCTGGAAATCTGCATTTCTCAGGTGAGTTGTGGTTCAGCTTTTGCAGAGGAAGGCCAGCATCAAAGTGGCTTGACCTTTGGACCAGGAGCTCAGGGGGGCTCATTTCAACACTAGGCAAAGAGCTCTTGTGTGGGGAAGTACAGAAAATCTCCAAAAGGTGGGAAATGATGTAGAGTTCCTCAAAAGAAGGATACTCATAGGCAGAGCTACAGTTTCTCACTGTGAAAAAAAGAGAATAAAAAAGATGGGGCTTTTTATATAGATCTGCAAGATAGACTTTATTTAAATAAAATCCTTTATATGCTTCCTATTTCTGACAGTTCCTGTTTGAATATCCATTGAGTCCATTCTTTAAAGCTATGGCACTGAATTAAAAAAAACCCAAAACCCACCATCACTGCCCAGTCAAAGCCACATGTGTCCCCACCATAATTTAGAAGGCTGGGCAAGTGCTGAGAGGGTTAATGCTCTCTGAGTGAAACCCCATGTCCCTACAGTGCCACTCCTGTGTGTAATCAGAGACAGGTATTATAGCTGGTTAAATAAGTGGCCATCCTGTTCCAGGCTCCGGGCTGACATCACCATCTTTTTGGCATGTGTGGTAACATCACTCATGGGAAGCTGCAGGGGCAGGGAAAAGATCCAGCTTTGTTCTTGCCCAGCAGAGACCCCAGATCTCTCCAGCCCCAGCTGCTTGCCTGTGCTAGGACTTGGGGCACGTGTGTGGAACGGGAGGTTAACGCTGCCTCCAAGGACTTCCGAAGCTGGGTCTCCAACAAGCTCCAGAGCCATTTCCCACTGGTGGGGATCCTGCATCCCTGCTCTCCCTGCAGCCTGGCCCACAGAAGGGTTTAACCCCCAGAGAGTAGTTACGCTCTCAGTTATGAGGTGATTTATTACTAGAAAACTCTTTTTGCTTCTTTAAAAACCCTCTCCTGAAGGAGCAGTGGATTTTCCCATCAGGCACGCTGCACGGGGCAGGGACCAGCTGAGCAGCCTCACCATCCCCAGGTGCCTGCACCTATCCGGGAGGTGCCAACAAGCAACCACTGTCAGCGAGGGCAAGTGCTTGCTTCTGCACATGCAGAGCATGAGGACAGCCCCACGTGAAGAAAAACCCACTAAATCCCGACGCCCCCCCCCCCCCCCCCCCCGAAGTTTTAACCGTGTCTTCAGGCTCCTTTGCTTCCTTTTCTCCTAACTTGGCACCTTAGCCGTGACCCCCACTTTTGGTACCCTTCAGCTCCTATTCCAGCTCCTAAAGTACCTTTTTGGACCTGCAAACAGGGCTTTTGTTCCTTTCCTACTCGTACGTGTGTACCCCCCCACCTCAGGTCCCTTTCATTACAAGGGCAGTTTTTAGTGGCAGGTCCTGGTCAAAAAAATATCATCTGAAGGAGTAAGTTTCACATTAGGAGTGCGGTTTGGTATGCACATGATGTATATTTTTAATCACAGGCACTTTTTTTGAGACTCAGCTTTTTCTGTGCAATGGGAATTTATTTTTTGTGAAGCTTTGCTCATGGTGACATTTGATTTTTTTTCTGTTTTATTGTAGTGGAGCAGGACCAAGTACAGCTGCAGTATTTAAAAGCCACACTGGGCTTGATTTTGGTTTCACTTGAGAGGGTAAAATTAGTAAACTTAACACGCTCTGCACAGAAGTGACACTAACTAAAATGAACTCAGAACTGAGTGAATAGTTACGAGTGGCAATTTGGAATTAATTGGGATCAGGCCATTGATGTAATTTGCAGGGGATGAATACTGAGAAAAAGGGTCCTATTGCCAGCTCGCGGGATGACTAACCGCACATGGCTCTTGCGCATCATCTGTTTATATATAGAGGGGAGAAGAAGTAATGGTACAATAAAAACAATAGAACCAACGGTGCTTCAATGTGGAGAAGTAAGTGTGCATGTCAATACACCAGTACCAGCTGTTTGGGTGTCACTGAGCATCTTTTAATTCTCTCTACATCATGTGAGTTTTCGTGCTCTGCAGTACAAAACAGACGACGTGTTGTACAAATATCCAGGACTTGACAAGCTGCAAATAATCGATGCCCATGGTTTCACACCTGTTTCACAATCCAAAAAAGCAGCTGCCAAACACAAACCTGCCACCCAGTATTTAACTCATCCCTGGAATCTTCTGCCTCCTGGCTTTCCCAACCTCTCAGGGCTGGCTATAAACACAAGCCTGAAATACTGTGAAGAAATGTAGAAAATAGCCTATGATGCAGTATAAACAGCATGCTTCTTGTGTGGGCGATATATATGCCTTTCCGTTCCACTGGAGAGGAATGACCTCTCCAAACTGAGCAAGGTTTCATGTCTCCGAGGTCTGCAGCCAGTTTTAAATCGCAGGAGCGCAGAAGAGCACACCGTGGACGAGGCTCACAGCGGAGTCATTCAGTTCGCAGAGCAGCTTCGCTCCAAACACAGGTTTCTTATGAGAGGAACTGAAAATCTGGCATATTAAAATAATTCAGGAATTTAATTTCTCATAAATGGGGCTTCCAGTCTTTAAATACACTCAGTGTGTGTTCTCTTAAAGTTGGTCCCGTAGCATACATAATAAATGATCGAGTATTTACACGTGAGCAGAAGCCGCTTTCCGGACTCGTCACTCGAAGTGCATGGCTGTCCATGTCTGATTTCAAGGTGACATGACTCTAAGGGCTTTGTAACTGCTTGTCATGTCTGTGTCATGTCGTCCCCCTCTCCCCGCTCCTTTGAAGAGTTAATTCTCTTTCCATCCTTTACCTGGGAAAACCCACAATGGAGAGAGCATCCCTCTTCCCACCAAAACCTGCTGGCCTCCTGGTAATTGCTCCTAAGCCTGTTGTGAAGAGCAGCCAATTCCCGAAACGAGAGGGGGAGAAGGATCTGCTTCCTTCCTTAATTCGTAGCCCCGCACACCCAGAAAACAGATCTCCTGGGAGACAGCACTGGGATGTTTAACAGATCACATCTCTGATTTTAAGAGAGAGAGCAAGAAGACAAGATCACAGAATTAGAGAAGTTACAGATGGAAAAGGTCTATGAGGTTATGCAATCCATCAGTCTGGACATTGCATAATTGCTCCCCACAGTATATTTTTAGTGCTTTATCCAGACAAATCATTAAGTGCTTTAAAATGGGCCAGATTCCTCAAACGCAATGCGTGCTAAGTCACAGCTGATTTCACTGAGGCTCGTAGCTTGCAGCATCTAACAAGACACCAGGAGAGAAAGTTTTGAGTGGTCAAGGAGAACAGAACGGACTCTTCCAGAAATAAATATGGGTCTGATTCAGTATTCCTCATAGGAATCTTTCCTAAATTGGCTGAATTAGATCTCTTAAATCTCATTTTCGGATTATACCAAATAATACATTATTACTTATTCAGATGTTCACTTAGTCCAAAGTAAAACATTGTTAACGTTCATGTGAGTGCAATTTGTTTTAAGCCAGCTTCAAAGCCGGTTCAGTAAAGCGTAAAGAATGTTTATTTAAAATATAGTTGCTAAATTTAGCATGAGCTCGGTTAGCCTAAATCTTAGCGACATTTTTAGAGAGCACATTGCAAATCAGGAATGCATGAAGAAATAAATAAACTTTCCCACATTTTTGGAAATTGAGTAAGAATTTGCAAGTTATTTCTTGCATGGGCAATTTCTGTGGATTGGAAAGTATTGTGAATCATGCAAATTTCCCACTAAACAGACAGTTGAAAACACAATGCTAATAATTTTCATTGCAATTTCATTTCAAATAATGCTCCCTCAAGGAGGAAACAATAGTTGTCAGCTATTGTAATAGAAATTACGCAGAGCATCAACATGTTTCAATATTTACTCAAGCTCTTTGTGAGGCACCAAAAAGCATGAGGGAGCTGTGGTTGGCTATGAGCCATGTTCAAACCCCTGCAAAGGAAATCTTATGCTTGGATTAGGTCCTGTGCCTCTTCCTAGTAATTATGATACACCCACCTCTCGCACATCGGTTGTCGAAGTCTGCTGGCCGGATCCTTAGCTGGGTTAAATGCCAGCCTGCCTGCGGCTTGGGCATTTAGACAGAAGGCAGATGGTTTTAAGTTCCTCCTTTTCATTTTTTTTTCTTTTCCTTTTCCTTCCTTCTTGAGTTTACCCAGGTAAAAGAGGCGCGTCTGGGCCACCCTTACAATAAGTGACATTGACTTAGAGAAACAAGCAAACCCATGATGGGAAGATGAGCAGACGCGATGGTGAGCAGTTAAATCCTCTTTTATTGAGTCGGTATCAGAGCACTGGAGCCTGGAAATTATGCTGTTTTCATCATCTCCCTCCATTCTTTCCATCCTTTGGCTGGTGCGAGTGTAACACCTGTTTCTGCTTCCAAGGTGGGAGGATTGCAGCTCACAGGGCTACAAAACAAAAGGGACATGGAAAAGGGTCCCCCTGTGTCACCAAAGATACCCATGGATTTTGGTGGGATTGGGATGAGCTCCTCACCAAGCAGACAGGTAAAATAAGGAGACATGGAAGAAAACACAGAGGGTTTTTTTTCTTCTTCTTCTTTTTTTTTTTTTTTCCTGCAAAGACAGGACTCCTCTGCTTCCACTGGTTTTAGGCAGCTTCAAGCATCTCCATCCTAATCTGAAGCCCTTCATGCAAGTGCCAAGTCCCACCTGTAGCCCCCTCCTCCCCAGCCACCTTGGCTCTCCCTCAGCTCTCCAGATGAAGGTTTGCAATATACTGGCCCAACACACTAATTCCTGAATCCGCAGCAAGGTGAACTCCTTAATTCTGCACTACCTATCTTCAGTTGCTTACTAAGTCGCTGTTTTCATTAGAAAGCAATATGTAATAACGGTTGTTAAAATAATTGTATTTCTGTTTTTACATCTGTAAAGATTAAGTTAAACAGTATGAAGCCCATTAAACTATTTCATGTCATGCTGCCATAAATTTCCTCCATTCCCATTGCTACTATTATTCCAGAGTAAACTCTGAGATCAAGCTGCTGCCACAGAGAGTTATTTATAGGAGCTCATTCATCAATAAAAACTTCAAAAGAAATCTGTTACTCTTCTATTGGGAAGCCAAAGAAAACTAACATAAAGACAACCCTGTTAAGAAACAAAGCTAAGGAGACCACAAGACATTTAGTTAAGGAAAATCCCGATTTCTAACAAATACCATGCAAGGAGGGGAAGAGGGAAAAAAAAAATATTATTGGCAACAGGAATCCTTTTAAGTTATTTCATTCTCATTGGATGGCTAAAATAAACTGTTAAACAGTTGTATTTGTTCTGGCTCAGCCCCCTCATTAGGCTTCATATGATGGATTTGTGATCTCGCAGTGCGTAAGGAGCTCTTCATCTCTTGCAAAAGCTGGTCTTGTCTTTCCACTTGTCTCAGCTGCTCACACGCCCATCCATCAGCGCGGCAGAAGCCTGATGAGCAAGATGACGAGTAGGCAACTAATAGCATCCACCTCCCTAAAGGTAGATCCGTAGAATAGCAAAAGGTTGTATTTCATCATCCTTATTCTCTCTTATTTCTTATTGTGCCTTCCTCTGTACTTGAGCTGTGCAGCGTTGGTTTTGATGGTCATGATAGTTAGTCCTGCAGGAACAGAGATGTATGAGTGGTCTAGTGCTGGTCTTTCCTGTACCAGCACCGGTCCTCACAGAACAGATCAGGTCTCTTTTTTAGCCGGACTATTTGGAGCCACATCAGATCCAAACACATTTCATTTATATCCTAGCAATTAACCATAATCTGAAAGATGGTCTCTCTGCTTTTTTGCTAAGAGCTCCACAGGGATAAGGTCTTCCTGGAGGTTTTTGCAGGAACATGGACTCAGTGGTCAGTTGTGTCATGGCAACAACATCCTCAGACCGTTTTTTTGAGCTCAGCAGTCAGACTCACTTGTTCCATCACAAGGATCTGAGCCCTGAAAGCAATATGGACCTCAAGCTCCTGGTATGCATTGTGTAAAAATACTGTACTCACATCTCCAACCACTGAAGCACAGAGGTGGGGATACTGTTTCCCAGAGATCTCTTTACATCTTTGCATCACTCATGCAAACCTGGGCAGGGCGTTTTGCATGGGATGAATCTCAGTCAGCACTAGCTATCTAACAACTCACTGCCTGGTCTAAGCTGGCCAGCAAATTTATCTCCAGAACCTGCTGGGACACAAAGCACCTTCAGAGGGCTGAACTTCTAACCACCTGAGGCACAAGCTTTAGGGTGGATGGAATCACCCTTTGGTTACACATGGAGGAGCTGGATAAGGTCTGTGCTTTAGAGAATGAGGGGACTGAAATCTGCCTGCAGCAGTTTGCATCTTCCAGACCAGCTGTCAGCTTGCTTGGCAAATGCAACCTTTGCCTAAACACTCTTCTCTAAACTCACCCA